>NC_044323.1:31628587-31931617 GCF_007399415.2 Gopherus evgoodei
AATGTTGCTTGAATTTCACATACTCGAACTAAAGATCTTAAATTTTTTAATTCAGTACAAATTTCTGACATATGAACACTTCCCATATTATGGGCTTCCTCACGTAATCTTGATGCCTACAGGAGTTAAATAAAAAAAATTAATTCAAAGTTAGCGCTGCGATTTTGGATCACTCACTAGAAGCAAATGCACATAATTCAAGGAAATTGGACTCTTGATTAAAAAGGAATTATAGGGTTTATACAGCAAGGCACATTCAAATTTAAACATGAAAACTAAATCATAAGAAAAGGTTAAATTCTATTCTGCAATCTTAATATAAAACCCTAATATGGATCGTTTTTGTGCCAGACAAACTTGATCACTGTTGAATAAAATTACAAATGTAATGGACAAAGGGAATGTAAAGGATTTAACGTATCTAATTTGATATAGCATCCTAGATAGTCTTTGAACAGCTTTTCTTTCTAAATAAATTTTAAACCAGCCTGGAAATGACATTGTCACATGAAACGAAAGTCAGCTGAAATGGTAATGACAAAATAGCGACAAATGGAATATTTTATCACCTAGAGTTCAATCTGTTTAATTTCAATTTCTTTATTACTGATACTGAAGCGATAAACAGCATATCATTTATGCTTAGACAGTATTACACTGGGAGGTTTCATGAACATCAGTGAAGTAGAAATGGCTCTAGATACACTAGAAATATGGAATGTCCAAACTGAAAAAATTATCTGAAACAAAGATGTGATAGAAGAGAGTTATTTTAAAAGTAGCAGCACTGAATGAGCTGTTGGGCAAAACATGACAACCAGTGTATATCTGAATTTGCATATGCATTATGGTCAGACAGAAAAAGTACAATCGTAGACAACACATGAGATGAAGGAGACAAGAACTTTTCCAATTGGAGATACACTACTATAGTTTCTGATACCTTGATACCAGAAAAATGTGGACTAACTGAAGGACTCATAGAAAAGAAAAGGGAGTTGGAAGGAACATCAACTGTGGAAGGTTAAAATAAAGCATGTATAAGTTGATCAAATAAGATTGGAGACAATGCCCGGTAAATATTACAAGGAGGTAATCAGGAAGGGAAAGGTCTGTTCGTTTTTTAAATGGTAACAAAATGCACACAGCTTGAGGTAACCCAGCTATAACTCTGTCCTGTAGTGACACCATAAAATAATTTAGGATTAAGGCATATTAGTGTTCGTAGCCCCAGATTAGATTAAACTGATTTTTAAATTTCCCCACCCCTGAATCTTCTTCTCATGGTGTAACTACAGGGCAGGACACCCAAATAACCTTAACCTTAACTGTGCATTTCCATTTCTTAGTATGTTTGATTTCTTTTAAGAATAAAAAAATTCAGATTTTTTTTTTTTTGCTGGATTCACAATGCTTAATTTTGGGATAATTTTTTTTTAACCTTAAGATACTGATACACCCAATCATAACTCCAATTTAACAACGTGGATAGGCATATTTTTTATATATATAGATATAGATATAGATATAGAAGTAATGCAAATAAATAGATTGACAGTAGCCCGAAAAAGCACAAGGACTCTATTGTCTCACAGCTATACCTGAACTGTTATGAGAGCAATGAAGTGGTAGAAAGGGGAAAAACCATGAGGATAGCAGAAATGTAGATGCAAGTTTTTATGTTTGAAAGTTGAGTTTCCACATATGGCATCCCAATGGTCGAAATGTGCAAGTTTATCAAGGTTTCTCCTATAGCCTGGTTTTGCTCTATTGCAACTGCATTATCAATGCAGCCATGTGCAGAAACAATTTTGAAACATTTTCAAAGCTCAAATACAAACTTAATAGTCCTACCAAATAAAAATGAATTTTGATGTTACCCAGGGCTTGAAAAGTCACTAGCTTTCATAACAACCACAACTGCACCTGTTCCACAGGACCTTTTTATCTGAACAGCTAAATCACTGCATGATAGTAATTTTGCTAACAGACACATTCAAAGTAATAAAATGCTATGGTGTTAAGAGAGACTTCTTAGTACCTTCACAGGAAAGTCTACATTTTCAACATGATCTAAATGTGTACCCACCTGCTTTTCTGCATGATCTGCAGGCCAGCCTTGAACATGTTTTATAAGATTTTCATTGAAATGTGCTGCTAGTGTAGGTGTTAATGAACATGTAGGCCGAACAGATGCATTCTGTGGTGTAGTTGCTGAATTTGATGCACTAGTGCTAGAGGTATGATTTGGAGCTGGTGATGGACTTCTCTGACTACTGGAAGAAGGAAACAAAGATTAAAAAGCACAAGCTTTCAAAATGTTTATAAATCTGGCAAATGAGTTAAATTTCTACAAACTTCACAGCATCCAGCCACATCCTGCATTATAAGATAATCAAAACTGATACTCTAACCACATGTGATCAATAAGTCCTATGGCACTTTTCACAAGAGTATGGTCTTTGTGCCCTTGTTATGTTCTGATAATTACATTTTTCTTACATTTCTACTGGCACATTATTCTTTTCTTCTTGTCCTAAACTATTTCATTGTTAGTTGTTTTAGACATCCGTGTGCCACCCTAGATGTGGCTGCATTTCAGAGGTGAATGGAGTGTGTATATGCACACTTTTTACCTATATATTGTGACAGACCCAAACCAGTGGGGTACAGGAGTCTGGCAGAGGGCAAATATACTGGTCAAAGGATGAGCAGTTTTCTGTTCCCTGAGTGAACAGAGCAGGGGCTGCACTAGAGTAATCAGGAACCTGCTAGAACCAATTAAGGCAAAGAGGCTGATCAGAACACCTGCAGCCAATCAAGGCAGGCTAATCAAGGCTCCTGGATTTAAAAAGGAGCTCACTCCAGTCAGGCCAGAGGGAGCCAGAGGAGAGGAAGTGCGTGTGAGGAGCTGGGAGCAAGAGGCATGAGGAGCTGAGAGTGAGAGGGTGTGCTGCTGGAGGACTAAGGAGTACAAGCATTATGAGACATCAGGAGGAAGGTCCTGTGGTGAGGGTAAAGAAGGTGTTTGGAAGAGGCCATGGGGGAGTAGCCCAAGGAGTTGTAGCTCTCATGCAGCTGTTGCAGGAGGCACTATAGACAGCTGCAATCCACAGGGCCCTGGGCTGGAACCCCGAGTAGAAGGCGGGCCCAGGTTCCCCCCAAATCTCCCAACTCCTGATCAGACACAGGAGAAGTTGACCCAGACTGTAGGGAAGATCATTGAGGTAGCAAATCTGCCAATAAGCGCAGGACCCACCAAGGTAGAGGAGGAACTTTGTCACAATAGGTTAATAAAGAGCTTCAAAACAATCCAAGATGTAATGTAAGACATGATCATTCAACAAAACGTGGGAGTCCTGATGAACATGGTCACCATTAAGTACTCAGTCACCTTTGTTTATTGCTCTGAGACCAAGATGCAACATATGGCTGCCCAGTGAGCTATCAAGAGACCCTGAGCAAAGCTAAATCACTCCTTGAGGCCAGAAACTCCAACATAAGGACACTGGGGATGAATAAGAAGTTCCACAAACCTTAGAACCCAGGTAAGCACTTCTGATCAAGAAATTCTCTTCTTTTTTGTAGGACACCATGAATACTTATGGTACTTTAGAAAAGAGGCTGCATCTACTATCTTGGAAAGACTGATATTAGCTTTCAGCGTCCTAGTATAGCTAACACTCCTCTATTCCTTTTAGTAGGGGAAAAATTAGCATGGGTAAATAGTTTTTACTTTGTGTAATGAACCATCCACTCCCAGTCTTTATTCAAGCCTAATTTAATGGTGTCCAGTTTGCAAATTAATTCCAGTTCTGCAGTTTCTTGTTGGAGTCTGTTTTTGAAGTTTTTTGGTTGTAGAATTGCGACTTTTAGGTCTGTAATTGAGTGACCAGGGAGGCTGGTATGTTCTCTGACTGGTTTTTGAATGTTATAATTCTTGATGTCTGATTTGGGTCTATTTATTCTTTTGCGCATAATCAGTCAGAGAACACTTCAATCTCCCTGGTCATTCAATTACAAGACATTTCCCCATGTTAATTTTTCCCCTACGGTTACTCGCACCTTCTTGTTAACTGTTTGAAATGGGCCATCCTGATTATCACTACAAACATTTTTTTCTCCTGCTGATAATAGTCCACCTTAATTGATTAGTCTTGTTAGAGTTGGTATGGCAACACCCATTTTTTCATGTTCTCTGTGTATATATCTTCCTACTGTATTTTCTACTGCATGCATCCGATGAAGTGGGTTTTAGCCCACGAAAGCTTATGCCCAAATAAATTTGTTAGTCTAAGGTGCCACAAGAACTCCTCGTTATTTTTGCTGAGACAAACTAACACAGCTACCACTCTGAAACCTTTCAAAATAATTGCTACTCTCTTACCTCTACTTTTTTATAGGCATTGGCTTTCCTAATTATTACGTTTATAAAAAAAATAAATAAGGGTTTTGGCCACCACGGTAAACCAAGTTAGTGTCTCTACCCGCGCAACAAACAAACAAAAAAAGGAAAAACTTTGTCTCAAAATCTGAGGAAAAGGATGTTTTGAAACCCTAACTTAACTCCGTAACTTTCCATACCTAAAGTACCTTAGGAAAATGTAAACATGCTATGTAAAATGTATAACTTTTTTTTTAGGCCAGAACAGAATTAGAAAATTGCAAAGGTACCATTAAAAGGAAAATCCTAATGCAACCTTAACCAAGGAACCAAAATCAATGCCTCCATAATTAGAAATATCAATTACTCTCAAAGCCTCTCTGGAATCATAGTTTACAGAAAGACTTGCATTAGGTCACATATGCTTGCATAAACGGGAAGCCTACTTGACATTCAGAAAATATGTTTTATGTTCACTTGTTTTTGCATGGAATTCATTACTGTTTCCTTGAATATATAAATACAAAGTTTAAATTTAAAGTGTTACCAACATTTAAGCTACTATTCTTTACCATATTTTAATCTTGAAATTATTTAGTAAGGTATTATGAGGGAAGCATAATATTGATTTTATTTTTTAAATTAATCAAACACTTGAGGAAGGTCATTTTTGGAATAATCTTTTTTCTTCAGTATTCCTGCCATAAAAAGAAATACATAGATACAGCATAAGTGAAGTGCTTAATTCTGGAAAATGCTTTCTGTGTAGTAAACAGAAATCAAGAATAGAAAAAAGCCTGTTTTGCTTCAGTTTTTTCTAGCAAGTGCAGATCGTTATTGTAGGTTAAATAGAATTCTTCCCATATTTTTCTTTTAAGAATAGTCCACTGCTGCTGTTCTATTACATCAATGTGACTTATTTCCTTCATAGCATCATGACCAATAAAAAACAAATGGCATAAACACCTCTAAAACATTTTTTTAAAGTTTTATAAATCAAAAATAGCCAAAGAATAGCCTAAATGTAGCCTAAGATATTTAAACTATTTTAAGATAATTTCTAAGTTTTAATTCTAAAAGAAACAAACTGGTTTAGATGCAGACTATTACAGGAAAATATAATTATGAATCATTCTAAACCCTGAAAAATTAAAATGCAGTTATAACTGATCAATTGTTCTCAGTTTAGATTATAAAGTTCCTAGGTTCCAGTAACTACTTAGGTTTTCACTTTACCTGTCAGGCATCATGGACTCTCCTAAAGTATTAGGGAAACAAAAGGATGCTCAATATTTTTACGTCAAAATCTAACTGCTGAACTTTTAGAATGGTTGGATTTCAGAAAGTTCTCTGGTTTACAACTAACCATATTGTTTTAATTTACTGGCAACAGTGGTAGTTAACTCATTGTTTTGCAAGGGCACACAGCGATTCATTAATATTCACAGCAGTATCTGCATAACTGAAAATACTAAAAAAAAAAAGGTATTTTCGGTATAAGAAGCTATGTAACTATGAACTGAGCAAACATACATGCATACGATATAGTAATGTTAAATTTCAAGTTCCATTAAAAATTCAGTGGGGAAAGAAAGAAAAGTTCCCAGTTACTATAGTTCCCAGAATATACTGCCTATGCAGATCCACACTTCGGAGTCATGTGCCCTTGAACATGAGCCACAGAACCATTCAAAGTAGTAAATCTATTCAGGAGTGTACACACAATCACTGGATGCTGCTCTCTGGGACAGTCTATACACCCATTGCCATCCGTCAGTTCCTCTCTCTCCAACAGTAAATTCCAAAGACAAGCCAAAGCCCAGGGCAAAGATCAAAAGCACTTGAGCTCTGCCCTGCAGCAGAACCTTTGGTAACAGAGGAAGTAAAGGCATACAAGAGTCCTTTCCTCTACAGTGTAAAAGAAATATTGCACAGTTCAGGACCCTGTCTGCTCTAGAGAGAAGTCGTTTCTCACAGGTCTGTATCAAAAAGTCCATGTCTAGATGACCCCCATCTGGCAAGAATCAACTTAGGTCACTGAATTTAAGGGACCGCTCTTGTTGGCCTGACCTCATTGAAATTCAGGTTGTCTTCACCACTGCATGATGAAAACGATAAGAGTCCCAGTTCTGAAAGCACCATTTCCACAGAATTTTCTTGTATAAGGGAATGACAAATCCTCATATCTGCTCAAATATGTTGCCACACTGAAGCGCTGCACAGCCATGAGAAGTCGTCTGACAACAGTGCTGAGTAAAGATACTTACAAATTAGTCCAGTTACTCTGAATCCTCCACTGGGTGGAATAAAATGCATTTCATTACAGACACTTCTTCTGACCGCAGGAATACTTGCACTCCTATATTTTTAGCTGAAGTGCTTCCAAGAGAACTAGAAGCTGAAAAAGAGCTGGAGTCCACAGAGACTAAACCTCTTTGGCAGCTGTTCCCAAATGTCAGGTGTGACCCGAAGTGGGGTCACAGAGATGCGTAGTGTATGGAGGATGCCATTTTGCACCGCACAGCATGACCTCACATGTACAGTGCATGCCAGTTCATGATGAATGGAGGACACCATTTTGCTCTTCAAAACATGGTGTCCTTCATGTTGTCTGAGGAGGAAATACTACATTAAAGTGAGCTCGTACCTGTAAATAAATTGGGAAGTGCTGCCGTAACACGTACATTACCCATAAGATATATTTCTATTGTTTTGAAACAAATGACATCCTGAGTGGCGCTGAAAGCCAGTAACCAGCAAAAGGAACAGACTGAAAAGCTTCAGTAAATCAGCTGGTGCTGAAGGACCAGGAGCTCCTGACTCACTTCTCTTTCCTTACAAAATTGACCTTGATGGATATAGTTTCCAGAGAAGTTTATCTCTGGTGACAGCTCTGGGAAGTAAAGAAGCCAGAGATCTGAAAGTGATAGGAGTGGAACACAGGAAGAATCCAAGTCCATTAATAACATAAAGACTTCAAAGAGGGCCTTTGGTGAGAAAGCAGTCCCAAAGCTCCCACCAATGCAGACTAAGGATCTGACCATTTCAGATCCAAGAAGATCCCTATCTTCATTCAGCATCCCAAGGATTTAAGGATGTCACCTACACAAAGATACAATCAGAATCAACTTTCAGATCAGACACCCTAATCCAACTTCTAAAAAACCTAGTTTTTTGTTGACCTAGAGTGCCTCTGCCATGGCTTTTCAGAAGCTGGCAGATTCTAGCCTTAAGGAATTCAGCTGCTCTCCTTCCTGGAGACGGATCTGGAGTCATTGGATCTTAAGACCCTGAAGACCTTGACTCCACTCCAGATGGCTCCTAAGACAAGTTCTTGATTTCAGATGTCAAACTTTGGATCAGACATGCTCAAAAGCAGAGAATGTCTTACATGGAACTCTCTCATAGATCCTCTGACTCCAAGTCTTCCTCCAAAAGGAAAGCTTGATGCAAGAGGCAAACACCCCATATGCCTTACAATCACAGGCTGAATGCGTATATACACACACCAAGCAAACATGGTCAGACAGGGTCTGGATGTTGGTGAAAAATAATTTGGGCAGAGAAGAGCATTTTGTGAAGCTTGTTTTGCTCTTAATGCATATCATTAAAGCAACAAAGTCAGTGAACAGAAGCTGTCAACTCACTTAAAATGAATACCAAAACAAAAAACCACAAATTTCTGAAGCTAACAACTAGTCATGTGCAGAGAACAACATTTGGTTCTGTAACTGCACTGACAGATGAAGAGGAAAGGAAGCATGTTTAGAGGGTGGGATCCTTTGTATTCTCAATTCCAGAATGATGAACCAGAATCATTAATGTACACTCCTCAATTTTGCTGCTGCTAATGGTTCTGTGGTTCACCTGGCAGGACACATAATTCGTAAAGTGGAGATCTGTGGAGCCAAACAGAAAGGGGTAAAAATCAAACAAGTTATGTAGCTGTGCCCTTACAGCAATAGCAGAGCTAATTAATATGCTTACACTGATCATAAGCATACCAAAAACCAAGCTAATTGCACAGAATACAATGTACGTTTTATCCAGAGTAACAGCAACAAAGCAACATAAACAAATATTTCAACTTGCCTTGAGCGCTGAAGACTTCGAGGAGAGGCAGGCTCATGGCCTGTCTGCTTGTCAGCTATTACCGGCTGCTGAGGTGCTGACTGTGAAGCTGGTCCTTGCTTTACACCTGGAGTAGTTACCTGCAATATTCAAAACTTGGGTCAGATTTCCTATGCATCATAAATCTCAAACATATGAACTAAAGAAACAAACATGGGAATTACCAGGTACAATCAGATCAATGATTTCTCTAGCCTGGCATCTTGCCCATCCACTACTTTAAGTTTCACAGTAAGGTCAAATAAATCCTATTTCTTTACTGGCTCTACATTTACAGCACTTTTATTTTATGCAATGGGCATTTCTTTAAAATTTAACTTGGTTAAAAGCCATCTGCTATCTTCTTCAATACCCCACCACCACAGGCACCAATTTCTTTAGATAAATTTGACATCACTCAAACTTCCAATTTTTAATAACTAAAAGTTGCAATCAAACATCAACTATCCATTTCCTCCAAAGCACCAACATTGCTTCTAACACTAACTCTGTTGTACTACGCTATACACTTCACACTGAAGAGGTGTTATTCACTGTGAATGCTATGATTCAATTTTTTAAATGTATGTCAGGCCTTTGCCTCTAATGCCTTATTTCTCTACATTTTCAAATAGGGACCTTTAACAACTCATTGAGAATTCTTACACAAAGTAGGCAACAAGTATGACATTTCTATTAGAAATGTACATCAGTTCGGCCCCCTGATTGTTTGGCCTCCGATTGTAACTGTTCTAATGACCATCCCCAAACCAGTAACTAGAGTTCTTTGAGATGAGCCTCTGAATAATCACGCATATGAAATCAAGGTGCTTGATTGCAAGCAACTGGAATCTTCTGGAGATCAGTGTCTGCTAGAGACACTTGTCTGTCCCTCCCTCGCCTTTTCACAGGGTTCCTTTCAGTTCTTTCCAACAAAGAAATGAGACAAGTCGGTAGCGACTGTGAATAGGCTGAGGTTCATCTCGAAGAAAGAGGATACTTACTTTATACTAACTGGAGTTGGTTTTAGATCTTTTAGTCTGCACTGATTCCACTGCAGGCATGTGAGCACTCCAGTTGCACAAGCCTGAAATCTTTTAGCCAGCAACATCTGCTGGTGTTGCACATGTGCCACTGTTCACCTTTACGCCTCCTACAATGAGCATATAGAGGGTGAACATATAGAGGGTGAAGTAGCCCCAACCGCCACTCATTTTCTTCACTAATACAAAATATCCAGGTGAGGATTCTCTATCAAGGGGCAAGGAAGGTGGATCAAGGGATCCAAATGGAAAACTGTATCTTGAACTCCAGTTACTGTAAGCTAAGCAAGCTCTCCAAGCATTTGTCCATGTGAATCCCATTGTGGGTGACTGACTAGCAATAATCCCTCAAGAAAATGAACAATAAGAGTTCTAACCTAAATATTGACTACAGGACAATCCTGCCAAACTGGACTTGTGATCCAGAATCTTCCACAATGGAGAAGTAGTGATTGGTAAAACATATGAACAAAACTCCAAGTCGGTGCCCTACGAATCTTAGAAATAGGGACTCCCTCTTGAAATAACACTGAGCCCTAGTAGAGTGAGTCCTAACTTGAGAGAGAAGGGGCAATTTATTTAATGTATAAGAAATCTTAATGCCATCTGTAACCCACTCAAAGTCAGAGGAAAAGGCTAGCCTTCTAGACTTGTCACCAAAAGCCACAATAGTCTGGACGATTTACAAAATGGTTTTGTTCTGGTAAGATTAAGGCGATAAAACCCCTAAGAACATCTAGTGTGTGGAATTTAGCTTATGGAAGAGAGCTATGATGTTTAGGAAAAAATACTGGTAAAATATAGACTTTTTTTTTTGTGAAAATCTAAAACCACTTTTGGTAAAGATTTTGGACGAGGCCCGAGAGTAAATGTCTTTATGACATACAGTTAATGGCTTGGCAAAAGCCTGAATTTTTATCATCCCGTGAGCCAATATGACGGCTACCCAAAATGCTGTTTTAATACATTGGTAATATAATGAACAGGACAATATGGGTTCTAAGGGAGGGTTCATCATGAATCAAGCCCTTTTAAAATCTTGATACCATGGGGTGAGAAAAAAATCAAATTCCTCAGATGGGTAATATGCTAATACAGCAGCCAGATGACTGGTAGTTAAGAGAGTCCTGAGTGTTTCAAAGTCAACAAGTAGTCCAAAATAGTTAGAATAGAAGAGCCTAAGCGCTGAATGGACCATAATGAGAAATGCTTCCTTTTAGCTTGACACGTCTTTCTAATAGAGGCCACTCTACTTTGAATTGAAACCTCTTGCACAGCTGCATAACAACTTCTATCCATAGAAGTTTGCCACCTAGCCTCCATGATGTTAGATGCAGAGATGCTGGATCCAAGTGCAGCACCTGGCCTTAGTTTTGTAAAATGATTTCTGGGAGGTTCAGAAGTAGAAGAGGTGGACTAACTGATAGATGCATCAGGTTGGAATATGAGAATGATATGCCCAGGTTGGAGCTATTGAGTCACACAAGCTGCATTGTATAATGATGCAGACTCTCACTCTGTTAAGATGGAAGGTGTGAAAAGAGGTGATTCATCATGGAAAATCTTTCTTGAGGAAGGTATGCTTTTGCTGACCTGGAATCCAGTTCTGCCCCTATAAACACTATGTATTCAGCAGTGGTGAGAACAGACTTGTCTCAATTGATCTTGAGGCCTTGTCTGGAAAAGTGCTATAGAACTGAGCAAACAATACTTGCAACCTACTGTGATGAATCTCCATTGATACTCTGGGCTCAGGAAAATGCTTCTGAGAAAGACTGAAAGGACCAACCTCTGACCGCTGGAGGGAGCTGATTATCCAAAGTGTGGTTTTCTTGGTCACTGATCCTCTCAAGGAATTCTCAGCCCAGAAAAAAAGGAGTGATGAGATCCTTAACCTTGTGGTAGTCTGGGAGCATCTTTTTCACAAAGTCTGAGGCTCTTCTTCTGCATCAGGAAGAGTCTCTTTCACCATGTGCAAACTTCTCTCTCCTTCATACAAGCTTGTTTTATTGACCACAGCCCAGAAAGCCCATCAAGATGCTAGCTCAAGGAGCAAGTGTGCTCCCATGAGGAAGTTTCTCTCCCCATTTAAATAAATTAATGGCTGGTTTTGTCCATGACAGATCCAGGAATCACTTTAGACACAGCCTCGTTCACTATGATAATGGGGGGTGGGGAGAGAGAAGGGGTCGGAGATTGAGGTTCTATGAGGAAGTACTACTGCAACAGACACCACTGAAGGTGAGAGGGGGGGTTGTTTTAGCCTTCTGAGATACAAATGCCAGCCAAATACAGCAGCAGCTTTTCTGCTTATTGCTCGTGATGTTGGCAGACCAGGTGCAGCTCATACCAGAGCCCTTAGGCCTCAAGGAACACTGACAAACACATAGCAAGAAACTAGTGTGGCTCATCTGTGTGTCAACATCTGTTTTAACAATGCTAAGTTTATAAGAACGTGTTTAGACTTGATGAAATACTTGTAGGATGATGCATGTACTGATCTCACTTATAACATCTGTATCCCATGGTGTAAAAATTATATTGAGTGTATGCACTGTAAACCTCTGCAACTGTGTAACTCAAACAGGAACGAAGCATTAATTAAAATAAAGAAGGCCCACTGAAACCAAATGAGCCATTGTAAAACATCAAAGGACATCATAACACCAAAAGACTTTGTTGACTGCCCCTGCAACACATGCACCCATGAAGAGGAGACTGGGACAAACACTGAGGGAATAAACTCTGAACTCTGGGGGAATAAAAATCCCTGAACAGAAGGAACAGTATCACTATGCTGCTTGGAATTTGGAGAGGGCAATATTTCTAAGCATAAACAAGGGATCCCCAAGCTGCTTAGCTTGGGTTACTTTTAGAGAACATTAAAGCTTGTATACCGCAGCCATTTCTATTACCTTTTGGAACCTAAGACTAACTCATTTATGCATGTATATTTACCAGCTTTAACCTTATAAATGACATTTCTTTTTCGTAATTAATAAATCTGAGTTTATTATAAGACTGGCTACAAGCTATGTCTTTGGTGAGAGATCTAGGATGCAACTTATCTGACATAAGTGACTGGTCCTTTGGGACTGGGAGTAACCTGAATATTATTGTAATTTTTGGTGTAAAGGGATCATCTATCACAAAGGCAGACTTGCCTGGGTGGCAAGACAGATAAGGGGACTGTCTGTGACTCTATGTGAAGGCTGTTACTGTGCTTGACAAGTTTACATTTGATACTTGACTGGAGAAATCCAAGCACAGAACACACAACCAGCTTGGGGTTTGTGTCTTGGTTTGTAACTGTTGGCACTCATGCTCATGAGCTACTCCAGACAGCTTGATAACTCTGAGTAAAACAAAAATCAAATTGGAAAAGAAAAAGAGGGGAGTGCAAAAAGCAGAAAAATAATGCTGGATAATGCCTGAAACATTCCAATATTTGTTCTGTTGAAACCATGGCACTGAAGAACATCTTTCCTTTTGTAAGAATAACAAATTTCATATGGAAATCATCCAGATGACAGACAACTCCATAATGTCAGTTTCACAGAGTCTCTTAATGGAAGTGCAGTTCTACTATGAAAAGTTTTCTGGAACTCTTCCTCTTCTTCATTTTATACTGACAAAGTACTTCTGTGCCTTATATCGATAAGCTTACACTTCTATACATAATTACGCATCAGTAATATACAAAACTTCCATAAATGGTTTTTTTTACCCCTTCTTCAAATTATAGGTTACCACCATTCTGTCCAATGTTTACCACTTGCATGTAAATCATTAAGCATCTTACCTTTGGCTGTGATGATACAGGGGGCGTATTCATCAAAGGTTTCAGAGGAACTGTGTTGGTTTGAGGCGTGCTTATTCTTGGAGAAACATATGACCTTGGCGATGAGGCATCCGAAGTTAAAGACATTGGAGACTGATTAGATGGCTGAGCTATAAAAAGAAATCATGACAATATTTTATAGCATCTTTTTCCACCTAAGTGTAAAAGCTGCTTAATGAGAAAGGAAACTCAAAATAAAAAGCATAATAAAAACACACTTAAAATGCAAAGAAAAAACAGATCCTACTTCGTGATCGGAAGAGAAGTTACAAAAACGCTCAGCTCCTGAGAACAAGAGCTATTGGGTGCTGAGCATTTTTGAAAAATATGATCAGTTTATTTAGATATCTATACAGAAGCAGAGCTCTTAATAATCTGGTTTCAACTCAGTGCGCTAAGCACTTTTGAAAGTCTGGACCTTTAAATATGGAGAGGAATTTGAGTTTTATTTAAATTAAATAATTTATTAATTAAACAATAAATTAAATAAATAATTAAATTAAAATTCATAATGTAAAGTGCTCAATCCAATTAAACTTAATTTTCCAAGATACTTCATCTAGAAGAATGAAATATGTATGTAGCGGCTACCTAAGGCTCTCATCATTAATTAAAAACAAGAACAAAACAACTCAAACCAACGCTGCCAATAAGTTTTTTAATTCTACTGTCATTAAAAAAACAAACACAAAATCCCACCACACACACACCACAGAAACCACAAGGCTCTTTCTATCAAGCTCCTTTCAATCTCCAGCTCTACTGTAAATAAACTAGCACCTTACCAACATGCCTCCAAAAACAGAGTTTATATTGTACCTGGTAGGTTAACATCAAAACTCTGGCAGACTAAAGAGGTATGGGTAAGGAAGTACATTCCAAAGTCAAAGATCGCTCTCAGAAAAATGTTTCACAATCTCACTTAAAATGAGGTTCAAGGTTAAATTGATGGACTCCAGGTTACGCGCCTCTACTGATCACAAACACAGAAGTATCATGAGAAAAAGGTATTCTTATGTAACCAGCCTCAGGTACCCAATGCTTAATATTCTGTTCTTCTTCTGTGCAATAGATTAATCTAAACCTTCTATCAGAAACGTGCAGTGCCTGAATGCTGAGTTCCCAAAAGCAGTTTGGTATTAACCCACACATTATTTATCAAGTCAGAGAATCAGAAAATTTAAGACAGAAGAGACCTATTAAAAGTTCATCTAATCTAGTTCATCGGCCAACTATTTCTTGAGCATAGGCTGTGTCACATCTTATGTTAAGAAAAGTCCTCAACTTCTAGTGTATCAGACAGGGAGGGTAACATACAACTTCAGATGAAAGTTTAATTACCAGTGTTGACATTCAGTGACAGAGTTTTAGTTATACTGACCCTTGTATAATGTACTCTGAAAATTTTACATAAGGGAAAGTGAGACTTTAAATACCTTGTGCAGATAGTTGTGCAGCTTGAGAAATCAGGGAAGTAATATTGAAAGCAGATGGTCCAGCAGTGAGAATCTTATGGAGTATAGACTGCAGAGAGGCTTGTGTCACAGCTGCTGTAAGAACTAAACAAATAAGTTTTAGCAGTGTTTTCGAAGTTCCTGTTCAAACATAAAATATGTTCAAAGTTGTAAAGCAAAGCACAAAACCCACTGTCTAATATGGGTGCTTAAAGTTAAACTCCAAAATCCAGATTTAGACATTTGAATAAGTGGACTGATTTTCACTGACAGCGATATGGATTCTATACACAAAATGTTAATTGCCTATGAATGATTAATGTTTAACTTAAAAAGTTAAATAATATTAGAACCCAAAGATCAAAAGGCCATTTACTGTGCCTTGCTCTAGACAAAACTGAATGTGCGTCTGTTTAGACTCTTTCAAGTTAATTATCCTGTTTTTAAACTCTGAAAAGAACCTATCCCCATCTCATTTGTCAAAATGCAAAAAATGTCATTGGTCTGGAAACCTGCAAATGCTCTACAGCTCACTGCCTGCCTTTGTTCTACAAAGCCAGGGAAGATTCTGTTCCATTAATAAAAAACCTAGTAGTTCAATTAGCTTTAAAGAGCTATTAGAAACTTCAGCATTCATGAACAGTGATTTAACAACATATTAGAATATGAGGGTGAACTGCGGAAGGTTGATGGAGAATCAGTTGAACTGGCATCAGCAACAGAAAAGGGAAAGAGGAAGAGGTTACTCACTTTGTGCAGTAACTGGAGTTCTTCAAGAAGCATCCCCTTATGGGTGCTCCACTTTAGGTATGTACACACCTCATGTGCCTTTGATCCGAGATTTCATCCATTTCACCCAGGCATACACTCCAGACATCCTTGTGCCCCATACCCAGAATACATAGAGCTGTATGGGCAAAGTGCCCTCAGTTCCTTCTTTATCACTAAGTCCCATGTTATGAAACTCTGAAGCAGAAGGTAAGGACAGTGGGTAGTAAAGCATCCATAGGAACACCCTGAAGAAATCCAGTTATTGCACAAGGTTAGTAATCTCTCCTTCAAGTAGCGTCCCTAAAGGTGCTCCACTTCTAGTGACACCTGAGCAGTACCCCTGGAAGGAGAAAGGAGCTTCACAGTCGAGTCCAACACTGAAAACAGAACTGCATTATCAACTGTAGCATCTGAGTCGGCAGCATGAATCTAGGCATACTGTTTGAAGAAAGTATGCACTGAAGACCTGGTTGCCCCCAACAAATTTCAGCCACTGGGACACCTTCCAATAGTGTCACAGAAGTAGACTGGGATCTTGTAGAATGGGCGTGCTCCCTAAAAGAAGGTTGAAATTGATAGTTTCATAACAAGAGATGATACATCCAAAGATCCATCCTGAGAATCTCTTGATTGGAGACTATGGAAACTCTGGATCTGTCTGCAAATGGAACAGTTTGGGAGCCTGCCTTTCTGAAAGATTTGGTTATATCCAGATAGAAGTCTAATGATCTTCAGAAATTCAAAGTGATATCCAAAGAGAAACATTCTCCCTGGTCTGCTGTGGTTTTGGGAAAAAGACTGGAAGACAAATAAGTTGGTTAATATGCAGTTCAGAAGATACCACCATATCCTAAGTTTCAACCAAAGGTAACGAAACTTTCTCCCCAAATACTGTAAAGAGAGGATCTGCCATTAAAGCCACCATTTCCCCGACTCTTCAGGCATAAGTGATGACTACCAAGAAAGCTGTTTTCACGGACACAGGTGAAGGGAACATGTAGCAATGACTAAGAGGGAGGTTTAATGAGACAGTCAAGGACTAAATTTAAATATCATGCACAGATGGGCTTGCTACTCTGTGGAAAAAGGTTAAATCAAACCTTTGATGCATCTTGCTGTCATGAAGTGAGCAAATACCTGAGAATCCCTCAACAGAGGAATGAAAGGCTGTTATTGCCACCACATGTATCTGGATGGAACTCCTGGAGAGACCAGAGTTTTTCCAACTCCCCCAAGTAGTCAAGGACAATAGAGAGAAATGAGTGAACCAGTGAAAGTGGTCACTGGGTATACCACTTCCATTTCTGAAAGTGTTTCATGAAGATGTCTTCCTGCTGTTTAACAATACCTGCTGTACTTCTGCAGAACAAGAAGTCTCTATCCCTGAGAACCACTGAGTAACCAAGCTCTGAGACAAAGAATTCCCAGGTTGGGATGGAGAGTCCAGCCGGAATTCTGAGACATTAGGTGAGGAATGAACGGAAGACAACGCCATACTAGAAGCTAGACAAATCAAGTAAGGGTACCAGACTTCTCTGCTAAATTGGAACTACTAAAATGGCCTTAGATTTGCCATTTTTTATTTTGTTCAATACAACCAAGATCAGCTGTGCTGGAGGATATACACAGAGAAAGCCCACCATCCAATGAATGAGGAAGGAATCCTGCAGAGACTGAGGACCCAAGTCTTCATCTGGAACAGAATTTTATGCACTTCCTGTTAATGGTGGTGGCAAAGAAGTCCACTTATGAGAACCCCCAGGTCAGAAAAAATCAGTCTGAAAACTCATGTATCCAGCTCCCACTCAATCTTGGGAGAAATGCCTGCTGAGATCATCAGCCATAGTGTTTTGTACACCTGGGGTGAAAGACGCTGAAATGAGGATGTGACTGGCTATACACCAGTTCCATAACTTTACTGTTTTGGCACAAAGAGAGGGGAATCTTGCCAGCCCTTCATGGCAGATGTAGAACACGCAGGCCACACTATCTGTAATGACCTTGAGAGATGTGCCCCTGATTAATGGAAGGAAGGGGATAACAGGGTTCCTGACAGCTCTCAGAGCAGGTGACTGGGAAGATGTACTCTCCATAGTAGAGGGGAGATTCCTGCGCAAAGATCTGGGAATCAATAGGAATCCTTAACATATTCCAGTAGTGGTTCAGATAGTGAAGATTCAGATCGTTGTCTACCCTCTGCAGCAGGTAATGGAGAGGTAGTATGCACTGGGGAAAGATATGGTTTTGGTGACCCAGTAGATCTTGGCACTGAGAAGTGCTCCATACCCATTAGCAGTGGGGACTCCAGTTCTTCAAAAACAAAAAGATCCCTGAAGTATCCCAATTCTTGCAGTACTGAATGTACCTGATTTGAAGTCAAGTAAGGCTCCACAACAGTCAGGGTTGGTACCAATATTGACTGTTTCAGCTGTATCTAGCTCAAAGATGGGGTCGGTACTCGGGGCACTCATTGTCTTGGAGGCACGTTTCTAACAGAAAGTGCCAATACTGAAGACGCTGACAATTTCTGGCACACCAGAGCAGAAGACTGGGATACTGGTTTGGGTACAGAGGTCGATGTTACCAGCCTCCTGGAGTCTCTCAGGTTCTCTTCTGAGGACATGATTCATCAGCACCAAGGCATGCTTAGTACTATGGCTCTTAGCAGAACTTGATGGCTTTGATGAGCTCCCAGTACTAGAACTGCTTGGTGCTTTAAATGTACCTACTTTGGGACCTGTGGTGTCCCGGGATGACAGATTTCTTCAAAGGCGGCTTTCTGGTGGGAGACCACTTCTTTTTCTTGAAGCACCATGAGTATATTTGGCTTTATCCCACAAAGATCTCAGTGATCAGGGTACAGAGGTTGCACTAAATGTAGCTGAAAATAAGTATACAGGGGGATCCTCTGAGCTAGAGTCCAAAGCTGGTTTCAGAGCTAGCTCAGAGACAAAATTTTGGGGAAATTTAACTTCTCTTTCTGGACTTGCTCATAAAAGTAGTACTGTTCTTACACATGGATGGCATAGGGGTGTCCCCTAAACAGTAGAGGCACCGAGAATGTCTGTTGCTAATTGGGATGAACTTCCAGCAAGAAAGGAAGCACTTGAAGGCCGGAAACATGGCATAACAAACAATGACAATCCTTAGGGAAGGCCTCGCAAAAAAAGTGGGTGGGGAGAGATAGGGTGTTCAATGGAAAAACCCCTAACAGTGGAAAAGGGAGCTATCCAACTAATAGTGACAATTAACTAATTGGACTAAACTAATTACACCAGGGGTCCCCAACACTGGGACATCTATGTGCACCTGCATACTGGCCAGCAGATAAGCATCCACTGAAAAGCGGCGTCATCAAGAGGTGTCACCACCAAAATGCCGCTGATTTTCGGTGGTGACACCTTTTGACATTGCCGCTTCTTGGCGGATGCTTGTTGGCTGACCATGGTCTTCAGTGGCTCGTCGTCCGGCGCCCGCCACCCGGAAAAGTTTGGGGACCACTGAATTACACTAAGCTACCGTAAAGGTGAACGCCAAGAAAAACTGGAAGTGAACATATTAAAGGCTCCATCTTAGGCCATTGAGAAGGAACTGAGCGGGGTTATCCCATGCAGCTCATATATGCTAAACATGAGGCACAAAGATGTCTGGAGCACACAGGTAAGCCAAACGAGCATTGCTACCACAAATCTCCAATCAAAGGAACATGGGGCACATGCACCTCTGAAGTGGCGTGCCCTTAAGTACACTATCTGAAGAAGGTCTTTAATTTAGTAAGGTCATGCAGCCTATCCTTTCCACACTGATAGCCAGATACATGTCCCAGACAAAAGAACGAAACCAACAAAGCCCCCAGTTCCAATGAGACTACTTGTGCACATAAATTATCTTGCTAATTAAGTATTTATATATTACATTTTATATAGTAACTTATATGGCAAGTTTAAAAAGTTAAATTAGAAACTTTAACAGCACAGCTAAGTTTATCCAGGTACTCATTTGTCTATGTTGCACAATTTTACTCCCCTTATTTTAAGTAGGACTCCATCTATTATGGTTTTATGTTCTGTTATACATTGGATTTGCATAAATAAAAGTTATAAAGTAAGATTACATTAAATTTTTGTACAATTCTTACCTTCATTTATTTTGGATATATCTACACTAGAATTATTAAGCTGCAGGGTGGCTTGAAGAGCAGGCAGCAGCTGTCGAAGGAGATTTGGGTCCTGCAGTAATGGAGGAATTGGTGATTGTGGGACAGGTGAGACAGGGACTGTGGAAGTAGCAGGTGCAGAAGTTGGATTCAGTCCAGAAGCAGAAGATGTTGAAGGAGTTGTGCAAGAATGGGATACAGACTTGTCCACGGATGCAGACTCTGAACAGAAGACAAACATTAATTTAGTTTTTCCTTCCCAATAAAGTGCATTATTACAGTTCCTCACTAGTACACTACTCTCACTAAATATGAAGTATTCGCTTCTTTCTTATTGTCTCACACAAGGATTATTAAACACAAAAGTGTGTGTCCGGGAAACTGTAAGACCTTATGACATACTGTTATTGGGACTTATTTTACTGCAGCTTAGTATAAAAAAGGAATAGAAATCTTATTTTCAGAACCTGCAATGTTTTAGGTAAAACACAGCAAAATATCTTACCATGAGTTCCATTATTACAATGGCTTCCAATTTCTTACTGGAAGGAATCACAATGAAAGTTGCCAGTGATATGACTGAGGCACACTGAGCCGTACTTTTCATGAAGCAAGATTTTTACCTTTATTACTATGAAACTTCATTTTCTTGCTAAATTTTAATTTCATTATGCACTTAATCCAGTTTATTGCAGGTCTCCCCTTGACTGCTATACATTTTTTTAGAAAGTATAGGTATATTATACAAACACTCTTAAGAACTCCATGGATTTGACCAAAAGATGGGATGACGGGTCAAATTTTGGGTTACAAATCAAGACCTTCAATACAGACCAGAATACAAGCAATTCAAAAACAAAGATAGGGTCTGCCAAATGGGATTCAAACAAGTTTATATAGCGTGGTATCCTGTCTCTGACAGTGAGCAGTACCAGATGTGTCACTGTCAGAACAGTGGTAGGCAACCTGCAGCATGCAAGCTGATTTTCAGTGGCACTCACACTGCCTGGGTCCTGGCCACCGGTGGGAGCAGGGCGACTCGGCATTTTAATTTTATATCAAGATTCTTAAACATGTTAAAAACCTTATTTACTTTACATATAACAATAGTTTAGTTATATATTATAGAAAGAGACCTTCTAAAAATGTTAAAATGCATTACTGGAAAGCAAAACCTTAAATTAAAGTGAATAAATGAAGACTTAGCACACCACTTCTGAAAGGCTGCTGATCCCTGCTACGGAATGATGTGCCAGCAGAGAGAGTTTCTTCTCTGTTTCTGTTTAGAGTTTGGCTTATGTCCTGAAGCATCATCAGGACTTGCATCCTTTATATTTTTCACTTAATTTAACCCAAGTGTCAATATAGATGTCTACTCCTTTTTGGAATCCTACTAAACTCTTGAACTCAAAATTAAATTCTGTGGCAATGAGTTCCACAGAATATGCAGGTTAAAAAAGGGCTTTCTTTAACCAATCTTGCTTTCATTTTACATTAATATCCCCTAATTCTTGTATTTTGAGAAGAAGTGAAGAAGAGCACTCCCATTTATTATTGCTAAGCCATGAATTATTTTCTAGACCTCTATAACCCTTTTTTCCTTTAGGAAAAGAGCAGTCCATCCAGTTAATCTTAGTTCAGCAAGGACTGACTTTAGTTACTCAATCGATTAATGAGCAATGTTAACAGGATTCAGAATAAGGAAGTCCCACCTAGCTCATCTTGGAACAATGGTTGTAACACGACATGTGGAAAACAGGGAAATGAACCTTCTCATCCACTGTCCTTTATCTTAGCCACCAAAGAAAACTATGTTACAGTTCCTAAAGTTGTGTGATCTATATAGCATGAGAGGTACTTTTCACAATGTCATTGCCCAGAAGAGTTTGCAAAGTATTTTCACATGCAACAAATGGATCTTAAAAGCAGAAGGAAAGAGTGGTCATAGGATTATTATACAACCATCCAATAACAGGTGCATAGCATAGCTCATCATTTATTATCCCTTCCTCATTTAAACAGCAAGTCCTTATTAAAGGTTTTGCTCATAAAAATACTATGCATAAAACGTTAGTATTCAAAGTAAACAGTACGTTAAAATAATTTGCAGGAGAGGTGCAAAATAAGAACCCAACTATAGTAAATGTACCTTTACAAAAATGTTAAGTTATGACTAAAACCTCAAAAATATCATACACACAAGTAACATCTGAAGTTACTTGTAACAGACAAAGCAAGGAAGTGTGTATGGTTATGTACATAAATTACCTACTGTTCTGAGAGCTTTACAAAAAATAGATAACAATGATAGTTAAAGGGAAAACAACAATAAATTCAACTGCCAGGACCATTTTCAAGTAATGTTTAGATTTTTAAGTGTCACTTTAGTTGTTTGCTCTTAAAACAACCCACAGTTCAACACTATTCAATGCAAACATACAAAGATACTGAACTCCAGTAAACCTGTAAAGATATTTTGGTTTATTTGAACTCATTTGGATAAACATGTCAATAGAACTACAAAAAGCAACAAAGAGTCCTGTGGCACCTTATAGACTAACAGACCTATTGGAGTATAAGCTTATGTGGGTACCACGAAAGCTCATGCTCCAATACGTCTGTTAGTCTATAAGGTGCCACAGGACTCTGTTGTTTTTACAGATCCAGACTAACATGGCTATGCCTCTGATAATAGAGCTACAATAATTCATACGATCCTATTAGGTCCTTCAGTCAAAAATGGATGTCAGTGGAGCCAGTACTTGACTAACAACTCTGACACTGTTCTAAAAATAGTACAGATTATAAAAATTTTATATATGTATGAGCTATACTTAAAAGCTAAACAACTCATTTTAAATATCAAACAGATGAAGAAAAATAAGTACTCAAAATTACACCTTTAGACTTAAATATCGCTTCAGTTAACATGCATTACTGCCGCTGCATCATATCTTCTCTGAACATAAGAACAGCCATCACAGATCAGACAAATGTTTCATCTAGCACAGTGTACTGTATTCCAGTAGGGGCCAACGCCAGGTGCTTCAGATGGAATAAACAGAAATCCATTGAGTGATCCATCCCATCGTCCATTCCCAGCTTCTGGCAGTCAGAGGCTAGAAATACCCAGAGCATTGGGTTGCATCCCTGAGCATCTTGGCTAATAGTCACTGATGAACCAATCCTCCATGAACTTATCTAATTCTTTTTTGAACCAAGTTGTACTTTTCCCCTTCACAACATCCCCTGGCAACAAGTTCAACAGGCTTACTGTACACTGTGTGCAGTACTTCCTTTTGTTTGTTTTAAACCTGCTGCCTATTAATATCATTGGGTGAATCCTGGTTCTTCTGTTATTTATTCCTTCACATCCTTATTAACTTTCTCTACCTCACTCATGATTTAATAGATTTCTATCTCTCCCCTTTAATCATCTCTTTTCCAAGCTGAACAATCCCAGTTTTTTAATCTCTCCTCATGCAGAACCTGTTCCATACTTCTAATCATTTTTTGTTACCCTTCTCTGTATCTTTTCTAATGCTAATACATCTTTTGAGATGGGGTGACCAGAACTACATGCAGTACTCAAGGTGTAGGTATACCATGGATTTATGTACTGGCATTATGACATTGTCTATCTTATTATCTATCCCTTTGCTAATGGTTCCTAACATTGTTAGCTTTTTTGACTGGGATTGCTCATTGAGCATATGTTTTCAGAGACCTATCTAAAACTCCATGATCTCTTCCTTGAATGGTAATAGCTAATTTAGATCCCATCATTTTGTATGATAGTTAGGATCAGGTTTTCCAATATGCATTACTTTTCAAGACTGAATCTCATTTGCCATTTTGTTGTCCAGTCACCCAGTTTTGTGAGATCTCTTTTATTGCTGGGGGAATTCTGAGTGCAGAATTCTGAGACACGTGCAGAAAACATGTCCCTCTGCAGATTTCTTTTGCTTCCCTGCAGAAAAGTGACAGGGAAGCAAAGGGAAGCTGGGGGTGTAGTTTGAGGGACACTGCCCCCTCGAGAGGCAAGGTGTTGGGGGGAGGGTACATGGGGTCACCTGCCACTACCCCCTCCTCACTTCTGCAAACACAGAGCTGGTCTAGCTGAAAGACGGTACCGCTTGGCTCCGCAGACTTTGCAGCTGGATGCCACCTCCTAGGTCCTAGTGCCAATTCTACTCCCTTTCTGGGTGCTGGAAGCCATCCTGTTTTCTGTACAACAGTGAGTGCTCGTGGTGGGGCAGGGCAAGGGGGAGGGCTTAGGGAGAGAGGCAGTGGGGAAGGAAGGAGGTGGGGCAAGAGCCCAGCATGTGGCACCCCCACAGCAGCAGCTCCCCCATTAAGCAAGCCAATCAACCCCCTACCCTAATGAGCCCCACCTTCCCTGCACCTGAACTACCCTGATGAGCCCCCAAGACACCCACCCCACTGATCTCCAATTGCACCCGGACTGCCACTCCAATCAGCCCCACTCTCCTGCACCCACAACCCTCCACTGCACGGCCACACCCAGACCCCTGGGCTCCAATCATCTTCACCTGGGCCCCCCTGCAGAGGCCGATTGCCCCTGAACCAGGAACCCTCCAACAAGCCTCCGTGCATCCAGATCTTCCATGGAGCTGCCTACACCCAGATTGCCCCACACAGAACTCTTAACCCACATCTGGATCCCCACACACTTAAACCCTCTACACTTGGATCCTGCTCGGCTGAGCCTGCTTGCCTACACCTGGTGTGCCTGGCACAGAGGGCCCCAGCCTGCTTCAGGGGCAGGCCCAGACCCTTGCACTGTGTGAGGGTCGGGTGCAGCCCTGCAGGGTTATCTCCAACCTTCATGCAGTCAGTGGCCTGTGTTCCCCACTACCTATCTGGAGACAATTAAACTTTGCGGAATTTTAAAATATTGTGCACAGAATTACCTCAAGAGTAATCCTCTGTAACTCTTCACAGTCAGCTTTGGACTTAATTATCCTGAATAATTTTGTATGGTTTGCAAATTTTTCCACCTCACTATTTACTCATTTTACCAGATGATTTATGAATGTATTGAACTGCACTGGTCCCAGTACAGATTTGTGAGGGACCCTGCCATTTCTCTCTCTCCACCAAGAAAACTGAACATTTATTCCTACCTTTTGTTTCCTATCTTTTAAATACATCTTTACATCAATATAATGCTGTCCTCGGGAGCCAAAAAAATCTTACCGTGTTATAGGTGAAACCATGTTATATCAAATTTGATTTGATCTGCCAGAGCATGCAGGCCCGCACCCTGGAGCACTGCTTTACCGCGTTATATCTGGATTCATGTTATATCAGGTGGCGTTATAATGGGGTAGAGGTGTAATTACTAATCCATGAGAGAACCCTTCCTTCTTACACCATCACTGCCTACTTTGCTTAAGAGCCTTTGGTGAGGGGTCTAGGCAAAGGCTTCTGAAAGTCCAAGTACACTATATTCACAGGATCACCCTTGTACACATGATTGTTGAATTCCCTCCGAGAATTCTAATGGATTGGTGAGGCATGATTTCCCTGTACAGCAACCATGTTGACTAATCCCCAACCACTGTGTTAATCTGTGTGTCCGATAATTCTGTTCTTTACTATAGTTTCAACCAAGTTGTCTGGTAATGAAGTTAGGCTTACTGGCCTTCAACTGCCAGGATTGCCTCAGGAGTCTTTTTAATAATTGGTGTCCCATAGCTATCCTCCAGTCATCTGGAACAGAAGCTGATTTAAATACCACTTAGCAATTGTGCAATTTCATATTTCAGTTCCTTCAGAACTCTTGGGTGAATAACATCAGGTCCTGGTGACATGTAACTGTTTACATTTGTCAATCTGTTCCAAAACCACCTCTAATGACCTCAATCTGGGACAGTTCCTCAAATCTGTCACCTAAAAAGAATGGCTCGGGCAAGGGAATCTCCCATATATCCTCTGCAGAAAAGACTGATGCAAAAGTATTCATTTAGCTTCCCCACAATAGCCTTATCTTTCTTGAGTGCTCTTTTAGCATCTCTGTTTGTCCAGTGGCCTTACTCATTTGTTTGGCAGGCTTCCTGCTTCTAGTGTACTTAAAACTCTTGCTGTTCATTTATGTCTCTTCTGCTAGTTGCTCTTTAAATTCTTTTTTTGGACTGCGTAATTATACTTTTACACTTGACTTGCCAGAGATTACCTTCCTTTCTATTTTTCTTAGTATGATTTAACTTCCAATTTTTAAAGAATGCCTTTTTGCCTCTAACCTCTTCTTTTACTTTGTTGTTTAGCCATGGTGGCATTTATTGGTCCTCTGTTTTTTAATCTAAGGCATACAAGTAATTTGAACCTCTATTATGGTTTTTTAAAAACGTTTCCATGCAGCTTATAGACATTTCACTTCTGTAACTGTACCTTTTGATTTCTATTTAACTAGCTTCCTCATTTTTGCATAGTTCTGCCTTCTGAACTTTTCCAGTGATAAATGTTTGGCACCGTCCACTAGTACTAGAGCTGCTGACAAACTTGTTTGTCTTAGCGACTGGCTGAGGAGGACTGAATGGACTTGTAGGCTCTGAAGTTTTACACTGTTTCATTTTTGAGTGCAGTTATGTAACAAAAAAAAATCTACATTTGTAAGTTGCATCTTCACAATAAAGAGATTGCATTACCCTATTTGTATGAGGTGAACTGAAAAATATTATTTCTTTTGTTTATAATTTTTAGTGTAAATATTTGTAATAAAAAATAACACTGATTTCAGTAACAAAACAGAATACTATATATATGAAAACATAGAAAAAATCCAAAAGATGTAATAAACAATATAATACCAATTGAAATGTAACAGTGGAATTAAAACTCTGATTAACTGCATTTTTTTTTAATTGCAATTAATTTTTGAGTTAATCACAGGAGATAACTGCGATTAATTGACAGTCCTACAAAAAAGTTTAAATGCTTTGATCAGGCTATTCTCCTCCATCAGAGTTTACAGTCTGAAGTCAATGGAACTTGTGCTCCTAAGTCACTATGGTACTTCTGAAACTCCCACTTGTAGGCCCCTAAATATGGGCTTGAGAGCTTAACTTTAGATTTTTTTTTTAATGCTAGCCTTTCTATAAAAATTCATATTAACTTTGCTAATGTATTGAAAGTCTAAATAATTTTCCACTGTTAATACTGAAACAGTTACTTTGAAGTGACAGATTTTATACCACTTATGAGAAAAAGTAATGAACAATTTTAGCCCCCGATTCAGCAGGACTGCTTAACTTTAAGTACATGAGAAGTTCCGTGTCAATGTGAATAGCAGTATGAATAAAGTTATGTACCTACTTAACTATTTTGCCTCTCAGCCTTACTTTGTAATATTTAATCTTTTGCTCACAGCAGGTTTTATTTCCTTTATTAAAAAGAGATAGTCTATTGTAGTAACATTTTAAAAACAGCATCTATAAACTAAAATTTGGTGCACTAAAGTTCCAATAGCACAAATTTGTCTTACAAAACCTCAGCCTGCTTTAAATACGATTTTTTTTGCATTTAAATTAATCTACCCTGTTATTTGAGAGCTTTTACATTTATTACTTTAAACTCTCTCCCCCTCTCTGGGCCCAAATTGGATTCATAACTAAAGCACATGATTTCAAAAGGTAGATAAAGCCAACATATACTTCCAATAAAACAAACCCTCTGAAATCTTTCCAGAATAATTTTTATGATATATTACATTTATAAGATACATGATGGCATAATATAGCATAAAAATTTAGCATGCATTCTTTTCAGATTATATGCATAACTCATCTGCCGTTTCACCACTCATGGAGTTAAACAACCACACCAAACTCTTCATGATAAACACTTATTCCATACTATCATCATGTATTTCCTGTTTTTATGTATAATTTTTTAAAAAATTATTCACTTTAAGATCTCTTTTTTCACTTACTGCTTATTGTGAAGTGACTGGACTACTCTGGTCTCGCCAGTAGAGGGGAGTATGCTTTACAATATTTAAATAAAATTATATGCATGTACATAGAGCACAAAGAACCATAATTTCCCCTTATTCTTCAGCACATGCTTTGCTTAGCACTGGCAATATCACAGTTATATCACACAACTTGCTTATGAATGTAAAGACTTTGATTTAACTAGAAGGCTTTTGGTAAAATTTCCTAGAATGTGAAATACTTAAAATATTGCCCTAAGATTACATCATTAATGTCTCTTGCAAGGGAATGTTGAGTTCTCCATCTCTCAGCAAGAACATATTTGCAGAAAAACTTGAGGTAGTCAAGTGACATGGATTCCATATGAAGCAGTTGTCAGAGAAGTTAAAAATGCTTTTGCAGTAAGATTAGCTGTCTGATTGCATCAGGTAATCAAAAAATGCACTGCATTTAGCAGCCCATATTCTAATGTTCTTAATTATTTTCAATATTCATCCAACAGCAGAAACTAGGATTCCCCAATAAAATTTCTTGTGATTAATTACTAGTTCCCTAGCCATTTGCTAGGGTTCAATTGGGTGTTTAGAACTATATAAAATCCTTTGAATCTGCTACAACAGCATGAGAACAGAGTTGAAGTTATCCAATTTTGGGTTGAACTGAACATGTCTCGAAGTGGTAAGTCCTTGGGTGGCTGTTAACTTAATGTTATCTTTAAATTAAATTAAAAATTAAATTAAATTAATGGAGATATACCTATCTCCTTGAACTGGAAGGGACCCCGAAGGGTCATCTTCAGAAACAATGCTATCTAGAGGAGTGATGCAAAAACATGGCTTTTTGTAAAGTGAACTACCCACATGTACATCAAGTTTGAACTCTTAGATACAGTCTTTCATTAAGCTACCATCCATGTCCAAACCCAAGACTAAAGAAACAAATGGAAAAGAATGCAAATTTGATCCTGTTAAAGAACAAATTTTCTCTTTAAAAATGTTGACATATTAAAACTATAAGGACAGCCTCAGAACCTGGGAGAAGTATTGGTTAAGATGGTGAAATGACTGAGGAGCTTTGCAGATCTCTTTACAGCTGATACAAATTTGTGTTCAAGTGCAACCCACAAGACTTTTTAACCTTCTTAAGCAAGATTAAAATAAAGTAAGTTGTCCTTTAAGCACATCCTCATGAAAGTACCTTGTCCCATGGAAAAGTGATCACTTATTGTGAAAATGTAAATTGGAACTAAGAGCAGAATTGCTTTTCCATTATATCAATTCTATTGAATATATGTAGATGAGTTTTTAACATTAGTAATCCCCCAGATCTGTGAGAGATGTACTGCTAATGTATGCATCAGAACTTTCCTCTCTGATCATGCTTCCATTGTGACATTGGCTTTCCGTAGCCACTTAAATATTTCCTGAATTAGTCAAACTAAGCACATTAGAGATCAACTTTGTCAGCCATAGAAAGATTTCAGTTTTGGTTGTTTTTTTTTTTTTAAAAGACTACTGAAAGACCAAGTACTTTTAGTTGTGATATAGCATGAAATTGTTTTTCTTAGAACAATGTGGAAAAACAAAAAGCTAATGTATCTCCAGTGTCAATAGCCTAGAAAGTTATCAAGCAACTAAAAACAAGATGTCTGTTCCAGTATAACATATACAGTAATCCTCACTTAATATTGTAGCTATGTTCCTGAAAAATGCGACTAAGCAAAACTATGTTAAGTGAATCCAATTTCCCCATAAGAATTAATGTAAATGGGTGGGGGGGGGGAGTTCCAGGGAATTTTTTTTTTTTGGCCAGACAAAAGACTATATATATATATACATATACACACACACACATATATATACACACACACACAGACAGTATAAGTTTTAAAGAAACAATTTAATACTGTACACAGCAATGATGACTATGAAGCTTGGCTGAGGATGGAAGAGGGTGGGATATTTCCCAGGGAATGCCCTACTGCTAAATGATGAACTAGCACTTGGCTGAGCCTTCAAGGGTTAACTTGCTGTTGTTAATGTAGCCTCACAATCTACAAGGCAGCACAAATGGAAGGAGGGGAGACAGCATGGCAGACAGACACACACCGTGTGTGTGTGTGTGTGCATGCGCACCTTTAAGTACACTGACCCCACTATTAAGTACATTGCCTTGTTAAGTTAGTTAGCGAGCTGAGACATGACTGCTGCCAGGAAGCTCCCTCCATCCTGAGCCCTATTGTGTGCCCCCTCTGCTCTATGGAGATGGGGTAAGCGGAATGCAGGAGCAGGTGGATGGGGGACACTCTGACATTAGCCCCCTTCTCCCTCCCATCGCCCCTGCACAGCAAGCAGGAGGCTCCCAGAAGCAGCTCCAAGACAGAGGGCAGGAGCAGCACATGGCAGTGGGGGACAGACAGCTGAACTGCCGGCAACTGATAGCCATCTAATAATGGCTAGGCAGGTGACCAGCTGTAATTACTATTACTGATTACGAACTGCACACAACACTAGATTGGGCTAGAACATCCTATTATTTTTAGCAACCTGTATTCCTGGGGGAATTCTGCACCACTAGATCAATGAAAAATGTTGCAGAAATCCATGTTGTGCGTGCAGACTCCCCCCTTGCGGCTCCCTACACAGAAATGGGCTGCTTGACCTGGCAGAATCCAGCTCACAAACAGAAGACAGACTGGTGGAGGGAAGTAGAAGGTTCTCAGCAGCTGCAGTTCCTAGCATGCCCTGAAGGAAAGAGAAGGCTGTGTGTAGGAAACTCCAAGCAAACCTGAGATCCAAAATCAGGCCGCTTCTTCCTCTGGATCCCTGGGCTATGGAGGGCAGAGTGTGAGAGTGTTGGGAGGGGGAGAGGGGGAGGCTGAGCTCTGGAGGATAGGGGCTGTCAGTGTCTGCGCGCCGGGGGTGGGGGGGTGGGGGTGGGGGCAGGGAACCCACAGCTTGCCTCTGGGGGTAGGGGCCCATGGTTGAGCTCTGTAGGGAAGAGGTGAGAGTGTCTGGCCCCCTCCCTGGGCTCTGGAGTGGGCAGAGAAATAGGAACTGTGTTGTTGTAGGGGTTTCTTTAACTCTATTCCTAGGGGAATTTGTGTGTGTGTGTCTTGTTACAGACATACTTGCTGACAGATATTATGAAATAAATTACCAAAATAATTTAAACCGACGAGATTAGAGAGTGTTATTTTGACAAATAAAAGCTGCAGAATTTTAAAATATTGTGCGCAGAACTTAATTTTTTTGGTGCAAAATTCCCACAGTGAGTTATACTGTCCTCACATTCCCCCAAATACCTTGTTCATCTCATCCACCTATTATGTCTGGTCTTTGAGGAGAATAAGCTCTTTGGGGGCAGGGACTCTGATTTAACAAATTTTTATCGGGCCTAACACAGTGGGGCTCTGACCTGAGAAGGTCTCCAAGTGCTATCAAAACATAAAAGATTCAACAGCAGCAACAGCTAGAGATACTCCATGCAAGATACCAGGACTACATTTCATAAACAGAGCTGGCCAACTACAACCCTGGTTATTACTGGGATATACCAGTTGTGCTCTGGTTCTCTGAAGTAGTTTATTTTGTTTTTCTTGTGTACAATTACTAAATCAATGATTCCAAGCACTGACAAACTTTTATTTTGACAATAAGACAAAACATGAAAAGTAAACCATCAATAATAGGAAGATGAGTCTGAAAATAATTTGAAGAATTCTGCAACACCCTTTCTAGTGTAATTTTTCTAACTTTGTGGGAATGAAGTGATAATAAGAACAGTCCTTCAAAGAGAGACTTAAACTGCAAATATCAACCAAAGATGATGATGCAGTGGAACTGTCAGTAGGAATGCAACAGCTAACTGCTCCAGAAGGTAGAAGCTATATCAAATAAGAAAGCTGAGAGCTGGAGAGAAGCCCATCTGCCACTGATCAACTGCTTTAATCTGTATCAACACCAAAACCAGCATAACAGTATTCCTCTGACCAACATAGTAAGTGGTACAGAAAGACTGAAAACAAACTGCTGCCTATCGATAGAAGCACTGAAAGAGAAGTATCCCATACAGACAGACATACTGTCAGGATTAAAAAAGTACAGAAGCATTCATTCACATAACAATTAGAAATGGGAAAATAGGTAATGCAATCTACATATACAACAGCCAAAAAGTAGGAAAAGCAATCCCACACTTTCTCTGAATAAATAGCCATCACAGAGAGCACAAACAGAAGTTGCAGATTCTGACTGTAACACTCAAACCAAAGAATAGAAGTCAAATAGTTGTTCAGGAAAAGACGGTTACTCACCTTTGCAACTGTTGTTCTTCGAGATGTGTTGCTCATATCCATTCCAGTTAGGTGTGCGCGCCGCACGTGCACATTTATTGGAAGATTTTTACTCTAGCAACTCCGGCGGTCTGGCAGGTAGCCCCCTAGAGTGGCGCCACCATGGCGCCTGATATATACCCCTGCCGGCCCGTCTGCTCCTCAGTTCCTTCTTGCCAGCTACTCCGACAGTGGGGAAGGAGAGCGGGTGTGGAATGGATATGAGCAACACATCTCGAAGAACAACAGTTACAAAGGTGAGTAACCGTCTTTTCTTCGAGTGATTGCTCATATTCATTCCAGTTAGGTGAATCCCAAGCCTTACCTAGACGGTGGGGTCGGAGTGAGAAGTCGCGGCATGGAGCACGGCAGAGCCGAAGGCCGCGTCATCTCTGGACTGCTGGACCAGGGAATAATGGGAAGCGAAAGTATGAACGGAGGACCAGGTCGCTGCCCTACAGATCTCCTGGATGGGCACGTGGGCGAGGAAAGCCGTCGATGAGGCTTGAGCCCTGGTAGAGTGCGCAGTCACGTGGCCCGGAGGGATATGAACTAAGTCATAACAGGCTCAGATACAGGACGTCACCCACGAGGAGATTCTTTGAGATGAGACGGGCAACCCTTTGACACGTTCCACTACCACCACAAAGAGTTGGGGGAATTTGTGGAATGGCTTGGTTCTCTCTATATAAAAGGCGAGCGCCCTACGGACGTTCAGTGAGTGAAGCTGCTGCTCCCTGCGGGACGAATGGGGTTTCGGGAAAAAGACAGGGAGAAAGATCTCCTGGTTGACGTGAAAGGCTGAGACCACCTTGGGGAGAAAGGCTGGGTGCGGTCTCAGCTGCACCTTGTCCCTGTGGAACACAGTATACGGGGGATCTACTGTGAGGGCCCGGAGCTCCGACACCTGTCTCGCGGAGGTGATGGCCACCAGGAAGGCGGTCTTCCAGGAGAAGTAGAGAAGGGAGCAAGTTGCCAAAGGCTCAAAGGGAGGGGATATGAGCCGGGCCAGAACCAGGTTCAGGTCCCAGGTAGGGGCGGGGCGGCGAATCTGTGGGTAAAGACGCTCCAGACCTTTAAGGAACCTAGTCACCATCGAGTGAGAAAACACCGAGCGGCCATCCCTTCCTGGGTGGAAGGTGGAAATGGCCGCCAAGTGAACCCTTAGAGATGACACCGCCTGGCCCTGTTGTTTGAGGGACCAGAGGTAGTCAAGGATAGTAGAGATGGAGACTGCAGTGGGAAGGAAGTTCCAATCAGCACACCAGCACGTGAAGCGCTTCCATTTGGCTGAATACGTCGCTCTGGTGGAAAGCTTCCTGCTCTCCACGAGCACCTGACGCACTGGGGTAGAGTAACGCATTTCAGACCGGGTCAGTCACTCAGGAGCCACGCCATGAGGTGCTGCGATTGAAGGTCCGGGTGATTGAGCCTGCCGTGGTCCTGAGTGATCAGGTCCAGGTGAAGAGGCAGGGGGACAGGGTCGGCCAGAGACAGGTCCAGCAACATGGAGTACCAATGTTGCCGGGGCCACGCTGGAGCTATCATGATCAAGCGGGCCCTGTCCCTGCGCACCTTCAGAAGGACCTTGTGGACGAGCGGGAACGCGTAGAACAGATGCGTCGTCCACGGAATAAGGAAGGCGTCCACTACCAAACCCGGTTCCAGGCCTTGAAAGGAGAACATCTGGCACTTCCTGTTCCCTCGAGACGCGAAGAGGTCCATCGGGGAACATCCCCACCTCCGGAAGAGCAAAAGGGCGACGTCCGGGTGAAGGGACCACTCGTGGGAAAGGAAAGATCTGCTCAGATGATCCACCAGCGTGTTCCAAACCCCGGGAAAGAAGGATGCGATGAGGTGAATGGAGTGGGCTATGCAGAAGTCCTAGAGCCTCACGGTCTCCTGACACAGGGAAGAAGACTGCGGGCCACCCTGATTGTTTATATAATACATGGTCATCATGTTGTTGGTGAACACCGAGACACAGCAGCCCTGAAGTTGATGACGGAACGTTTGGCAAGCAAGGTGGACCGCCCTCAATTCCCGTACGTTGATATGGAGCGTCAGCTCATGAGGTGACCACCGGCCCTGGGTCCACAGGGTTCCGAGATGGGCCCCCCAGCCTAGATCTGAGGCATCCGTTGTCAGGGACACCAAGGGCTGGGGCGGATGGAACAGGAGCCCCGCCAACACCACTGCAGGGAACCTAATACTGGGGTACAGTGACAATCGTATCCAGAGGGTGCCTGGCTGGACGGTATTGAGTGATGAGCCAGGACTGGAGGGGCCTCATGCGAAGCCGCGCATACCCCATGACAAATGTGCAGGCAGCCATGTGGCCCAATAGTCAGGCAAGTGCGTATTGAGGTCAAGGGTGCTGCCTGCAGTCGTTGTATGATGGACGTCAAGGTCTGGAACCTTGATAGAGGAAGAACGGCTCTGGCCAGAGTAGAGTCCAGAAGGGCTCCAATAAACTCTATCCTCTGTGTGGGGATTAGAGTTGACTTTTCTATATTGAGGATTAGACCCAAGCTCGCGAAAAGTCTGTTGACCATGCGGACGTGGCTGAGGACTTGTGCCTCTGATGATCCCTGTATCAGCCAGTCGTCGAGGTATGGGAATACATGTATGCGACTGCGACGAAGGTGGGCGACGACTACAGCCATACACTTGGTGAACAACCTCGGGGCCGTGGAGAGGCCGAACGGGAGGACCGCGAATTGATAGCGGCGGCGGCTGACCACGAACCGAAGGAACCGTCTGTGGGGCGGGAAGATGGCTATATGAAAGTATGCGTCTTGCATGTCGAAGGCGACATACCAGTCTCCAGGATCCAAGGATGGGGTAATGGTCCCCAAGGATACCATACGGAACTTCAACTTCACCACGTATCTGTTGAGTTCCCGCAGGTCGAGGATAGGCCTGAGGCCTCTCTTGGCTTTGGGATCAGAAAGTAATAGGAATAAAACCCCTTGCCCCGCTCGCTCTCTGGAACCTCCTCTATGGCTCCTTTGGCGAGGAGCGTTCGCACCTCCTGAAGGAGGATTTGCTCGTGAGAGGGGTCCCTGAAGAGGGACGAGAGCGCGAGGGAGGGTGCGAAACGAATTGCAGATGGTATCCAACTTGCAACGTGCGTAAGACCCATCGGTCGGATGTTAGCCGGGACCACGCAGGGAGGAAAAATGAAAGACAGTTGGAAAAGGGAGGGGATGGATCCAGGAGGGAAACTGGTGCAGCGCCCTCGGGCGCATCTTCAAAATGAAGGTTTTGGGCCGGAGGGAGCCTTGGAGGAGCTCTGATTTTGTCCTCCTTGGTTGCCCGATTATCTACGTCGGCCATTTCTACTTCGTCGTCTGGCGAAGTCTTGCCTCTGCCGGGGTTGGGGGTAGGGCCAGCGTTGTTGTTGAGGCCGGAAGGGTCTGCGCTGGGTGACGGGTGTATGCATCCCCAGTGAGCGCATAATGACCCTACTGTCTTTGAGGCTTTGTAGCCTAGGGTCAGTCTTGTCCGAGAACAGGCCCTAGCCTTCAAACGGGAGATCCTGGATCGTATACTGGAGCTCCGGAGGGAGGCCAGAGACCTGTAGCCAGGAAATGCGGCGCATGGTAACGGCAGAAGCTAGAGTCCTGGCGGCCGAATCTGCGGCATCCAGAGATGCTTGTAGGGAAGTTCTCGCTACCTTCTTGCCCTCGTCAAGGATCGCAGCGTATTCTTGACGCGCATCTTGCGGAAGCAGCTCCTTAAATTTGTCAGCTGCCGCCCAGGTGTCGTAAGTGTAGTGGCTAAGGAGAGCCTGTTGATTGGACACCCGAAGCTGGAGGACGCCCGCAGAATAGACCTTTCGGCTGAGCAGGTCCATGCGCCTCGCTTCCTTGGACTTTGGTGCTGGGGCCTGTTGGCCATGGCGCTCCCTCTCGTTCACAGATTGTACGACGAGGGAGCACAGGGGCGGGTGAACATATAGATACTCATACCCCTTCGAGGGCACCATGTCTTTGCGCTCCACTCCACGTGCAGCGGGGGGAACAGACGCCGGTGATTGCCAGATGGTATTGGCATTGGCCTGAATGGTCTGGATGAAAGGAAGGGCGACTCGAGTGGGTGTATCGGCAGATAATATGCTCACCACTGGATCCTCAATTTCTGAGACCTCCTCAGCCTGTAAGTTCATGTTCTGCGCCACGTGCCTGAGGAGGTCCTGATGCGGAGGAGGGCTGGTGGATGTCATTCCAGCCACTGCTTCATCCGGGGAGGATGATGAGGAGACACCCGGCAGGAGTGGATCTGCAGGAGGCTCTGCCTGGAGCACTGCATCCGACTCTGGAGGGAGATCAGGGTCCTGACGGTGAGACAACCCCTCCTCTGCAGGGGAAGGGGGAGGACGAGACAATATGGCCTCCGGAGCCCTGTATTCAGATGCCGTTGAACGCAGGGGAATCTGCTGAGGGCCTTGGGCTTGATGATATGCCCAAGGAGTCCAGAAGCCCCACTGTTGTGGTCCATGTTCCGGGGGGGGGGGAGGGGGGATCATGGAAGAGGGCAGCAGGCCTGTCCGTGTCCATGGCGTACGCGCTGTCTGTTTGGGAGGAGACAGACGGCTGTGGGGACGGCCAGGGAGAAGCCGAACGGGACTGATATGGGTCCCTCGCTCTAGACGGCGGAGACCTCCTTGGTGCCGGGGACCAGTGCCAGGAGTCATAGCGGTGCGGGGATCGAGACCGGGACCTGCCACCAGCGCGGTGCTGGGAGGTTGACCGGGATCTAGAACGCCGACGTGGGGAACGGCTTCTCGAACCTCGGCGCCGGTAGCGATAGCTCGAGTCAGAGCAGTGCCGGGAGTATCAGGACCTTTGTGAAAAGGACCGGCGCCGTGAGTACGACCGGTACCGCCGCGGAGAGCGAGACTGCCCACGGGACCGGGAACGGTGCCGGGACCGCGATGGGGATCGGTTCTGGCTCGGTGAATCCAGAGACAGCGCTCGCATGGCCACAGGCTTGCCTTTAGATTGTAGAACCCGCACCGGAGGCACCAAGGGTTGAGGCAGTGTAGACTCAGTTAGTGCTATCAGGTCCCTAGCCGAGGAAAATGTCTCAGGCGTCGAAGGGACCACTAGCTCAACCCCGGATCTTATGGGGGAGCTGTGAGGGACCGGACTCGACGGAACCCCCTAGCCCGGAGTCGACGGAATCCCTGGTAACAGTGCCGTGGCAGTAGTCGGTGCCGGGCGCTCTGTTCGAGTCTGCTTGGCCGGAGTGGTGGATGTCGAAGGTCTTGCGTCGGGGCCCGGTGCCGGGGAAGGTCGGTGCCGAGGCGTTTTCCCAGGCCCGGCGCGTTCCGGTGCCGGAGCGGAACCGGCACTCAGTGTCGAGGATGGAGGGTTAAGCGCTGCTTCCATGAGGAGAGTCTTTAAGCGCTGATCTCTCTCCTTGTTGGTCCTTGGCTTAAATGCCTTACAAATGCAGCACTTCTCTGAAATATGCGACTCCCCAAGGCACTTCTAGCAGGAGTCGTGGGGATCACTCGTGGGCATCGGCTTCTTGCAGGCCGAGCAGTGTTTGAACCTTGGCGAACCGGGCATGAGCCCGGCGCCGGGGAGGGCTAGAGCCCAAGCCCGCTAACTATATACAGTAAGTAAATACAACTATCAACTAATATTCTATACTCTAACTACAACTACAACTAAATACAACTAGTAGAACAACGATACAATGGAGAGCTAGGGACATGGAGGACAGCTATGCCACGGTCCACAGTTCCAACGACCAACACGGCGGTAAGAAGGAACTGAGGAGCGGACTGGCCGGCAGGGGTATATATCAGGCGCCATGGCGGCGCCACTCTAGGGGGCGACCTGCCGGCCCGCCGGAGTTGCTAGGGTAAAAATCTTCCGACGTGCAGCACGCACACCTAACTGGAATGGATATGAGCAATCACTCGAAGAAATCTCCACTACTGCAAGTTTTTAAATGGACAGAAGACATACAAAGGATCAGTGAACAAAGCACAAGTCTAAGTCTAGCAAAGCAAAGCAATCTCAAACTATTTTCAGATTCCAGAAGAGTAAATTAAAAAAAAATGACTGATCTGGAAGTTTGATAAAATTAAATCCAGTATTTTACATTTATATGATGCCTTTAATCCCAAAGCATTTTACAAACTGCATGTGTATATATATTTGTCAAGTGCTTCAGGGTTAAAGGCATCATATAAATGTAAAATACTGGATTTAGTTTTACATACAACAATTGATTGATTTATACATTACTAATAATAAGAACCCACCTCTGGGACATGAGTAAAGGCAAAGAAATCACCGAACATTATATAGGATTGCGGAAGGCTACTCCCAACCCCACCCCACCTTTTTTTTTTCTTTTTTTTTTAAACCACAGTAGGTAATTGTATGCATCTTTGACCTTGTATTATCTTTGGCCAAAAAGGTCCATGGAACTAATGTCCAAAGAAAACAGACAGCAACATTGTGTGGGTCTTCTGAATGAGCCTCTACACACAAACTGCATGGAATTTTGTTTATAAACCTGAGAAATATTAATGGTTGAGTTAATTTAGCTATAATTCCATCTTGTGGCGCGCGCATGTTTCAAGACTGTTTCAATCAATAAGCTATCACCTCTCTTCCCCTATTCTACAAATAGCTAGTTATGAACTTTAATACTTTCTTCAGCGCAATTTTGATCTGTTTTCTGTCTGAAACCCAGGAAGAGTAATTTTTGCTCACCATATAGTCTCATAGAAAAAATAAGGTTAGATTATCAACAAAATTAGCTAGAATTATGACTAGTAATATTGGATTTACTTGCTAGCATTCACTCTAAATTTCATGAGTTGAATGCCCTTTGATTGGGGAACTGAATATGATGCTATTCATAGAGCTGGAGAGAGCTAGAAGTGTGCGAAGAAAGGAACATCCTCAATTTTTTATATCAGGCTACATCTACCACCACATAGAGGTCAAAAACATGTCAAACTTTAGAAACAAGATGAACTTTTTTTTTTAATCTTAGTTCTAGAGATGGAGCACAGAAATTTAAGATAGAATTGGAAATAGAGAATATAGGCAGAATGATCAGTGAGAATGTTTTGCATAGTCTGAGTTTGCAAAAAGGTACAAGCAGGTCTTTAAGAAACATTTAGATGCTAAAATTGAAGTGGGTGGGAGTAACCTTGTACAGTTTTTGCTCACAGAGAACACTGCACACAAAAACTCTGTATACACACCAGTGCATCTTGTTTAGTAGAGGTGCTGATTTCCTCTTTAGTATCTTTTCCCCGAAAGCCTTGATTAACATATACGTTTGGTTGCCTCTCTATTTTTCACGAGAAGTTTGGTTTTTTTACAGTGAACGTTTGTTTCAGTTTTTACATACACCTAAAATTACTAAAAAAGAAATTTAGTGAAAAATTCTCTGTATTTTCAGTTTCTTATTCTGCACATTTGATAACATTTTTGTGTAAAGCTAAACAGTTTTCTTGACTGTCAGTTACATTTCCTGTCTCAGGCACTAGAAACTGCAATGCTTTATTGAAAAATGCTGGAAAACATCTGTGGAGGTAAGGGAAGGAATACAATATTTGAGCCCTTCATTTAAAAAAAATCAAAAAACAAAAAACCAAAACACACAACACACACCTTACAAATAAAAGCCATTAAAAAAGTCTCTCTCAGGGCAGACTGTTTAAAGTCTACTCTTTGACTTTGAAAAAAACCTGAAATTAATTATTTCAATAAATATATACTGTCAGCATCTCTAATTCCTCCAAAATTAGTCTGAGTACTACATTCTGAGAATAATTCCTTACTAAGGCCTGGTCTACACTACAAAAGTTAGGTTCACATAAGCTGCCTTACGTCGACTAGTTATGCACGTGTCTACACTTAAATTTGTTTCCCATGGACAAGTGCTCCATTACAAACACATTGTAACACCACCTCTTTTGAGCAGTGTTGAGCCAGGGTTGATGTACTGAGGTTCATACGGCGCAGGTGAAGACATTGTTACTTATGTCATCCCTAACAGTCCTCCAGCCGATGTCTCAATATATGACAAATGATTGTTCTGGTGTCAGTTGTGAACTACACTGCCCAGGGGTCACAGAAACCAGAAAGCCTCCCTGCCCTTTAAAGCCCCATAAATTTTTCAAATGCTTTTTCCTATTGTCCAGCTTGGCAAGCACACCTAGCCATTCTCCATTGTTGCGCACAACTGCCCAGCTGACCATGCTGGCTACATGCTCCAGATAAGTTCCAGCTTGGAGTCGATAGGAAATACTGGACATGGAGAGAAGAGGCTGTATGAGCACAGCTACAGACCAGCTGCAGAAAGGTGAACATCTATAAACAGATAGCACAGTGGATACGGGAGCAAGGATATAACATGGACTAGCTTAAATGCCTCATGAAAGTGAAGGAACTGCATCAGACATATCAGAAGGGCAGGGAGGTCAATAGTTGATCCAATGCCAAGCTGCAGACCTGCTGCTTTTACAAAGAGCTATATGTCTTACTTGGCAGTGACTTCACTATCACTCCACACATCACCATGGATACTTCTTTCACAGGTCCCTGCCATGAACATAAATGAGGAGGAGAGGTCCAGCTATGCCATAAACCATGACCTGTTTGAGACTCCACTCCACTCCAGTTCAGCAGCCAAGCCTGGAAGAGCCTGATGCAGGGGAAGGAGTCTCAGGCACATGTGTAAGAGGAGATTACTTACCCATCACTGCAGGTTCTTCAAGATATGTGGTCTCTATCTGTAATCCACTGGGAGTTATGCATGCACACCATGCATCTGGAGTCGGAGAATTTTGAAAGTAGTGTCCACTGGGCGGCGCATGGGCCCTCGCTCACCTCATGTTTCCATCCAAGGCAATAAAGGACAGGGCTGAAGGACCACATTTCCAGTTCTTCTTCTACCGTGAATCTGACAGACCCAAAGCAGAGGGGAAGGAAGATGGGAAGTGGAATACACGTAGGGACCACACATCTCAAAGAACCTCCAGTTACAGGTAAGTAACTTTCTCTTCTTTTGTTTGAGTGATTGTCTCTATTGTATTCCACTGAGGGTGATTAATAAGTAGTGCTAGGTTGAAGGAGGGAGCAAGGAGGAGTATGGAAGAGTTGTGCAGAGAACCGCCATGCCAAAGGAGGCACCTGATGCTAAGTCCTGAACTAAGGCATAGTGTGTTGCTAAGTTGTGCACAGAACTCCATGTGGCTGCTCTACATGTGTCTATGACAGGCACATCCTGAAGGGAGGCTGTGCTGGTAGCCTGAGCTCTAGTGCAGTAAGCCCATCCCTTTCTGGTGGGAAGGAAGGCCCAACAGCTGATGGAGATTGATGCAGCCAGAAATCCTCCTAGAGCTGGCCTGTCCATAGTCTCTTGGCTACTGCAACAAACAGTCTAGGGGACTTCCTGATAGGTTTTGCTGGATGTCACGGGAATGGAGTCTGTGTTCTTCTGCAGAGGTATGTGGTTTCGGGAAAAAACAGGTAAGTGAATGGATTAGCTAAAGTGGGATACCACCTTTGGTAGAAATTTAAGGTGTAGACATAAGGAGACTTTATCCTTGTGGAATCCTGTCAATGACAGATCTGCTATCATAGCTCCGAGTTCACAGACTCTTCTTGCCAAAGTAATAGCAACCAGGAAGGTGACGAATGGAAAGAAGAGACATGGAGGAAGATGCCAGTGCCTCAAAGGAGGGTTTAACTGAAGCTGAGTACCAAATTCAAGTCCCATTGAAGTCTGACCGTTTGGAGGGGAAGGAAGGTTCTGAGGCAGCCCTTCCAAAATCTAGTGGTTAGCAGATGTGTAAAATCAGAGCAACTCTTCACAGGTGGATGGAATGTGCTGACTGTCATCAGGTGGACTGCCAAAGTGCTATGGGCAAGACCCAATGACTTTAGATACATCATCCAGGATTAGGGGAATTTCTGCCACTTCTGGTAGAACCCCTTTATGTTAGCCCAAGACGAAAAAATCTCCCTTTAGCCTGGTAATATTGTCTAGTGCAGTCCTTCCCGCTGTTAGAGAGATGTCTTGTATAGATGAGGAACATGTCCATTCTAGAGTAGATGCCCATCCAAGTACTATGCTCTTAGATGGAGTGGATATGAAGTGGGGTGCCACTGTACTGGGTCAGAAGATCAGGGATATTCAGGATGGGAATCGGTGGACAGGACGTGTGCAGGAAACAGGGGAATCAGAATTGTCTGGGCCAGACAGGGAAAGGGGACAATAAGAATGACCATCATCCTGTCTTTTCAGATTTTGTGGAGCATTCGAGGCAGGAGCAGCAGTGGAGGAAAAACATAGTTGAGCTGGTCTGACCAAGAAAGTTGGAGAGCATCGCCCCAATCATGATAACCAGTGGCTCCCCAGGAGCAGTATGTGGTGCACTTGCTGTTGGTCTGAAAAGCAAACAGGTCTCTGGTTGAGGTCCGCCATTGTTCGAAGATGTTGTGTTGCACTATCGTGAAGTTCCCCCTCGTGGTCGATTGCAAAGTGTCTGCTGAGTGAGTCCACAAGTACATTCTACATCCCTGGAAGACAGGCTGTGGACAGGGTGATCTGATGTTTGTGGAAGACAGGCTGTGGATAGGGTGATCTGATGTTTGATGCATCAGGTCCAGAGGTTCAACATTTCTGTGCACAGAGTGGAGGATCTTGCTCTTCCATGTCTCCCTTGTTCGTTGATATAGAAAACAGTGGTGATGTTGTCTGACATGATCAGGACATGATGAGAGCGAGTGAGTTGGAAAAAGAATTTGCAAACCTTTTCATACTGTCCTAAGTTCCGTAAGACTGAGGTGCATCCTGGATACTCAAGGTGTCCATGTCCCTTTTATCATATGGTCATCAATATGGGCTCCCCAGCCAACTAAAGACGCATTGGTAATGATAATTTTCTTTGGAGAGAAGGAAAGAAAGGGTACTTCCACAAATACGTTTGGGTCCATCTATTATAGGAGGGACGACAGTACCCTGGCCAGAACGGTCAGCCTGAGGTGCATAGAGTGATGGTTCAATGAGTACATGGACTGGAGCCAAGCCTGAAGGCAGCGAAGGTCACGTAGGTGCACAAAGCCATGTGAACAAGAAACAGGCAAGTCCTGCCTGGTACTTAAGGTTTGTTCCTGATGAGAGATATGACATTCATCTCCTGAAATTTGTCTGTGGGCAGGTATGCTCGTGCTGTGGTAGAATTTATGGTAGTCTCAATGAAGTCCAATGATTGCATGGGGCTGAGGATTAATTTCTCAATGCTGACGGTGACTCCCAGTGAAGCAAGGAGGTTGAGGTTGATGCATGGGCTTCTTAGTGCGATTTGGCAGCCAGGAGCTAGTCGCTGAGGTAGAGAAAAACAAAGAGACCATAACACCTGACGTAAGCTGCTACTACAGAAAATATTTTGGTGAAGACTCTGGTAATGGTAGCTATTCCAAACTGAAGTACTTGGAAATAGTTGGCACCCACTGTAAATCTGAGAAAACGTCTGGGCGGGGTGAATGTCGATGTTGAAGCAAGCATCCTGCATAACGAGAGCCATGAACATGATTTTTTCTAGAGATGGAATTATTGCTGCCAACGTAACCATGCAACACCTGAGTTTGTGAACGAAATAACAGAGGTGGCAGAGGTGGAGATTGGTCTCCAACTGCCCTCCTTTTTGGGAATCAGAAAGTACATTGAGTAGAATCCTATTCCTTGATAGTCTATTGGGACATATTCTACTGTTCTTCACTGCAATAAAAGAGCCAACTTCTTGGATGAGAATACTGTCATGAGAGATGTCCTGAAAGGGGTAGGGAGAAGGGTTTTGGAGAAGTTAGCATTACAAACTTGATTATATAGCTATGGTGGATGACATTCAGCACCCATTTGTCCATTAGTGCACTCCAAGCATGGAAAAAGCGACCCCCAAAGGGAATGTAAGGGTTGCAAGGTGTTAGGCTGAGTGGTTGGTGGTTCTCAAGCTTGCATGAAAAATACCACTTGGTCTGAGCTGGGTTTGGAGACAAGGAAACCTGTGAGATGGAGCCAGGAAACAAGACCTTCAAGTCTTTTGTCATTTATTTGGCAGTTCATAAGGTCTTTGATAAAACTGAGAAGACCTGTACCTTTGGGCAGATGACAGGCAGTAGAACTTCTGTTTCAGGGCAGGAGTGTATGTTCCCAACAAGTGGAAGGTAGTCCTGGAGTCTGTCATTGTATGTAAAGACTCATCTGTCTTTTGATTGAAAAGATGGGATTTGTCAAAGGTCCTCAGTGGTGTTCTGGACCTGCACAGGAAAACCAGAAGCATAAAGCCAGGACTCCCTACACATCATGATAGCTGTAGCCATGGATTTGCAGCAGGTATCAGCTGCATCTACTTAGACTGCAGAACAGTTCTGGCTAGAAGTTTTCCTTCCTTGATGAAGGCCTAGAAATGGGCACAATCTCATTATGGTAGGGTACTGGCAAATTCCTCCAACTTAGTGTAATTCAGGAAGTCATACTTAGCCAAGAGAGCTTGATAATTGGCCATTCTGAACTATAAACTGGAGGACGGTAAGACTTTCCTCCTCAGAAGATCAAGATGCTTCCCTTTCTTTTCTGAAGAAGTAGCTTGAAGATGTTGGTGTTTAGACAGGCTGCTGCAGAGTTCTGCAGTGAACCAATGAATTTGGATCAGGGTGGGAGAATATGAATTCTGATCCTTTGGTCAGGACGTACTATCATTTCTCTGATCTTTAGGAGTGGCGGTACACATGACAGGGGTGTGCCATACCATACATTTCTCGCTGGCTCCAATATGGTATCATTCATTAGAAGAGCTATTCTCACCAATGGCAACGTGTGAAGGATATCCAGAAGCGTATACTGCGAGTCTTGAATCTCCTCCAGTGGGATAGTTGTTCCTCAGCAACTCTCCTTAGAAGCGGCTGGAATTGTCTGAAGTCATCTGGTGGAGAGGTAGATGACAATTACATCCTTGTCTGGTGAGGAGGATGGGAATCTAGCCAACCCCAGCAGAACCATCGGGACTCCATACAAGATTCTTCCTCCACTACTAGTTCCACAAACCTGCTTGATGGATCCCTTGGAAGGAAGTGGCAACTCTCATAGATTGGGTGGGCTACAAAGGAGGATGCTGTGCCCAAGGCCCCCAAGATGGCCAGTCAGCCAGATCCACAGGGGATTGTAGGGTTCCCCACGGCATGGGGTAACAGTGGCTCTGGGGAAGATGGAGTAGTTGTTCCCATGGATGTGCAGGTCTCCGTGATAGTGCATAGGAACAATACAAGTAGTCCCTGTGAGCATGCGCAGCTCACACATAAGGAGTCGAGCATGCGCGCATACAAGCAATACACTAGCTATAGTGGCTTTATGCAGCAGAAACTTCATTCCCCAAACAGTCTGTTGTATAGACACAGCCTATGCTGACCTGAAGTACCTCATGGTCACTTGTTCCAAGCTCCCCTATTCTAACGTTCTCACTCAGTTCCTCCTCTCTATGAAAGTCAATTTAATTATTCATAACATTCAAAAATCCAATCTGAACAGTGTCAAGCATAATAGGGTCCTTATCTCTGCCTAATGCCTCTAGATGTTTCAGGAACAAACAGTTAACCTTTAGGCATTTTAAGACTGACAAATTAATATATTACAAAGACAGTTAACAAAATTAAAGAATATCACCCATTTCTTCATGATCAAACTTCTTATATATAGAAGAGCGTAACTGATCAGCTGATTTCCATAAAGGTACCAGTCATATTCCCCTGTAGCACTATCAGGAAACTTAAGTAGTTGGTCACTGGAATCCCAATAAGATACTTTTGATAGAAAATACATGGGTCCAAGATGGCTTTGAAACATTAATCCTACAGATATGCTGACAACTGGAGTAACTGCAAAGTTCCAAAATAACATAAAAAAGATTTTAGGCACCCTTTTAGTGAAGATCAACTGAAATATAGTTTGCAGTATATGCATGCAAATGGCAAACCTGTACGTGTCAATGCTTTTCTGAAAGATCACTCTAGTTCAGGTGAGAATTAATTTAGGGAAGTCCTATGCCTGTGTTGTAAAGGAGGTCAGACGAGATGATCACAATAGTTTCTTCTGCTTTATCATCTAATTCAAAGTTCTGTCAGATCAGCAGATTATGACAAACATGGTTTAAAGTCAAACTGACAATCTGAATCACAAAAATCATGACTGAATCAAGCACAGGAAACAGGAAAAACCATGTTTAAATTCTAGAAATCAGACTTTCTAACCAACAACTCAAATTCAATTAGTAACACTGAGCAGTATTAAAAACCGTTTTAGCTGACATACCTTTTCTATCTGTCTTCTGAGACGGGATGGACGATGTGGGTGTAGGCAGTTTTGATAAAGTAGATGCTCCATTAGCATCAAAAGATTTCTTTGGCTGGTGATCAGATTGTAGAGAAAATGGAGTAGGAGGAACAGTGCTTGGGGTAGCAGTTGGATGAACCACTGGTTTGATGGGATGTTGTACTGGAGTGGAACTACTGTGAGTCTCTGCTCTTGGCAGTCTGTAGTCTCTGTCATTGTGTCTGCTTGTCTGAGACAAAATATTCTGAGGGAGTATACTACTGGCATCACTGGAATGCTTGTCTTCCACTGTTGTAGGGTTCACAAAGAACGTTGCAATAAGAAAAAAAAGATTAAGTTAGAAACTTCAACAACACTGCAAGGATTATGACTAATTCAGTAGCATGCTAATGTTTAAAGTTGATTAGGCTTTCATTATTTTTTTTAAAAACTCTCAACTGCCAACACAATAGCTACTAGCAGCTCAGTACTGGCAAATAAGACAATCTGATTTTACTCACTGACAACATGCACCATTAGACTTTTGCCCAATTTAGAATTCCAAAAGTAACCTTGTTAAGGACAAACTATTTTGCAGAGAGTTTTCTAGTTTCTAAGGTAATTTTTAAAGATTCCATTAACACACCAACCAAAACAAAATATTTGCATATGCTATATTTAATTGGAGAGACTGAATTACAGCAGAACCCTCGGCGCAAAATTTTCATGTTTTATGAATTTCTCTTCTATACGCCACATTTGTTTCCTGTTTGATTTTTTTTTAAATACATACCAATTTTGAATTCTTGTTTTTAAAAGATAAAAAATGGACTGAAATTCAACTTCAAGCCACTTTTGATTAGCAGGATATAAAACAGTTTAACATATATGAACTTCTTAATTTGCATGCTGTCACATAACAGTGACTTTAATATGTTATATTGGAGCATGATACGCATGCACAGAATGCTTCATCCTTCCTGATTGCTAGTTTCTCATATGTCATACAACCTTACCACCGGCAATGATGCAAATTGGCATAACATTCACAAAAGCAAATATTTATTGCAATTAGGACTGTAAAATGATTTTTCAAAATGATCACAATTAATCTCAGTCTTAATCGTACTGCTATAAATAGAATAGCATTTATTTAAATATTTTTGGATATTTTTCTACATTTTCAAATATATTGATTTCAATTACAACACAGAATACAAAGTGTACAGCGCTCACTTTATATTATTTTTATTACAAATATTTGCACTGTAAAAAAAAGCTAAAAATGGTATTTCAATTCAACTCGTACAAGTACTGTAGTGCCATCTCAATGTGAAAGTGCAATTTACAAATGCAAAATTATTTCTTACATAACCGCATTCAAAAATAAAACAATGTAAAACTTTAGAGCCTAGAAGTGCACTCAGTCCTATTGCTTGTTCAGCCAATCACTAAGACAAATAAGTTTGTTTACATTTACAGGCGATAACGCTGTCCACTTCTTATTTACGTCACCTGAAATTGAGAACAGGAATTCACATGGCACTGTTGTAGCCGGCACTGCAAGGTATTTACATGCCAGATGTGCTAAACATTTGTATGCTCCTTCATGCTTCAGCCACCACTCCAGAGGACATGCCTCCATACCGATGATGGCTTCTGCTCCATAAGGATCCAAAGCAAATTCATCTTCATCCTCATGAGTCAGATGCCATCAAAAGAAGGTTGATTTTTTTTCATGCGGGTTTGAGTTCTATATTTTCCAATTGAAGTGTTGCTCTTTTAAGACTTTTGGCAGCATGTTCCACACCCTCTCCCTCTCAGATTTTGGAAGACACTTCAGATTCTTAAACCTTGGGCTGAGTGCTGTAGTCATCTTTAGAAAACTTATATTGGTACCTTCTTTGAGTTTTGTCAGATTCGCAATGAAAATGTTCTTAAATTGAACAACTTAGGCCAGATCGTCACCTGAGACAGCCATATCACAAAATATATGGCAAAATGCAGGTAAGACTATGGAGCAGGAGCCATACAATTCACCCCCAAAGAGTTTTGTTACACATTTAATTATTGCTTTTTGTTTTGTTTTTAAACAAACGTCATCAGCATGGAAGCATGCACTCTGCAATGGTGGGTCAAGCACAAAGGGGCATGCAAACATTTAGCATATCTGGCACATAAATACCTTGCAACGCCAGGTACAGAAGTGCCATAGGAACACCTGCTTTCACTTTCTGGTTTGATAGTAAATAAGAAGCAGGCAGCATTATCGCTCGTAAAGGTAAACAAACTTGTTTGTCTTAGCAATTGGCTAAACAAGAAGTAGGACAGAGTGCACTTGTAGGCTCTAAAGTTTTACATTGTTTTGTTTCTGACAGCAGTTATTTAACAAAAAGAAATCTATATTTGTAAGCTGCACTTTCACAGTGAAGAGATTGCACTACAGTACTTGTATGAGGTGAACTGAAAAATACTATTTCTCTTCTTTTTTAGAATGCAAATATTTGTAATAAAAAATAATATAAAGTGAGCATTATACACTTTGTTTTCTATGTTGTAATTGAAATCAATAAGTTTGAAAATATAGAAAAACACCCCAAAATATATGTAATAAATTTAAATTTAATCTATTCTTCTTGTAATGTGCATTTTCTTTATCTAGTGTGGCACCTGTTAAAACGGAATATATTTTCTCCAAATATTAGTATGCTGCTCACCTGCAATTTAAGAACAAACAGTGATAATAGGCCCTTTTAAGCCTCTTGTACCTTAAGTACTGAAGAAAACAATACTGGGAGAAGACTAGCACAGCAGCTACAGAAAAAGATTGTGTCGTCAAGCTGAAGGACAAATGCTACACATATAGTGAGTGAGTGATAATTACAAAAAAGAAATACTAACACAGAACATTGATATAACTGAATGTTCTAGTTGGATAGGCTCAAAGCTACTCTGAGACAAGATCGGTGGGCAAGGACATTTGGAGAAGCTGTCTGTAGCTGCAGTAGATTTTAGGGAAAAAAATGAGCTAGGCCACCTCCACTCACTGCCACAAAAAGCCCATGCTTGAGAAGAGGGATTTCTTTTTTAGTCTGGCAAAGAAAAATACTGAGAGGAAGTATGCAATGCATACAAAACAAGAGCATTTAATTGTCAAAAACCAAAACCAAAAACATACTTCCACTGGCGAACCCACTGGCAGCTGTTGCCTGCATCACCTCTCTTCTGTAGTCCCTATCTTTTGGGAAACTGTTAACTGATATTTTGCTTGCTTCTTTTTGTCTCTGCTCTCTGCAAAAAATACAAATAAAGTTTAAGAACTCAAATCAAGTACAATGTTATCTAGATTATATACTCTGATTAAAAAATAAAAGCATATCTATACCTTTCAAGCCACTCCTTTGGTTTTTCCCATTGTGAAACTTCTGTTCGGCAGTTATAGTAGTATTTTTTGCCAGAAGAGCTGATGTGCTCAGACCAGTCATCCGCAGACTCGTAGGACTTCGAAAATATGAACAACAATGTTGGAGAAATGACTACTTGACAGTTTTTAAATAAGTTATATAGATTCTACTATATTCAAAGTTGCAAGATGTACAGACTTTTTCCTTCACATCCACTTTGAAACACTACCACTGTACGTAAGGGATAACGTAATGTCCCTCCCCTATCACCTCCCACAACAATACTGCTTTCCAGCTGCTTCAAACAATTCACAGGTTCTCCTATCATCTTACCAACCTGACTAAATTATAGCATAAATTGAGATCTTGTGCTACATTCATTGGATCACTGTAACATCACTATTGTCTACATGAAAGTCTTCAGGATGCTAATGATTTTGGATCTTATATTTCTGCAACTGAAGAACCTCCTCAGAATGTCCGGATGATGTAAATAAAAAAATATTTAACCTTTTTGTTCTATTTTAGAAAATAATATTGGAGGATTATCTCTGTTTTTCCCCATACCCCAGAACAATTTTTAATATCAACCAGCGTAATCACAGCAATTTTTGGTAACAGAGTACTTGAAGCACAGCAAGTGGTGTGTGCTAGCAAGTAAGCAATAAGGCTCAAAAGCCTATTACTGCTTCCCGTAAGGTTCCAAAAAAATAAAGAGCCTGGGGAATTAGGTCAGTCTACTGCTGTGGAACTAAGACACCAGAGTAAGATTCTTGCCAATGATATATTTAGGGAAAGTACTTTTCTCAATTGCTATGTGTCTTTTTAATTAAAACTGTCAAAGGCAAGACAGGTACATCTGGAAACCCTAACAACAATTAGCTATCCTGAAACCATCTAACAACATATAACCTCTGCCAAATGTAATTTGTAATGCTGTTCCCTCCATTTTCAGTACACCTCTACCCCGATATAACGCTGTCCTCAGGAGCCAAAAAATCTTACTGCGTTATCTGTGATCCGCCGGAGTGCACCTGCCCCCTTCCCTCCCTCCTCCCCCGCCCGGAAGCGCTGCTCTACCGCATTATATTCAAATTCGTGTTATATCGGGTCGTGTTATTGCGGTAGAGGTGTATATAATTGCCACATAGGTTTACTAATTCAATAAAACATGCAGAACTTCACCCTCCATAATTTAATTGCAAATAGCAAAAATCGCATATATAAAACCGTGCAAGGCATATTTGGACATTGATGACCATTAATACTTACTGCATCTGAAGTTTTGCTTGGATTATTGCTTGGATTAGAAGAATGTGAATTTGAGCTATGAAGAGCACTGTGGTTATGCGAATTTTCTTGTGGAGAGTAACTGGTCCCTAAAACACACAAATATAGTTCACCATGAATGTTTCTATACAAATTAAACATATCTGTATTTCAGAGCATGGAAGTTATGTCATGTCAATGTTTTAATTAAAAGTGTAGTGTATCTTTTATCCTCCCTCACATCCATACACTTAATACACTTCACTATGGATCTATATTAAGTACAAGTTTGAAACTGTTCATGGAATTTTCAATCAGTCTTTGATTTACATATAGCATATATGATGCAGCTATGTGAAAATATCTTCCACATTCTACCAATAATTTAACTATAAAATTTTAAAAATCTATTTGTAAGATTCAATTCATGTATCTGAGTAGTTCAATCCAGGTTTCTCCAGAAGAGACTCAGCTATCAGGCCACTAGAATTTAGGGAGCTGAAAGCAGAAGAACTGAAGCTCCAACTAAGAGAGGCCAAAAAGCTAGAGTTATCAATGGATTAAATTACGTTTTCCCATCCATTTTGATATAACAAGGTTATTTTAGATATTTGTCAAATATAAGGAAGAGGAAAAATACAATTTAGTGGAGGGATATGTTTCAATAAAGAAAGTCAAATATGGTGGGAAATCTGAGTCATGCTGCCATACTCTCAATACAAGTATACTTCGTAGTATTTATTAAGATTATAAAGTATTTGACTATAAAACTGGTGTTCAATTCTAGAAGACATAATGAAGTTCTACCCTAAAAGGGACTAACAGCAGCATTGTGAGATTCCATGTTTAAATTTCATAAAGAATTTGCTTAGTTTACAAGTTAAAAAAAACAGTTTTCCTAATTTCCGTGCCTAAAAACCCAGCCTGAAATCTGAAAATAAAGTAGTATTTCCTGACTGTACCTCCTGAGTAAATGATTATGGCTGTAAAAGGATAAGAGGGTAGAAAATGATTCAATTCTGGGGCCCTAGTTAATAGTTTTCTTATGATATACAAACCACAACAGACTCCAAATCAGACTTTCTTCTTCTGCAGCACTAATGTGAGACAAAAAAAGTAGTAAAAAAATCACCACAGATCATTTCTACAGTGCTTAAAAGTGTATTTGGTTATTAAATGAATACATATGTGTAACAGATTTGTTCATTAAAAAGGCTTATTTTACATACAAGTGATAAGTCAAAGACTTCTTAGTTTTATAGATACTAAATTTTAGTTTCTACACAGAATTGTAAAAGACAGTGAAATTATCTAACAAGCTATTTAATTCCATCCCCTTGTCAAAGTAGGACTGTTTCCTGACCTACAGTATTACAGTGACATCAAGTCTCTCCGTAATTATGTTCAAAACCACTTTTTCCTCAGAAGAATTATTTTAACCACCCTCCTCATTTTGCCAAAAAGGACAGTTGCCTGTTCAGTAACTGGTGTTCGAGATATGTTGCTCAGGTGTATTCCACAGTAGGTGTGCGTGCTCACCACGTGCACTGGTGCCAGAACCTTTTCCCTTAGCAGTACCCGTAGTGGGGGAGCACAACTGCAACCCCTAGAGTGGCGCCTCTATATCATGCTATAAGGGGAGCTGTGCACTCCCCCTACCCTCAATTCCTTCTTGCCAGACAACTCTGACAGACGTAAAGGAGGGTGGGATGTGGAATACACTTGAACAACACATCTTGAAGAACGCCAGTTACGGGACTGGTAACTGTCATTTCTTTTTGGAGTGATTGCTCATGTGTATTCCACAGTAGGTGACTCCAAGCTATATCTGATGGAGGTGGGTAGGAGTTTAAGAGTTTCCAGGATGGAGCATCATCTTACCAAACCCGGTGTCATCTCGCGTTTGGGAGACGATTGTCTGGTGCGAAGAAAAAGTGTGGACAGAGGACCATATGGCAGCTCTACAGATGTCTTGAATGGAGACACGAGTTACGTAAGCAGCCGAGGCCTGAGCTCTCATAGAATGTGCCTTCACGATAGGCACCGGGGCAACCTCTGCCAGGTGTGTATGCACGAGGTGATCCAGCGGGAAATTCGGTTGTCCCCTCATGCATTCGGACGATGCAACGAAAAGTTGTGGGGATTTCCAGAATGGCCTGGTTCAGTCTAGGTAAAAGGCCAGCGCCCTATGCACATCTGGCATGCGTAGGCACCGTTTCTCATTAGAGGAATGGGGCTCGGGACAGTGTATCGGAAGGAAAATGTCCTGATCCACATGAAAAGTCGAGACCACTTTCAGCAGAAAAGCCGGGTGTGGGTGAAGCCGGACCTTATCCCTGCGGAAGACCATATACGGGGGTTCTGAGGTTACGGCCCTAAGCTCTGAGACATGGTGGGCTGAGGTGATCTCCACCAGGAACACTACCTTCCATGATAAGTGGGACCAGGAACACGTGGCCAAGAGCTCAAAAGGGGGACCCATGAGATGGGAGAGCATAGGTTCAGGTCCCCCTGGAGGCCTAGCATAAGGAAACGCCCAATTCAGTCCTTTCAAAAACCAGGATGTTATGTGATGGGAAAGAACCAAGTGACCATGCATGGGAGGGTGGAAAGATAAAATGACTGCTAAGTGTACTCTGATCAAGGCAGGAGCTAGCCCCTGGGTCCTAAGGGACAGGAGGTAACCTAGAATGAGTTGGAGTGATGCGGATGATAGGCAAGTACCCCTTTCTCTCGCCAACCTAGAGAAACTAGACCATTTGGCCAGATAGGTCCGTAGCGTGGACGGCTTTCTGCTTTCCAGCAGAACTTGCCTGACACCCTCGGAACACCTCCTTTCCTCCTCGCCTAACCGTGGTGCAGTCATGCTGTCAGATGAAGTGCAGCCAGGTTGGGATGGAGGAGGCATCCCCCTTCCTGGGAGAGGAGATCCGGCCGAAGTGGCAGCCTGCACAGGGGGGGACACTAGAAGCTGCAGGAGGGTGTGAGAAGGCACGTCACCTCCTGGTTCAGAAGGAGGGTGTGCTCCGTGTCCCCGGGGGCGGAGGAGTGGTGGAGGGGGAGCGAAGCGAACTGCAACATGTATCCCTTGGAAATGGTGCTCAGGACCCACTGGTCCAACATTATACGGGACCATTGCACTCGGAAGGCAGATAAACAGTTGCAGAACACAAACTTTATTAACTGGAGGGCTTCCATGGCAACGGGTCCGGTGACCCCCCCCCCAAAGACTCAAAAGCACCTCTTCCCCTTAGAGGAGCCAGGTCACGGGGCCAACTGGGACTGGCACTGAGACCTGCATCTCTGCTCCCTCAGCCTCTTAGGTAGGGGTTCATATCTGCCTCTAGCTGGAGAGGTTGAGGCTTGTGACCTGGGTTTGTCCTTCGCTGGCGGCACATACAGGCCCAGAGTCTGCCAGGTGGTGCGAGAGTCTTTCATCCCACATAGACAGATGTCTGTTTGATCCACATACACGGCCTTCCCGTTGACGGGCAGGTCCTGCATGAGGGACTGGGACTCCGCGGACAGCCCCAACCGAGAGAGCCACAACGCCCTGCGCATGGAAACGGCCGAGGCCAAACGGGCCACTGTATCCGCCGCGTCCGAAGATGCTTGAAGAGCTGCTTTCGCCGCCACCGCTCCTTTGTTGACCAAGGCTCTGAACTCTCTAGTCCCTTTCCTGTAGAAGAAATTCAAACTTTGGCAGGGATCCCCACAAATTAAAATCATACCAACTCAGTAGGGCTTGGTGTTTTGCCACCCTGAGCTGGAAGCTCACCGATGAATAAACCTTCCTGCCAAAGGTATCCAGTCTCCTGGCATCTTTATCCTTGGGGGTGGGTGTGGGTTGACCATGCCTCTCCCGGTGGTTTACGGACTCCACCACTAGAGAGCTGGGTGCTGGGTGAGAGTACAAATATTCATGCCCCTTTGCTAGCATAAAATACTTTCTCTCCGCATTTTTAGAAATAGGTGTCAAGGAGGCTGGGGTTTGCCAAAGCGAAGTCGATATGTTGGCCACCCACTGGTGGAGAGGTAAGGCCACATGGCCCGGTACCGAAGAGGACAACATGTTGAACAAGATGTCCGCTGGCTCCTCCATCTCCTCAAACTGAAGCTGGAGATTCGACGCCACCCGCTTAAGAAGCTCTTGGTTAACCTTGAAATCTTCCTGTAGGGCAGGTGACGGCACCACTATGGATTCCCCTAGTGCCGGTGAAGGGACCAGTTCTGACCCCAGGGCGTCGGGTGGTAACGGTGGTTCAACCCCCAAGTCTGAGCCCGGGTGCGGTGCCGCTGGTTCGGTACCAGTTGACTTTTCCTGGTGCCAAGGTGGGGACAGAGCGTACCTGCGATGCCCCGACCACTGAACAGGGTCTCGCCAGTGCAGATAAGTGGGGCCACGGTGCCCACTGATGCCACTGCCCTTGCCAAGGTGCCCCTTGCCACTGACCCGCTTGATCGTGAGGGGGCGGTGCAGCCCGGGGACGGGCGGTTGGGTGCTGAAGCCAAAGTAGCTGAGGAACACACGGTGCCATACAAGTATCGGGAGCGTCCATGGCTGTGTCAGTGCCGACCTCGAGATTTAGACCTAGAAGACGAAGACATGTACCCATCGGAGGTGCTGCTTCTAGATTCCCCCCCCCCAGCGACCACAGCTATGACGCCCGGGTGGCGTTCCAAGCATGACGTCTGTCAGATCGAACACTTGAATCTGAGAGTCGATGCCAATGACGTCAAGACCTGCTCCTATAGCTTCGGTGGAAAGAGAAGCGTCGATGCCTCTTGTCTCAGTGCCTGTGACCTCTGTGGGTAATGGAGGACCCTCAAGACTCGCTCTCAGGCGAATCAGCCAACAGAGTGGAAGTCTGGTGCAGGCTCCAGGATGGTCCCTCGGAACGGGTAGGTATCTCGTCCTCAGAGCAGGGGCTATGCCGAACCAGGGAGGGTTTATGAGCTCCCAGCGGTGGCTTCCTTTAGGATCGGGGGCCCGTCTCAGGTGGCACACTCTGCACTGGAAGGGCAAGGATGTCACGCGCTACCTGTGCTGCCTCCGGCGTCGACAGCATTCTCACTGCAGAGAGGCACGCGTAGATGGGGCCAGACTACTCCGCTCAGCACAAGTTGGAGGTCTGGCTCCCAAGGGGGATCGTGGGCTGCCCAGCTCGGGTCTGGCCTCACCCCTGTCCTTCTCTAAGTGGCACTGATTCTTTCCTTGCTTCTTGGTAGGGGAGCAGTGCTGACTGGTGGATGGAGCTTCGCTCCGCCCTGATGACACGGTGCCCGGTGCTGAGTCAGGTCAGCGTGCTGGTGCTGGGGCCAATGCCAACTCCATTAACAGGGCCTGGAGTTGGATCTCTGTTTCACACTTTGTTCAAGGTTTGAACGATCTACAGCTCTTACAATGCTCACTTACGTGAGTCTCACACAGACAGCGAAGGCACTGAGAGTGTGGGACGCTCCTGGGCATAGAACTAAGGCTAGAAGCGCTACAGCAGAGCTGGAGCACGAAGTTCTGATTACCTTCACTGGCGGCAAGAAGGAACTGAGGGTGGGGGGAGTGTGCAGCTCCCCATATAGCACGATATAGAGGTGCCACTCTAAGGGTTGCAGCAGTGCTCCCCCACTATGAGTACTGCTAAAGGAAAAACTTCCGGCACCAGTGCACGTGGCGAACACTCACACTGTGGTCTGGTCTACACTACGCGTTTAAACCGATCTTAGCAGCGTTAAACCGATTTAACGCTGTACCCGTCTACACGAGGCCCTTCATATCAATATAAAGGGATCTTTAAATAGGTTTCTGTACTCCTCCCCGATGAGAGGAGTAGCGCTAAAATCGGTATTACCATATCGGATTAGGGTTAGTGTGGCCGCAAATCGATGGTATTGGCCTCTGGGCGGTATCCCACAGTGCACCATTGTGACCGCTCTGGACAGCAATCCGAACTCGGATGCAATGGCCAGGTAGACAGGAAAAGCCCCATGAACTTTTGAATTGCATTTCCTGTTTGTCCAGCATGGAGCTCTGATCAGCACGGGTGGCCATGCAGTCCCAAAACCAAAAAGAGCTCCAGCGTGGACCGTACGAGAGATACTGGATCTGATCGCTGTATGGGGAAACAAATCTCTTCTATCAGAGCTCCGTTACAGAAGACGAAATGCCAAAGCACTTGAAAAAAATCTCCAGGCTATGATACAGAGTCCACAGCACAGTGCTGCGTGACAAGCGTAACGGAAAGCCAAAGAATCAAATGGATGCTCATGGAGGGAGGGAGGGGGTACTGAGGACTCCAGCTATCCCACAGTCCACAGCAGTCTCCGAAAAATATTTACATTCTTGGCTAAGCTCCCAATGCCTGTAGGTTCAAACACATTGTCCGGCGTGGTTCAGGGTATAGCTCGACAATTTACTCCCTCCGCCCCCAAGTGAAAGAAAAGGGAAAGAAATCGTTTCTTGACTTCTTTCAATGTCACCCTATGTCTGCTGAATGTTGCTGGTAGACGCGATGCTGCGGCAGTGAAGAGCAGTATCTGCTCCCCTCCCCTCCCTGGTGGCAGACGGTACAATATGACTGCTATCCATCATCATCATCAGCCCATGAGTGCTCCTGGCTGGCCTCAGGTGAGGCTGGCCGGAGGCGCCTGGGTAAAAATAGGAATGACTCCCAGTCATTCCCAGTACATGGTACAGAACGGCTGGTAACCGTCCTCATCATAGCAACTGGGGGCTGAGCTCCATCAGCCCCCTCCCTTTCATGTGTAAAGAAAAGATTCTGTCCTGCCTGGACTGTCATAGCAGCGGGATGCTGGGCTCCTCTTCCCGACACCGTTTAATGTCCTGCCTGGACTAGCATAGCAGCTGGAGGCTGCCTCCCCCCCATTTTATCTCAGTAACAAGTCAGTGTTGCTTATTCCTGTATTCTTTATTACTTCATCACACAAATGGGAGGACACTGCCACGGTAGCCCAGGAAGGTTTGGGGAGGAGGGAAGCAACAGATGGGGTTGCTGCAGGGACACCCCCTAGAATGCCATGCAGCTCATCATTTCTGCGGGATCTGACACGGAGCGGCTGTGCTCTCTGGTTCTCTGATTCTCTAGTACACTTGCCCCATATTCTAGGAGGACTGACCTCAGCCAGGGGCACCATGACAGCAGCAGACGGTACAGAATGACACATAACCGTCTCTGCTGTCATGCAAAGGCAAATGAATGCTGCTGTGTAGCTCTGCAGTATCGCCTCTGTCAGCGGCATCCAGTACACATACGGAGACAGTAAAAGAAAGCTGAACGGGCTCCATGGTTGCCATGCTATGGCGTCTGCCAGGGCAATCCAGGGAAAAAGGGTGCGAAATGATTGTCTGCCGTTGCTTTCCTGGAGGAAGGAATGACTGACGACATTTACCCAGAACCACCCGCGACAATGATTTTTGCCCCATCAGGCACTGGGCTCTCAACCCAGAATTCTAAGGGGCGAGGGAGACTGCGGGAACTATGGGATAGCTATGAAATAACTACCCACAGTGCAACGCTCCAGAAATCGACGCTAGTCTCGGACCATGGACGGACACCGCCAAATTAATGTGCTTAGTGTGGCTGCGTGCACTCAACTTTATACAATCTGTTTTACAAAACCGGAATAATCCCGTAGCGTAGACGTACCGCTACTGTGGAATACACATGAGCAATCACTCGAAGAACTATGTATGTCTTAAGTTTTACACATATGCTCTTGTGCCAAGATAGACTAGTAAGTTTGAGGCAAATCAAAGGCGGCTTTTTGGAGATAAGAAATCAAGAAGCATACTTCCTGAAAAAAATTATCTTTCTAACTTTGTCTCACTGTTTCTCTGAGAACATCTATACTGCAGCTGAGGGTGTGATTTGCAGCTCATGTAGACACTCCCACATCCTAAACACTATTTTTAGCGAGCTAGTTAAATTAAGGACAGCATGGTTATGTCTACACAAACTGAAATTCACACCCACAGCTACAGTGTACACATACCCTAAGACAGAGATGGGCAAACTACAGCCCGCAAGACCCTCCTGCCCAGCTCCTGACCCAGGAGGCTAGCCCCCGTCCCCTCCTCTGCAGCCTCAGCTCGCTGCACTGCTGGTGCAATGCTCTGGGCAGTGGGGTTGCGAGCTCCTGGGGTAGCGCAGCTGCAGAGCTGCAGCCTGACCCAGTGCTCTGTGCAGTAGCGTGGCTGGCTCCAGCCGGGCGGGACAGCTGCCTGTCCTGGTTCTCTGGGCAGCACAGCTATAGTGCTGCCAGCCACCGGTGCTCCAGGCAGAGCAGTAAGGGAGCAAGGAGCAGGAGTGGGTTGGATAGAGAGCACGGGAGTTTGGAGTGGTGGTCGGGGGTGGGGATGTGGACAGGGGTCCAGGCAGTCAGAGGGCAGGGAACAGGAGGGTTGAATGGGGGCATGGTCCTGGGGGCAGTCAGAAAGGGGGGGACTGGATGGGGGCAGCGAGGGGTGGGCAGTCAGGCGCAGGGGTTCTGGGAGCAGTCAGAGAGAAGGAGTGGTTGGATGGGGCAGGGGCTGGGCAGAAAGGTGTTGAATAGGGCAGCGGGAGGTAGTCGGGGCGGAGGGTCTGGGAGCAGTCAGGGAGGAGTGGATGGGGCAGGAGGCAAGAAGAGAGGAGGGGTGTCAGATCGATGGGGGAGAGGCCATGCCTGGCTGTTTGGGGAGGCACAACCGCCACTAACCGGCCCTCCATACAACTTCGGAAACCTAATGTGGCCCTCAGGCCAAAAAGTTTGCCCACCCCTGCCCTAAGGGCTTGGTCTGGAAGATTCAAATTCAATTTTCTTCACTTAGTCTTGAGGTAGAGTAGGGCCTTTACACTGTTTCCATGAAGTTGATGGATAGATTTCAGAAATGTATGCAAGCTTGACCATGTCTGCATGTGACCCTATGGAATCATCACTGGTTCAGAGCCTAGCAAAGCACTCAAGTTCTTAACAAATTGAGGGTACGTCTTCACTACCCGCCATATCGGCGGGTTACAATCGATTGCTCGGGGATCGATACATCGCGTCTCATCTAGATGTGATATATCAATCCCCGGAAGCGCTTATATCGATTCCGTAACTCCACCAATCCGAACGGAGTTGCGGAATTGACAGGGGGCGCCGCGCATATCGATCCCGCGCCGTGAGGACGGTGAGTAATTCGATCTTAGATACTTCGACTTCAGCTACGTTATTCACGTAGCCGAAGTTGCGTATCTAAGATCGATTTTCCCCCATAGTGTAGACCAGCCCTGAGAATGATTTTCAGATTGGCCCTGACTACCATGTCACAGGCTCTTTAACATGTAGACTTCGACTTCTGGCTTCCTTAAGTCCTATTTGAACTGCTGAGCCATTCAAATCCAGAAACCCAATGTGCAACAATTTCACTACAGATTTTTCATCTTTAATTCATGATATCGTTGTGTTAATTGATTCATTATCTACTGTGTTACCACAACAAATACATGAGCCTTTTCAAAACGCTGGATATCTGCATCATGAAACATTTTAAACAGGCGGTAGTTACAATGTACTGTTGCAGTCTTCTTACAGTAAAATGTATCTATTTTTAAGGCAGGGGGGACAAGGTGGCTGGTATAGTATTAAGATATTTTGGGTGACATGTCGTAACACATTTTATGTAGTAAAAACCTGACTTCTCGACTTTCTAATATTGGTTTTTTAAATTGCAATATTCTTCATGTTTCTCCCTGCAATTAGAGCCTACCTTCCAACAAAAGTTGAATTTGGAACGCTTTAAAAAAAAAGTTTTGTCATAAATGCCAGTTAGCAAATTTTAGAAGTTTTTCTCTTAAATGCCAGTCCTTTAAAGTGAAACTGAGTTAATTCCTTCTTGTGCAGTGTATCACACAAAAAGGTAGTGAAGGTTGGTGATCTTTGCAGCCGCATTTTGAATCGGGAAAGACTACATTTGTCGAGGCCGGAGACGAGACTGTTACAATAGTCAAGATGCAGGATGATGAGGGCTTGAACAAAAATTTTAGCTGTGTGGAAGGCATGAAGAGAGTAGAGGAATAGAGTCGCATCCTATTGTGTCTGTTCTCTTCTTGAATAAATCAAAGAGATCACATGCTGAGCGCAGGGGAGAAAAGAAGGAGAGAAAGTTTAAGGAGGGAGCCAAATGTGATGAAAAGGCAGTTAGGACTGCAGGTACAGAATTCGGTTAGACTGGAGAAGTAAAGCTAGGAAAATGTCAGAACAGGAGGAGGAGAGAATAAGTCTCTAGTGTAGGAATTCAACATAGCCATGGGATTTCTGCTAGAGAATAGGAGAAGAGGAAACAGATGTTGGATGAGTCAGGGATGGGAGCTGGTAGAGCAGATTTTGCAATGGAAGAGAGGGACAAAGAAGGCAAGCGTGGAAAAGAGTGTAGAATAGAGATAACCAGGTCAAAAGGAAGAAAAAATGAGAGCAGAAGAGAAATTATGAACACTGATGGACTAGGAGTCATGGAAGCACTAAGTGGCAAGGTCAGAGGGACGGTGTAAGTAGGCGATGTTGAAAGAGATCAGGTGGTGGTCCGAGAGAGATCATATATCAAAGAGGAGTTGAGGAGGAGAATAGTGCTTAGTGAAGACCAAGTTCAATGAATGGTCATTTTGGAGTGTTGAACCAGAACTGCAGGTCAAAAGCAATAAAAGCGTGAGGAGACAGGCAGCTAAGAGGTTGGATGGATCAACACCACAATAGTTAAAGTACCAGGGATAAGTGCAGACCAACAGTGAGAGGAAATGAGAGCCAGGAGTTGAAATCAGAGAGGAAGGCAGACAGGGAGAAGCTGGGGAAAGGGTAGATGAGGGAGGGAGAATAGTTTGATGCAGTGCAGTTCAAATGACAAGAGTTGGGAGTGAGAACGTGTTGGAAGCAGCAGATATGGTGTAAGAGAAGCGCAGCACCCCTGTTATGGTCCCCATTAGGGTCTCTACTTCATAGTAGGCGTGGAAATGGGCTGACTTCAGGAAATGGCTCCAATCCTGCAAGTGATACTCTGGGGCACAGTAGGCACCTGAAAAGGAACTAGGAGAAGTCTTTGGAGTTAAATGTCCAGGTTATCAGGGAAGAAGAGAATTGGGCAAAAAATACAGAAGAGCAGAGGGAAAGACTGACCAGGTAGCTAGGCAGCTCTGCAAGGGAGAAAGAAACCAGGCATCCAGTCAGCAAGAGCAGAGGGGATGACCAGGCAAATGTGAAGCAAATGCAGAAGAACAGACCAGACTGAGGGGAAAATTAAATGAACAGGAGAGAGAGACAAGGTTAAAAAAAATACTTATCACATTACAGACCATTAACTATATCTTCCTACTATCCCATTTCCCTGTAAGCAATTGTGGTAGTTGTCACAGGGGTACCTGACTGATCGTGTATTCAGTGAGGAGTAGTCTAAGACACTGAATTTTGAAAAACCTACACTAAAGAAAGCAGATATAACTCACCATACACAGAGAACACATGCTGATAGAAGATGACAGTCACTTTTCATGAGCTGCAGCAATGTGAAGTCAGTATGTATCTAGTTTTCCACCAAGACTTTAACCACTAACTCCACCGGGGATACAAGCTGCAACCATCTACATACATAACACTACTTTTTTCTACCCTGTTTTTTCTCTCATAGTTGCAGCCGAGGACATTAACCCTGGTCACTTAGTGGCCAACGTCCAAGTTTGACCATCAATTACATTTCAACAAGAATTCTGTGCACATAATAGAAAGTTTTAGCTTTAAACTTTGCTCACAGCCCAGCACTGCAATGGAACAGCATAACATTGAAGAATATTCTGAAGACTGGAATGCCAAACTTTCATCTTCACTTAAAAATCAGCAGGTCCAGTTTTACTATAATGAGAAAAATCTCTTAAAGCATGGCAGCTTCACGTTTACTAGGCTAACAGTTCAATCATGGACATATGCCTACTAATACATGCCAGTACCCAGAACAATCTTCCAAGAAAGAGCTGTTATATAACAGTATCTGTTTCCAAGCACTAACAAGTTAAAAAGATGTGGTGTACTTGTGAGTATACAGAATTTTTTTGTACAGCATCCGCTTCAAGCATGAATTCTGTAAAGCTTCCAAATCCACTAAAAAAAATTTGGATTCATACTTTAAATGTCTTATTCTTAAGACCATATTTATGTTTCTTGAAGACTGAAAAATTCTATTTATCTAGTTCTGCTATATTTTCTTTATCTCCTCTTGCCCCTTTTTATATTTGAAACATTCACATAAAACAAGTAAAGCATTCCATTAGTTCCTGTTACTTATTTTGACTCAACACTTACAGTAGCAAAGCTTCTATCATAGCCATAGCTATCAACACACTAAGACTGAGTGCTCCTTTCTTTGCATTTCTCCACCTATTTGAAGAAAATCTTCAATCACTCACGAACACTAAATCTCAATCTCTTCCACAGAGTTACTGCACATGATATATTGCGATCAGCACCTAAAAACTATGTAAAGATCCTTGCAGATGGGACACTCACCAAAATGAATATTTCAAGCACTCTATATTAACGAGTGGGAGGTCCTTGATGAGGGTAGTAGACTAGTTTAAAATCAAAAATTTAAATGATCAATTTTAATCATGATTTAAACCAGCTTCTGGCAATTTAGGCCTTAACATTGTTTTGCCATAATTTAAAATAGGTTTCTTTTAAAAAATAAATGTGTTTAGTTTAAATAAAGCCTCTAAGTTAAACAAAACATACCAATTCACTTTGAAAAAAAAATCAAATAAAATTTTTAATGAATTTTTGTCTACACTGACCTTGATGGACCATGGTTAAGGTTGAATGGCGCTTTGTTAAGAAGAGATTTTCAAAGTGCTCTAAAAATCCCCATGAATAATGACCTGAAAATTGCTATGTCCACAGAAAAGCATGTTAGAGTTTGTGGTGCAAATTCAAGGTCATTTGATCCAAGGGTTTCCAAGATAATGTCCCCCATAAAATGACCCACTTTTAAAATTTTCAGGTTTTTGTATCTTTTTTGCCCACAATTAAGGAAAAACCGAATGAAGGTTTTTATTGTATATAATTCTACATTTGGAAGTTCAACTTTCATGATAAAGAGATTGCACTACAGTACTTGTAATAGGTGAATTGAAAAATATTATCTCTTGTTTTTTACAGTGCAAATATTGGAATCAAAAATAAATATAATGTGAATGCTGTACATAAATCACACAAACATTAATTTACCTCCACTGTGCAATAAGACTATCCCCATTCTGTAGATGGGGAAACTAACACAAAAATTCATCTGAAGGCTTATCTATATACAATTTTGGTACTTAATTAAATCTGCATAAAAACAATTTAGCTAAGATGAAGTCCCCCAGTATGGATGCAGTTACAGCAGTATAAAGGTGTTTATGCTGGTATAGCTTGTTCGGAGGAAAGGTACAGACTGCGGAGGTATTTCAGGGGGAGCAGAGAGACTTTGCTGAAGGGGCTGGGGTGGGGGAAAGGGAAGTTGAGAGATGGAATAATGAGAGGAGGATGGAGAAACTTCTAAGCAAGGGAAACAACTGCTGTATGTGCTCCATACAGTATAGCTACATATACAGAGAAGACATGCATTCAAAAAACTTTGAAACTTCATGTTTAAGAAAAAGGGGAAAATCCAGAAATTAATTTACAAAAAGTTATGGCACCTCTGCCCTCACTCATGCTACTCCTAGGGGAAGGGTAATACTGAACACCTTTCCCCTGCCTGCATCAGACCTGCAGCATGGTAGGCAGTCTGGGTCTTACCTCAGCCCTCACTGATGCCTCCAGCTTACAGCTAGAAAACTGAGTCCCCAGAAACCCTCCCACATTTGCCCTTCATTCAAATTTTCCTCGCTAGTTCCACTTCTGACAAAGCCAGAGGAAAATTAAGGGTTTACCTACATAGGAAAAGTTCTCTCTTTCCCTATATCCGTGTAAGTTTAAACCATGATAATTACACAACAGTATAACTTCCTATGCTGACACTTTAGGGCATAAGAGTGGTTTTTTCTGGTTCAGCTTAAGTTGCTTTGGAAGCAGGTTAAGCAAGCCAAAACAGCTATTCTTTTTCCACGAAAGCAGTAGACACAATGGGAGTCAGAACAGCATAACTACAGCAATATAACTATATTATAACAGTTGAAATTATCTTCTGTAGACAAGCCCTAACAAAACCCTTCATTATTGTGCATTAATGTTGTTTTAGAAGTGCTCCACACCATTCCTATACACTGACCGCTAAACCTTAACTTCAGCCCCTTACCTTATGATGACAAGGTGTCCGGTGACACCTTAAAGGACTAACAGATTTATTTGGGCATAAGTTTTGTGGGTAAAAAAACTTCACTTCTTCAGATGTGAAAGTGAAAAGTGAAAGTTACAGAAAGTTCACTCCATGCATCTGAAGTAAAGTTTTTTTTTACCCATGAAAGCTTCTGCCCAAATAAATCTATTAGTCCTTCAAGATGCCACCAGACTCCCTGTTGTTTTTGTGGATACAGACTAACACAGCTACCCCCTGATACTTACCTTAAGATGGCATCACTATCCTACGGAGGCCCTCAGGGAAATTACAGCATGCCTCCCTAACACGTGGAAGATGGTGGGGAAGAAGACGACAAGACGGTTACTCACCTTTGTAACTGTTGTTCTTCGAGATGTGTTGCTCATATCCATTCCAGTTAGGTGTGCGCGCGCCCCATGCACGTTTGTTGGAGATTTTTACCGTAGCAACACTCGGTGGGCCAGCAGGGCGCCCCCTGGAGTGGCGCCACTATCGTGCCGGATATATACCCCTTCCGGCCCCTCCGCTCCTCAGTTCCTTCTTGCCGGCTACTCTGAGAGTAGGGAAGGAGGGCAGGTGTGCAATGGATATGAGCAACACATCTCGAAGAACAACAATTACAACGGTGAGTAACCATCTTTTCTTCTTTGAGTACTTGCTCATATCCATTCCAGTTAGGGGATTCCCAAGTCTTACTTAAGCGGTGGGGTCAGAGCGAGACATTGCGGAATGCAAGATCGCTGAGCCAAAGGCGGCATCGTCTCTAGACTGCTCGACCAGTGCATAGTGGGATGCAAAAGTATGGACGGAAGACCAGGTAGCTCCGCGACATATTTCCTGGATGGGAACGTGGGCCAGGAAAGCGCCGGACGAGGCTTGAGCTCGAGTAGAGTGGGCGGTGAGATGGCCAGTCAGGACTCGGGCCAAGTCGTAGCATGTCCGGATACAGGACGTCACCCAGGATGAGAGCCTCTGGGAAGAGACAGGCATGCCTTTCATGCGCTCCGCGACCGCTACAAATAGCTGAGGCGAGCGTCTGAAAGGTTTGGTCCTCTGAACGTAAAAGGCAAGGGCCCGGCGGACATCCAGGATATGTAGCTGTTGTTCCCAGCGCGATGTGTGCGGCTTCGGGAAGAAGACTGGTAGAAAAATGTCTTGATTAACGTGGAAGGCAGAGACCACCTTGGGAAGGAAAGCCAGGTGCGGTCACAGCTGTACCTTGTCCTTGTGGAACATAGTATACGGGGGGTTTACCATCAAAGCACAAAGCTCCAATACTCGTCTGGCCGAGGTGATAGCGACGAGGAAGGCCGTCTTCCAGGACAGGTACAGCAGCGAGAATGTGGCTAACGGCTCAAAGGGAGGGCCTGTGAGCCTAGCTAATACAAGGTTGAGATCCCAGGTAGGGGAAGGGCGCTTAACTGGAGGGCAGAGTCACTCCAAGCCCTTAAGGAACCTGGAAACTATAGGGTGAGAGAAGATCGAACTGCCAGATTCCCCAGGATGGAAGGTGGAAATCGCGGCCAGATGCACCCTTATCGAAGAGAGCGCCAGGCCCTGCTCCTTGAGGTACCATAAGTAGTCCAAGATAATGGGGACCGATATGCGGTCGGGAATAAGGTTACGCTGGGCGCACCAATGGGAGAAGCGCTTCCACTTGGCGAGATGTCGCCCGCGTGGAAGGCTTTCTGCTTCCCAGGAGGATCTGTTGCACCGGGGGGGAACAGCGCAATTCGGATTGGTTTAGCCAGACAGCAGCCATGCTGTCAGGTGGAGGGACTGCAGGTCCGGGCGGTGAAGTCTGCCGAAGTCCTGTGTTATAAGGTCCGTGCAGAGTGGCAGAGGTATTGGGTCCGCTAGAGATAGATCGAGCAGCATTGTGTACCACTGCTGCCTCGGCCACGCCGGAGCGATCAGGATTAGCCTGTCCCTGTCCCTGCAGAGCTTGAGCAGGACTCTGTGGACTATGGGAAAGGGCGGAAAGGCATAAAGTAGACGACCTTCCCAGGGAATTAGGAATGCATCCGAGAGGGAGCCTGGGGAGCGACCCTGCAGGGAGCAGAACACCTAGCATTTCCTGTTCTCTCGGGAGCCAAAGAGGTCTATCTGGGGAAAGCCCCACTTCCGGAATACTGAAAGGAGGATGTCCGGACGGATGGACCACTCGTGGGACAGGAAGGACCTGCTCAGGTGATCTGCAAGTGTTCCGGACTCCCAGGAGAAAGGAGGCTACCAGGTCTATCGAGTGGGCTATGCAGAAGTCCCCCAGTCGTATCGCCTCTTGATAAAGGGGGGGAAGATCGCGTCCCTCCCTGCTTGTTTATGTAATACATGGCCGTTGTATTGTCTGTGAAAACTGCAACACAACGGCCCTGTAGGTGATGCTTGAAGGTCTGGCACGCCAGTCGGACCACTCTCACTTCGCGGACATTGATGTGAAGCGCCAGCTCCTGAAAGGACCAAAGGCCCTAGGTGCGAAGGTGCCCTAAGTGAGCACCCCAGCCGAGAAAGGAAGCGTCTGTTGTTAGAGACACCGAGGGCTGTGACGGATGGAACAGACGACCGGCACACACCAGGGAGGGCGTCAGCCACCAGTCGAGGGAGCCCAGAACGCTTGGTGGAACCGTGATCATCATGTCTATAGCATCCCTGCGTGGACGATAGACTGAGGCGAGCCAAGTCTGAAGAGGACACATGCACAGTCTCACATGCTTCGTAATGAAGGTGCACACAGCCATGTGACCGAGGAGGCCAAGGCAGGTGCGGATAGAGGTTGTTGGGAAGCTTTGTAGTCACTGTATAAGGGAGACTATAGCCTGAAACCGCTGTGGGGGCAAGCTGGCCGTTGCAAGACTGGAGTCCAGCATGGCCCCTATGAATTCTATCCTCTGTGTAGGTAGCAGAATGGATTTGTCCATATTGATAATCAGGCCTAGACGGGTGAATAGGCCCTTGATGATGTTTACATGAGCGGTGACCTGAGCCTCAGAGGTCCCTCGAATAAGCCAGTCGTCAAGGTATGGGAAGACATGTATTCGATGACGGCGGAGGAAGGCGGCGACTACCGCCATACACTTAGTGAATACCCGAGGGGCCGAGGAGAGGCCAAAGGGAAGGATCGCAAATTGGTAATGTTGACGATTTACCACAAAGCATAGGTACCTTCTGTGCGGAGGGTAAATCGCAATGTGGAAATATGCGTCCCTCATGTCGAGAGCAGCATACCAATCTCCGGGATCCAGGGAAGGGATGATGGTTCCCAGGTGCACCATGCGAAACTTGAACTCTCTCATGATTTTGTTCAGTCCTCGCAGGTCCAGGATAGGCCGGAGGCCCCCTTTTGCCTTGGGAATTAGGAAGTATCTGGAATAGAACCCCTTGCCCCTTAATTCCTCCGGAACCTCCTCTATAGCTCCCATCGCAAGGAGCCTCAAAACCTCCTGCAGAGGGACGAAGAGGGAGGGTGGGAAGGTGGGGTTGAAACAAACTGAAGGCGGTAGCCACACTCCACTGTGTGGAGGACCCAACGGTCTGAAGTTAGCTGGGACCACGCAGGGAGGAATGCGGCAAGGCGGTTGGTGAACTGAAAAGGATCCTGGGAGGTCACTGGTACAGTGCTCTCGGGCGCACCCTCAAAAGTTTGGCTTCGGTCCTGCCGGGGGCTTGGTGGGACCAGAACTGGTTATCCCCCTGAGGTCCAGACTGTCGTCTGCAAGAGGTACGACCTGGCCTTCTGGTGAAGTCTTGCCTTGGTCGAGGTGGGGGGTAGAGCCGCTGAGGTTGCAACCAGAAAGATCGTCTTTGAGTCTGCGGTGTATACATTCCCAGCGAACGCATCATTACGCGATTGTCCTTCAGACTCTGTAGCTGAGGGTCCATCTTCTGGGAGAAGAGGCCCTGGCCATCAAAGGGTAGGTCCTATATAGTGTACTAGAGTTCAGGTGGCAGGCCTGACACTTGCAGCCACGATATATGCCACATGGCAATCCCAGAGGCGACGGTTCTAGCTGCCTAATCGGCGGCATCCAGCGAGGCCTGGAGGGAGGTCCGCGCAACTTTTTTCCCTTCCTCTAGGAGAGCTGTGAATTCCTGGCGGGAGTCCTGCGGGACGAGCTCTACAAACTTCCCTACTGCCTCCCAGATGTTATAGCAGTACCTACTCAGGAGGGCTTGCTGGTTCGCCACCCTGAGTTGGAGGTCTCCCACGGAATAGATCTTTCTCCCCAACAAATCCATTCGCCTGGCCTCCCTTGATTTAGGAGCAAGGGCTTGCTGGCCATGGCGCTCCCGTTCATTGACGGACTGTACCACCAATGAACAGGGAGGAGGGTGTATATACAGGTACTCATACCCTTTGGAGGGCACCATGTATTTACGTTCAACCCCTCTGGCTGTGGGCGGTATGGATGCTGGGGATTGTCAGATGGTATCCGCTCTAGCCTGGATCGAGCAGATGAACGGGAGGGCCACCCTGGTTGGAGCCTCCGCCGACAGTGTACTGACCACCAGGTCATCTACCTCAGGAACTTCCTCTATGGGCAAGTTGATATTGAGGGCGACGCGGCGCAGAAGGTCCTGGTGTGACCTCAGGTCAATTGGAGGCGGTCCAGATGTAGACATCCCTGCCACCACTTCATCCGGGGAAGAAGAGGATGAAACCCCGGGGACCAGTGGGTCTTGGATCGACTCCTGGTCTTGGGGGATGCCCTGAGGCGGTGGATCTTGTGGGTCTGGCACGTGGGTTGGAGATTCCTCCGTACCCGCCGGGGGAGGTCTGCTCACTGTGGTCTCTGGCGCCCAATGTTCAGAATGGCCGGAGCACGATGGTATATGCTGATCACCTTGGGTTTGGTGGTAGGCCCAAGCTGTTCAAAAGGGCCACCGATGAGGTCCCTGGTGGTTATCCGAATTCCCACATGATGCAGTGTCTGCATGGGAGGAGATCGACGGATGACGAGACGGCCATGGGGGGGCGGAGACCCTTTGATGTGGGTCTCTGCATCCACTCGAACCGTCCCTAAGCGGTGCCGGAGAACAGTACTGAGAGTCGTGACGGTGCTGGGAGTGGGACCGGGACCCGCGACCAGCGCGGTGCCGGGAAGTCGACTGGTGCCTGGAATTGCTGTGTCGAGATCGGCTGCGAGAAGTACGGTGCCACGAGTGGTGCCGAGATCTGGAGCGGTGCCGGCAGTATCTGGATGGCGACCGGGACCTCAAGCGGTGCCGCGAGTACGACCAGTATCTCGATGGGGAACAGTACCGGGACTGTGAGCGGCCGCAGGACCAGGAACGATGGTGGGACCGGGAATTGCCTGTGGGACCTGGATCGGGACCGGCAACGATCCGTGGTACCGGGTGAAGAAGGTCTCATGAGGGCCTGCTTGCCTATGGAATAAGGAACCCGCACCGGTGGCGCCAGGGGTTGAGGCAGCTTAGGCTCCGTCAAGGCAATCAAGTCCCGTGCCGTGAAGAACGTCTCCGGAGTGGAGGGCACGATAAGCTCAACCACAGCACGTGCCGGGAAGCTGGTAAGCACCAGACTCGACGGCTCTTGCGAGGTCAGAACCAATGGTGCGGAGGACATCGGTGCCACGGCAGTTGACGGTGCCGGGCGGTCCGACTTGGCTAAGCGCTCAGACTGCGGTGTAGATATAGCAGCCGCAGGAGGCTTGTGCTTCTTGCTCTGAGGTGAGAGCGAACGGTGCCTGGTGAAAGCTTGGGCTGGTGATGGCTGATGTCGAGGAGCATTCACTGTTGGCGTGCGCTTCGGTGCCGAGAAGGTACTTGTTCCCGGTGCTGCTGACGGTGCCGAGGACTGGGGAGTCAACGCTGCCTCCATCAGCAGTTGTTTTAGGCGAATGTCCCGCTTTTTTTTAGTTCGGGGCTTGAACGCCTTACAGATGCAGTACTTGTCCGTCAGATGGGATTCACCCAAGCACTTAAGACAGGAGTCGTGAGAGTCTCCTGTGGGCATCGGCCTATGACAGGTCGAGCACGGTTTGAAGCCCGGGTACCGGGGGAGGGGAAGGGGCTAACCCCCGATCCCTCTTAACCATCTACAATAACTACTACAGAACTAAACACTAACTATACTTGAAGAAATCGAACTATATACACAAATACAATAGAAATGAGCGAATCGCTAGGGAGGTGGAGATCAGCTAAGCTGCGCTCCACTTTTCCAACGACCGACACAGGCGGTAAGAAGGAAATGAGAAGCGGAGGGGCCGGCAGGGGTATATATCCGGCACCATAGCGCCGCCACTCCAGGGGGCGCCCAGCCAGCCCACCAAGTGTTGCTAGGGTAAAAATCTCCGACAAACGTGCACGCAGCGCGCGCACACCTAACTGGAATGGATATGAGCAAGCACTCGAAGTAGAACAACAGTGTTGGGGAAACCAAAGAGAGGTAATGGTTTTGGAAGTAAATGATGCATATATATAGATATAGATATCGATATCAATATATAGGAACAAGAATTTGAAATTATGGTCTACACAGAAACAGCAAGTTTGTTTAGGGCAGGGTAAGGTTATGTCATATTCCTAGGACTTAATGTCATCTTTCCCAGGGCGATCCTAAAATTTTATGGGAAGTGATAAGACATATGACTTTCACTCTGCATTTTCTGACTTTAGTTTATGCCTTCTTTGCCCTAAAGCGACATGAGAAAGGAAATATAGTGTTGTGGTGTGGCAGGCATTACCTTAATTCTGCATTTCCTGTTTTCTAACTTTTGTATTTTATTGAGTGTTTCCTGATTTTTGGAGGTTGTCATGTTCAAGTGCCAACTTCCATGTTCTAGAAGGCTATAAGGTACGATGATAAGCAACCTGGACTCATGTTTAACAAAGGTTTGTGTTAGCCAGTCGTACTTTAGCCCACGAAATAAACAAAGGTTGAACATTATTAGCTGCTCTACAGTAAAGGGAAGTATATTCCATAACCAAAGCTGAACTTCTTGCCCTTCCCCTTCTCAGAGAAAAACACAGTTCTCACTCTCTGGTTGGGTGCAGCAAGTCAGATACTTTATTCTCTAATAATTGCATGGAGGGAAGAGTGCACACTAGGATACAGGTTTTCCCCCACCTAGGCAGGTCTCTCTAAAGATAAACAATTACAGCCAACATTTATACCTTTTTTACAGAAAATAATGAGCAACAGCTGCATATTGTTTATACATATTCCTTCTCTCCATCTGATTTCTCTCAACAATTTCTGCTATAGTCTACATTCCATTTTTATCTTAACACAAGGTCAAAACAACCTCTCACAGTTCTTTTCCACTCACCTCAGACAATCCTCACTTCCACAAGTCTCGCATTATTAGGCTTACAGCTAGTCTGACTCTTACTCACAGAAGGGACTGTCTGCATTGAAATTCCCATCAAATCCCTGTCAGTTCTTGCTCTACTTCCACATCTTTCATCTTCCAAATAGAAGATCAATTTTTATTCTTGTTTTTATTTTAAATTTCTTCTCTTCTGCTGTACCTCTAGTACCAACAAAACAAAAATATACAACATATCCAGATATAATGTTTTTTCCCCTCTACCTGGCTTGAACAAAGACTAGTCATTTGTTCCTTCAAAATCCTGCCCCTCTTGAACATCCCAGTCAGCATAGTCTTAAATGAACAAGTGGACAATCTTTTGCTTCCTACATCCTCATACATTGTCACTAAGATATGAAAATTATAGTTTAAATGCCACAGCAGAAACACTAGGCAACACACTTATTGTAAATTAAAACGATCTCCAGAACAGACATTTTCCATTATGGACTACAAATGTTTAGTAGAAGTCCTACCTCCCCCCCCCCCACCTCCTTTTGAACATGTGTTCAATGAAGTAACTAATTTTATACATACAGCCATACCATAAATCTGTCAGTCTCCACCCACTTCAAGATTTTTGGAAAGCCCAAATAGTGAAAATTCTACGGAAATACCATGATACAACTTTTAAAAATTAAGTAATGACACTTCAGTTAAGGTTAACATAGCTGACAGTTAAGTGCTTCCATTAGTTACTCCAGTCTCAAACAAAGAGACTCAACGCCTCAAGCTAATTTAGGCCAATTTACAGGCTATGAAATAAAGTAATATGACTTGCCAATGGCTTCAATTTTCACCTAATATGGAACTGATTTCTTAACCGATTGAGACAACTGAAGGAAGTTCAGTTTCTATTCAAGCATAATGACTCCAGACTCACTGACACTGAGTATTTATTAATGAGATAAATTTAATAGCCCATGACTTTCATGGGGATAATTATCTTGCTGCAATCAAAATAAGTAAGTTAGTATTAATGTACATCTTTTGTTATTTCTATCCAAGCAGCTGTTTGGATACTATTTCAAAATAAAGTATGAATGACAGCCAATAAGTTATTTTGGTTTAAGTTTGGGGGTAGACCAGCCGCACTGGAAAAACAGATACAACTGGTAACTGAATACTCCAAATCTCTGCAGTATTTTAATATAAGAAATATCGATTAGGGCCATATCTAGACTGAGGGGAAAAAAACTTGTCCTGCAGGCCTGGTCTGCACTATACAGTTAGGTTGACAAAAGGCAGCAGAGGTCAACCTGGTTGTGCATGAGCCTACACTTAAATTTGGCTCTCACTGACATAAATACCCCTTTAATAATACCACCACCTCCTTGAGAGGTATAGAGCCACAGTCAATGTACTTAGGTTGATGCACTGCTGCATTATTTCTGACAAATCTAACTGCCCTCCAGCAGCTATCTCACAATGCCCCACACTGACCACTCTGTTCACCAGTGACCTCCACCGCTCATGAGTCATGGAGATTGGAAGCCTGCCCTGTCCCGCCCCCCCAGCCCCTTTAAAGCCCTGACAATTTTTGAAATTCTTTTTCCTGACTGCTCACTTGGCAAGCGCACCTAGAAACTCTCCATAGTTGAATGCAACTGCCCAGCTGACCTATTGGTTACATGCACCAGATGTGTTCCTGCCTGGAGCAAACAAGAGACATTGGATCTCCTGGACCTGTGAAGAGAAGAGGCAGTGCAGGCACTACTCCAAACAAGCCACAGAAACGCTGACATCTACAAGCAGATTGCCCCAAGAATGCAGTAGAAGGGTTACGACAGGGGCCAGCACCAGTGCCGCATGAAAGCCAAGAAGCTTCGGCAGACATATCAGAAAGCCATGGAAGCCAATGGTCGACGCTGTGACAAGCTACAGACCTGCTGCTTTTACAAAGAATTGTCTGTCATACTCGGCAGAGATCCCACCACCACTGCCAATAACACCATGGATACCTCTGAGGAGTCAAAGTCACAGTGAGAAGGTAGGGGTGGTGGACTAGGAAGAGGAGGAGTACTGGGGACAGATGACCATGGGATCCAGCTGCGCATTGACCCAGGACTTGTTTTTGGATCCACCATAGTATAGACCAGGGTGGGCAAACTTTTGGGTCTGAGGGCCATATCTGGGTATAGAAATTGTACAGTGGGCTATGAATGCTCAAGAAATTGAAGGCTGGGGTGCAGGAAGGGGTGAGGGTTCTGGCTGAGGGGGGGATGACTCTGGGGTGGAACCAGAAATGAGGGGTTTGGAGGGCAGGAGGGGACTCTAGGCCTGGTCAGTGGGTTGGGGTGTAGGAGGGAGGTCTCCAGCTGGGGGTGCAGGCTCTGGGTGGGGCTGGGGATGAGGTGTGCAGGAGGTTACTCCAGGCTGGGCCGGAGAGGTTCAGAGGGTGGGAGGGGGATCAGGGCTGGGGCAGGGGGTTGGGCTGCAGGAGGGGGTCAACGATGCAGGCTCCTGGTGGCACTTATCTCAAATAGCTCCCAGAAGCAGCAGCATGTCCCCCTTCTGGCTCCTAAACGGAGGCGCAGACAGGCAGCTCTGCATGCCGCCCTGTCCACAGGCACTGCCCCTGCAGCTCCCATTGGCCAGCTACAGGGGCAGCACCTGTGGCAGGGGCAGCATGCGGAGCCCTCTGGCTTCCCCTACGTGTAGGAGCCAGGGGCAGGGGGGGCATGCCACTGCTTCCAGGAGCTGCGTGGAACAGGGCAAGCCCACAACCCTGCTCATGGCTAGAGTGGGGCAAGCCCCAGATCCCACTCTCTGGTGGGAGTTCAAGGGCTGGATGTGACCCCTGGGCCATAGTTTGCCCACCTCTGGTCTAGACTCTAGCATGGGAGAGACAAATTCTATTATTTGGAACATAACCAGTTTTCATCGGGTCACAATATATACTTGCTGGTGCTCATCAGTTCAGAAAGTGACAAATTACTTGTTACTGCACAGTGTCATACCACTCATAAGATCATTCACAAACAGAATTAATAGGTGCACTGACAATGTTATATCTCTACATGTACAATAATTCACTACACGATTCATACCAGGCTGCAAAAACTCAGGGCCAGGAAGACCACATTACACCACCACAGGTTACTCTGGCTCACTAATAAAATGGTATTTCAAGGCCTCCCTGAGCAGTATAGCTCTGCATACAGTTCTTTTAATAGCCCTTCTATCTGGCTCTTCAAATTCAGCAGACAGAAGCTTCACCTCTGTCCTCCACCTCAGCAGAAACTTTTACCTCTTTGCTGCACAGATATTATGCAGAACACAGCAGACAGCTACAAACATTGGGATATTATTCTCACTGAGGTCCAAACTTCTGAGTAAACACCACCAGCACTCCTTCAAACAACCAAAACTTAAATGTATACATCAATTTAAAAAATATAGTAAGAAAACCAAAAAAGAGCCACTGTGGTTAAATAAAGTAAAAGAAGCAGTGAGAGGCAAAAAGGTAATTTTAATGCTACTCTTATCACCAATAAGCTATAGCACACTTTTTTTTGCGTGAGAGAGGGATTTTCTGTGTCTCTAGCTCTCTAGAAAGATGAATTTGGGAATATTTTGGAGACTTCTTTTATCTACAGGTAGCGCCAAACAGGATCAGGAATCAAATATAATTAGGGTAACTGATACAAAGCCTGATAGCAAGAATTAATGCTATAAAAATGGTGCCACCGATAAAAAAGTTAACAAAAAAACACTACACTGTCTGGATATTTTATTTCCTCTTATCAGAGGGGGAGCCGTGTTAGTCTGGATCTGTAAAAGCGGCAAAGAGTCCTGTGGCACCTTATAGACTAACAGACGTTTTGGAGCATGAGCTTTCGTGGGTGAATACCCACTTCCTCAGATGCATGTAGTGGAAATTTCCAGGGGCAGATATATATATGCAGGCAAGCTAGAGATAATGAAGTAGTTCAATCAGGGAGGATGAGGCCCTGTTCTAGCAGTTGAGGTGTGAAAACCAAGGGAGGAGAAACTGGTTCTGTAATTGGCAAGCACTCCCAGCTATCTCCGTGACACCACTGATTTCCTGAGGAAACTACAATGCATTGGTGACCTTCCAGAAAACACCATCCTAGCCACAATGGATGTAGAGGCTCTCTACACGAACATCCCACACACAGATGGAATACAAGCTGTCAGGAACAGTATCCCTGATGATGCTACAGCACAAATGGCTGCTGAGCCTCTGTGCCTTTATCCTCACACACAACTATTTCAAATTTGAGGACAATATATGTCTCCAGATCAGTGGCACAGCTATGGGCACCCGCATGGTCCCACAATATGCCAATATTTTTATGGCCGACCTGGAACAACGCTTCCTAAGCTCTCATCCACTCATGCCCCTTCTCTACCTACGCTACATTGATGACATCTTCATCATCTGGACCCATGGGAAGGAGTCTCTGGAAAAATTCCACCATGATTTCAACAGCTTCCATCCCACTATCAACCTCAGCCTACACCAATCTACACAGGAAGTCCACTTCCTAGACACCACGGTGCAAATAAGTGATGGTCACATTACCACTACCCTATACCGGAAACCTACCGACCGCTCTGCCTACCTTCATGCCTCCAGCTTCCATCCTGGGCACACCACACGATCCACTGTCTACAGCCAAGCACTGAGGTACAACTGCATCTGCTCTAATCCCTCAGACAGAGACCAACACCTACAAAATCTCCACCAAGCACTCTCAAAACTACAATACCCGCATGAGGAAATAAGAAAACAGATCAACAGAGCCAGATATGTACCCAGAAGCCTCCCACTGTAAGACAAACCCAAGAAAGAAACCAACAGGACTCCACTGGCCATCACATACAGTCCCCAGCTAAAACCTCTCCAACGCATCATCAGGGACCTACAACCCATCCTGGACAATGATCCCACATTTTCACAGGCCTTGGGTGGCAGGCCAGTCCTCGCCCACAGGCAACCTGCCAACCTGAAACATATTCTCACCAGTAACTGCACACCGCACCATAGTAACTCTAGCTCAGGAACCAATCCATGCAACAAACCTCGATGCCAACTCTGCCCACATATATACACCAGCGACACCATCACAGGACCTAACCAGATCAGCCACACCATCACCGGTTCATTCACCTGCACGTCCACCAATGTAATATACGCCATCATATGCCAGCAATGCCCCTCTGCTATGTACATCGGCCAAACTGGACAGGCGCTACGGAAAAGGATAAACGGACACAAATCAGATATTAGGAATGGCAATATACAAAAACTTGTAGGAGAACACTTCAACCTCCCTGGCCACACTATAGCAGACCTTAAGGTGGCCATCCTGCAGCAAAAAATCTTCAGGACCAGACTTCAAAGAGAAACCGCTGAGCTTCAGTTCATCTGCAAATTTGACACCATCAGCTCAGGATTAAACAAAGACTGTGAATGGCTTGCCAATTACAGAACCAGTTTCTCCTCCCTTGGTTTTCACACCTCAACTGCTAGAACAGGGCCTCATCCTCCCTGACTGAACTACCTCATTATCTCTAGCTTGCCTGCATATATATATATATACACCTGCCCCTGGAAATTTCCACTACATGCATCTGACGAAGTGGGTATACACCCACGAAAGCTCATGCTCCAAAACGTTTGTTAGTCTATAAGGTGCCACAAGACTCTTTGCTGCTTTTATTTCCTCTTATTTCACGAGTACGCATGACACAAAGTTGATCGTTAGATGGTGAGATAGACATAGTTCCCCCCGGGGATAAGGAAGTAGACGTAGTACATTTTTCAAATATTATCTTTTTATACTTGGGATGCTAAGAGAAAAGTTCAATTGCACACTGTTGCTTTGAGGAACTTTCAGTTTAATTCTAATAAAATATCTTACATATTGTATTCTGATAAAGTAATAACAAATCTGTACAGTAGCATCCACTTTCCCCTCCAAAAAATGAAATCTGAAGAAAAAGTAATTTGTTAAGCTAAGTCATTGCTTGAACAAGGTCCACACATATTATCAAACAGAACTCTCGTGATAGGCAGCCTAGGCTGAAGCCCCAAACAATAAAACTACACCACCACAAATGCTGTACAAATAGCTAAACAGCTGAAGAAATGGACTTCAGAAAACAAGTTTTCATTTTAAATGAAAGTTATAGTCTAACCCTTATTGTTCTGAAAATAAACTTTGAAACAAGAAATTAATATAACCAATGCAATGATGAATGGCTGAGTAGAAAGTCTGAAAAACCTAAAAAACTGTAAACTGCTCCCTTTCACTTCAACAGAGATGTTCAAACTCTGAAGCCTAATGACAGCAATTAAGGTGTTAGTTATTTCACTGATGATTGTTTTAGCAGAAATCTAAAGCATCTATGGTTTGTATGACACACAAAGTTAAACTTTATCAGCCTAAAAGAGAATATTCTGTCAAAATAGCACTTATGACAATATACAATTATAAATAGCCTTGCCTACACTTCTAATAAGTAAGTTGTTTTGGCTCTATTATTAGACAAAATGAATTTACTTTTAACATTTTAAAAAAACTTTTACACTATTGAATTAAGTTGCTGATTTTAATAATGATGTGTGACCTTATTTTAAGTTAGCCCCTCCTCCCCCATTGGAGTAGATTAATTGGAAGTAGTATCCATAGGAAATGAATTGTAAAAGAACTTGGTTAATTATTTCAAACATATGCAGTATTAAACTACTTTAAATACTCACTAACACATGAACAAAACAAAACTATTTTAAACAATGCTGCTTATATAATCAAACTCTGTTGATTTACGCTTCCCCCCTCTTCTTAAAAATTTATTGTGAACACTAATATAGTAGGATGTTCATATTTAAAGATCATAAACTGTGGCCCTATGTCTCACCTATCACCATTACACAAATACACATACATTTTAGTATTTCATAATATGAGGCCATCACTGAAACACAAACTGAGTAGGATCCTCCTCCCCCTTATTACTCACATTTAAGAGATTAATACAAGGTGTCATTTTGTTTCTAGACGCTGCCTTTTACTCAGCCCTAATCACTAACAGAGTAGGTGTAGATATCACCAGGGATAACTAATTTGTACCCATTCTCACCTGCTCCTCTTCTTGATCCTTTTGCAGTGAGAAGATTAGGTGTGGAGTGATGCTTCTGCCACAGGTAACAGATAGAAAGCACCTTCCCACTCCCCGCCCTAGAAAAAGATCAGGTTCAGTGCACCTATAGCATTGAATCCATTTGGACTCATGGATTCCCTTCACATGAGCTACGACAAATTTTCTTATGCCCCTCATCTTCCCAAGTTGAATTCCTGGAGGGAGGCTTAGGGGTTAAAAAAAAAAATTCACTTCTTGGTGCCCCACAATAGTAGGTATAACAATGCTGCTAGCTGTCCCTTACCAGGTAGAACAGCACAGCAACACACAAACACCTTCAGTCAGATTCTCTCTCAATATATTATTATCTACTTAATACTGCTCTTAAAATGACATTTAAAGAATACTAAGAATAATGTTTCACTAAGGCCATCCACCACAGAAACAGGAGGGGTTTTTTTTTGGGGGGGTGGGGGGGGAAGGGAGGGAAGGAGTGTAAAAATGGGAAAGAGGACCAATGAAACACTACAGTTTCTATTTCTTCATCTGAAGCGATCTACTATAACAAACCATTTCCAGAGCAACCAATTGAGAAGTTGTAAACTGAATAATGTAACTTCAAGCAATGGAACAACAGCAGCTGGAATTACAGTACCTGGAATTCCTATTATCCAGAGGTAACATTAATTCTTGAATCTAGTCTGATATAATATTGCTGTGTTCAGAATACCTCATCTAAGATTATGAACTTCTAAATTTCCTCAAACAAGTGGTGCACACTTCACCAATTTGTTCCTTTGACCAAATGAGAATTTTAATAGACCTAAAAAATAAATATTTTATTAGAACATATGTATACAACGTGGCAAAAAAGTTATCTACTACCAATCCCAGCCTCATTCTGCATTTTACAGAGGTTCAACTTTTATCTGTGATGAAGAGTCTCTCTACACCAGGATACACATCAAGACTCATAACTCTACACATCCTGCAGCTCAGGCTACGTTGAAGTGCCACTATGGAGCTCATCCAGTCAGATCACCACCTAAGTGAACCTCTGTATGTGGGATCTAGATTTCCAGCATGTAACCTTTGGGGAGCTTTGCGGAAATCTTTTGCACCAGTTTGAACTGTACTGTCTAGAACTGGGGTGGGCAAACTTTTTGGTCCTAGGGCCATATCTAGGTATGGAAATTGTATGGCATGCCATAAACGCTCACAAAATTGAGGGTGGAGTGAGGGCCCTGGCTGGGGATGTGGGCTCTGAGGTAAAGCCAGCAATGAGGAGTTATGGGTGCAGGAGGGGGCTCCGGGTTGGGGTGTGGGTGGGAGAGCTCCAGCTGGGGGTGTTGGCTCTGGGGTGGGGCTGAGGATGAAGGGCTGGGGGGGGCAGGAGGTTGCTCCGGGCTGGGACCGAGGAGTTCGGAAGGCAGGGCATGGGAGGGGGTGCAGACTCTGGGTGGCGCTTACCTCAAGCAGCTCCCAGAAACAGCAGCATGTCCCCCCTCTAGCACCTACGCAGAGGCGCAGCCAGGGGCCGCCTCAGCAGCTCCCATTGGCTGCAGTTCGGTTGGCATGCTTGGGGCAAGGGCAGAGTGTGGAGTCCCCCTGGCTGCCCGTACATGTAGGAGCCGAAGGGGGGACATGCCACTGCTTCCAGGAGCTGGTGAAGCAGGGCAATCCCCTAGCCCTGCTCCCTGGCTAGAGCAGGGCAAGCCCAAGACCTCGCTCCCTGGCGGGAGCTCAAAGGCCAAATTAAAAATATCCATAGGGCCAGAGGCAGCTCCCAGGCCATAGTTTGCCCACCCCTGGTCTAAAGCTTTACAGGATATTAAGCATTGTCTAAAATGGTCATCAAAAACTTACCCCCCTGAAGCTCATCTCACCACCAGATACACATGGTTCTCAATGAAGCAGAACAAAATGTTTATCATCTGTCTTCCCATAACACCTAGGAGTCCTAGTCAAGGACCAGGCCCCCAATTCTCTAGGTGCTGTAAACAAAGAACAAAAAGACAATCCCTCCTGCCCAAGGAGCTTAGAATTCTGTATCTGCCCATGAAAGAAAAAGGTGCATACATATACAGCAGTGCTTTAGAGTACTGGTGTATTTCAAATCTATAAACTTTCCTTCTAAACAAAAAGAAAAAGAAGCCAATTGCCCAGAAAGACAACATGAAGCCTCAAAGGGAGAATGGAAACAATTTTAAGTTATCACAGGAATTGATATGAGAGTTGTATATTTTGTTTGTGTAAAAATGAAAGAGACCAAAACAAAATGCAGCATGTAATTCATCCAGTCATTAGAGAGAAGGAACAGGCACTTGTAACAGTTATGCCCATTGTGCCTTCTGAATAGGTGAAACTCAACTAATTGTTGGTAAGGAAATTTAACGCTCCTGTTTATCTGAAATATTCTAAATTCACTGACATACAGAACAGGAAAGTGTAGTTCAATTATAAAACTAATTGCCTTTACAGAAGTTTAAAAATAATTCCGCTAAAAAAAAAAATACTATAGCAAAGAAAAGTCTAAAAACTGGTTTTTTTAAGTTTTTTCCCCAAGACTTTTATGCAATCTGTTATTTGGCATTTAAAACACTTCATAGAAATGGCACTAATTTTTACCTATCTACCCTTCTGGGTCTTCTGCCATTAATACATCATCCTTGACTGCCAGATACAAAGTAGAATATTTAAGTTACATAATATTAGCTAGCAACAGTATGGGAATCTCAGAAATGTTACTAAGATTTACATAAAATGCAAGTCACATTTCAACTAATTTCTCATTCACTATGATATTCTTCTAAGAACTCATTTCTGACAAAAACAGTGTTAAGTTATATTTCTGCAAACTATCTGAAGCGACATTACATAAAACAGAACATGCATGTTTAATACAATAAGCCCAAGAAGCCTTTTTTTTTTTTTGGTTAACATTGTATAGCAAAGGAATTCTAGTATTTGAAAGCTTTTTGGATCTCTCCTGTTGAAATAAAAACAGCCTAGTGTCACTCATACAGGTATCAGGTATTTCCATTTGATTTTTTTTTTTTTTAGAAATGAAGAAAAATGTTTTTTAATGGAACAGAAATCACTAACAGACTTACAAGGTCACATGACTCACAAAATGCCCCCCAAAATAACAATTTTACAACAAATTGTGAGTTATAGTATCTCAACTTCCAAAGTGAAATTTAAGAAATATTAAGAGTATGGAGATGGACTCCCACTGTCATTCTCCAAGTCTTCCCCACATCTTCATTCACTATTTCTTCCTTCTTTTAGATTCAAAACAGCAGGTGGAATTCAATGCTAGCAACTCTCTGCAATACTGTGTAACACATCCATGGCACCTACTATGAGAAAAGCTGACTAGAAACATGCAATCAATTTTACTCATAAAAGGCACCACAGGTTAAGTACTTCAATGCAGGAGAGCAATGTTACTAATTCTACGGCTTCTAGCACCAGCAAACATCTGTGGAAAAATACAGAACTGCTGATGACTGCCAGTTTGAGACTCTGCATTTCCTCCTATATTATTTTATTTATTTTTATTAAGTACATTGAAAAATCATGATGACTCTGTAGTAAGAGGAGGCCCCGAGATATAAATCTTGGCATCAGAGGCCTGGTAAGAGGCCTGCGCTAAAGTAATGGTCAAGACTTTGCTATCATAAAGCAAAGTTAAGCTGTGAGCTAGAGGCAGGCCCTGCTCACAGAAGCTGGCAAGAAAAGGGCTGATGCTGCAGAAAGAGACATACCTAAAAGGTACTGGACACCAGATATCAGAACATTCGCATACTCGTACACTCCACATAGATAACAAGGAACAGGCTGATCCATCCCAATGACAGGGCCAAAAGGGTAATATGATGGATAGAGTTGTTTTGTTCGAGCCAACATGTACAAGGTGAGAGATGGCACCTTACTACGTAGAAGGGTTGTACCTTCCTACGTAGAGGGGTTGCATCTCATGTGTCAGGAGTGATGTGTAACTTATTTGTACCTGTGTATAAGAATGCATCCCTGGGGCAGTGTCTTTGTCTGGCCGAGGGGGCAGTGGAAAGTCCCGCCACTGACTGAGCCGAGTCCATTGCCAAGAGGCACTTTCTCGTAGTATGCCCGGTAGACAAAGGGCTTGTCTACATCAGAAAGTTGCAGCGCTGGTGAGGGAGTTACAGCGCTGCAACTTTGAAGGTGTACACATCTGCAGGGCATCACCAGCGCTGCAACTCCCTGTTTTGCAGCGCTGGCCGTACTCCCGTTTTGTCTCGGGTGTAGAGGATCCAGCACTGGTGATCCAGCGCTGGTAATCCAATGTAGACACTTACCAGCGCTTTTCTTGACCTCCGTGGAAGGAGGAAGCCTCTGGTAATCAAGCTGGTCTCCTTTCCCGGTTTGCTCTCTCGTTCCCGGAACCCCGAGCAAGCAGGTCTCCTTCTCTGCGGTTTGCTGGGTGGCTCCGGGAACGCGAGAGCAAACCGCGGCGAAGCTGGTCTCCTTCCCCGGTTTGCTCTCTCGTTCCCGGAACCCCGAGCAAGCAGGTCTCCTTCCCTGCGGTTTGCTGGGTGGCTCCGGGAACGCGAGAGCAAACCGCGGCGAAGCTGGTCTCCTTCCCCGGTTTGCTCTCTCGTTCCCGGAACCCCGAGCAAGCAGGTCTCCCTCCCTGCGGTTTGCTGGGTGGCTCCGGGAACGCGAGAGCAAACCGCGGCGAAGCTGGTCTCCTTCCCCGGTTTGCTCTCTCGTTCCCGGAACCCCGAGCAAGCAGGTCTCCTTCCCTGCGGTTTGCTGGGTGGCTCCGGGAACGCGAGAGCAAACCGCGGCGAAGCTGGTCGCCTTTCCCGGTTTGCTCTCGCGTTCCCGGAACCCCCCTTGAAGCCGCCCAACAGCGCTGCAGTGTGGCCACATCTAACACCACTTGCAGCGCTGGTTGCTGTAAGTGTGGCCACTCTGCAGCGCTGGCCCTATACAGCTGTACTAATACAGCTGTAACAACCAGCGCTGCAAAATTTTAAGATGTAGACATGGCCTAAGTAATCTACGGGGAACTGCAACTGTGTCCATACGGCAATAAACCTGGTCGACGTGCCTTCCTATCTTACTAGACTCTGTGGTCGTTGGGGGTTCTTTTCGGGTCTGCTGTGTCAGCTATTTGCGCAAAGCTGAGACAGCACACAGAGGGAACACACGCACGCAGCCGAGTGACACCAACATTGAGCAGAGCAGAGCACCACACCGGTAGCATCTGACAACATGCGTTATTCGAACCAACATGTACAAGGTGAGAGGTGGCACCTTACAACATGTCAGATGCTACCGGGGTGGTGCTCTACTCTGCTCAATGTTGGTGTCACTCGGCTGCGTGCGTGTGTTCCCTCTGTGTGCTGTCTCAGCTTTGCGCAAATAGCTGACACAGCAGACCCGAAAGGAACCCCCAACGACCACAGAGTCTAGTAAGATAGGAAGGCACGTCGGCCAGGTTTATTGCCGTATGGACACAGTTGCAGTTCCCCGTAGATTACTTAGTCTACCGGGCATACTACGAGAAAGTGCCTCTTGGCAATGGACTCGGCTCAGTCAGTGGCGGGACTTTCCACTGCCTCCTCGGCCAGACAAAGACACCGCCCCAGGGATGCATTCTTATACACAGGTACAAACAAGTTACATATCACTCCTGACACATGAGGTGCAACCCCTCTACGTAGCAAGGTACAACCCCTCTACGTAGTAAGGTGCCGTCTCTCACCTTCTACATGTTGGCTCGAACAAAACAACTCTATCCATCATATTACCCTTATGGCCCTGTCATTGGGATGGATCAGCCTGTTCCTTGTTATCTATGTGGAGTGTACGAGTATGCGAATGTTCTGATATCTGGTGTCCAGTACCTTTTAGGTATGTCTCTTTCTGCAGCATCAGCCCTTTTCTTGCCAGCTTCTGTGAGCAGGGCCTGCCTCTAGCTCACAGCTTAACTTTGCTTTATGATAGCAAAGTCTTGACCATTACTTTAGCGCAAGCCTCAGGCCTCTTACCAGGCCTCTGATGCCAAGATTTATATCTCGGAGCCTCCTCTTATTACATACTCTACAAAGAGAAAAAAAGTGGATGTCAACAAAGCAAAACTATGCATATATTCCTGAAAATATTAGACAAAAACATTCAGATCACTGACAAGATGCGACAGTGGTCACAGGAGATTCTCTTTTTTTCTTAGTTTACATAGAGAAAAATAGATAAAAAGCCTTTAATCTCTTGTCATAAACTGCAAAATAAGAATAGTTGGTGATGGCTTGAAGGCCAAAGTTCTGAGTCATGTTGTATAGCATAATATGTGTCCTTTTAGGTATATAATCCTAATCACAATGAAGAAAAGAGGGGATAAGCAGAGGAAAGAAAATTTTTAAGTTTCTTCATTATCAGTATTCTCTCTTGGTAAACCATGAAGTAAGAGTGGATGGGACCTGTTCTCTCTCTCTCTCGATGCTATTATGCAGTGCAAGATTTATCTCCATCACACATTTTCTAATGGAACCCCTAATAGTATTACCAGTGCCAGTCGGACAACCCATGCCATCATCATTCTGATCAGATGGGGAGAAAGGTCTAGGACAGCGGTTACCAAACTGTGAGTTGCGACCCCCATTGAATGGGATCCCTAGGGCAGACTTAGACTTGCTGGGGCCCAAGGCTAAGGGCAAAGCCAAAGCCTGAGGGCTTCAGCCCTGAACGGCGTGGCTCAGATTACAGGCCCCCTGCCTGAGGCTGAAGCCCTTGAGCTTTAGCTTTGGCCCAGTGGTGAGGCTCGGGTTTTGGCCCCCCTCATGGGGTCATGAAGTAATTTTTATTTTTTTTAATCAGAAGGGGTTGCAATGCAAAGAAATTTGAGAATCCCTGTGATAGGATATCCTATCACAGTTGCTGCCCTTGACAACCAGATGAGACTGCTGAAAGAAGATTAAAACCATATGATCCTAGTCCATGTCATTCTGAGACCATCTTACTACAGCACAATATATTATTCCAGTAGTGGTCTTAAGAGAGAAGGAAAAACAGAAAGACAAGTGGGGCTTGAGAGAAGGAAAGTACTATCTTTACTTTTCCTTCTCCCTTCTTCACCCCAGTGAGTATATAATGCTTTACTACCACAATAAAAAGAAAAAAGTGTCCAACTCATAAATGATGAACATGTTATTTATTACATTTCTCATTACTAATATTTGTTTTCCATTAGAAATGTACTTGTCATAAGGCACCCCCTGCTTGAAGTGCCCTCTACTTGAAGGCTTCAGGGTAACAGGTGTGCCTGCCTCAGTTTTCCCTCTGAGTGTTCCCTGAAACAGTCCAAGTAATCTTTCTTAGTGAAAATAATTCTTATGGGGTTAATTTACTACAGAAAAAATCCTATACACAACAAATCCCTTCACCATAATCCAGGGAACATATCAAATACAGTCCCAGCTCTCCAACACAGCCCTCTCTAGCCCTCTGGCTTCAGCTCTCTAGCTTTGAGACATACCAAACATCTCCATCTGCTGCTCTCAGTCTTCAGTCCTCTCCATCCTTGGCTCAGAAAGGACAGCTGGCTAGCCCCTCAACTGGCTTTCAAATAATCCCTTCCCTCTTTCCAGAGAGGGTTTGCAGAGGGTTTTCTGCTCTCTGCAGCTTTCCCCAGAGACCCCATCCAGTTTTCTCATTGACTCTTTCACCAGAACTCTTTCCTGACTTCCTTCAGGGATTTTCCCTCTCTCAATTTTCCCCTGATCCTTTATAGGCCACAGGTCCTGACACACCTTCTTAATGGGCCCAACTGGGAGCAGCAGGGGACCTGGACGTGCTTCACTTAGAGAGGTCAGTCATCCTATGACAGTTTTCATTTCGTCATGACTTACCAAACACTTAACCTTTTCCACAGGAATTTTCCATATTCTGATCTGTCCAAAATCAATGTTTAAAAAATTTAAGCAGCAACCAACAGCATGTTTTAGCTGCATGGGTTGAAATGGTTTTCCACCACTGTAAAACACTGTTGCAATCGTTTTCTCCAGAAGAGAAACTCAAAAGACTGAACTTTGAAACTTGATACGTACACAATCTATGATGAAATAAGTACATGGGTTTCCAAAAATATTAACAGTTTAGCTAGTTAAAAGTTGGTAATGTCAGTGTGTCTGTACAGGCTCTGAGAACTTTCACTAGTCAGAGGCACTGCAGGACTTAAGATCCCCTTCTACTCTCTGGCTACTCCTACCCTAAACATTAGAATCTTTTATTATACAGTTTCTTTAAAACATCAGTCAAAAGTGAGGCAATATACATTTTATGGCAGTTTGTAGTCCCTTACTCATTACCTTTCAACTGAAAACTGATCAAGGAATTTTACTCAAATTCTCAAAAAAAATTTTTGGACAGTCCAAGCATGGAAAAGAGTGGAGATCACTTGGTAACGCTAAAGACAGGTATAAGTATCTGGAAACAGAGTTTCTATTGTGACCTCCTATCTGCTATTTGCATACTTGATAATAAAATACTGTAAAACTGTATATAAAGGCTAAAATATGTTTAGATATATAGTATATCTACAGTCAACATAACAGTTTAGTTACAGCATTTTTAAATAAATTTATTTCTATAAAGCAAGTTTTCATTACTAAGGCAACAACTCACAAGGTGGACCTACATTTTATGTCAAAATTCTTTTGCTTCTGCAGCAGTCCAGCACTGAATTCAGTGAGAGACTGGAAATTAGGATTCATATCTTCCTTAACAAGGAAGATTAAGCCAAAATGTAGTATCTGACTGAATAACAGAATAAGTAAAGTATAACTGTGTTCTTTTGATGTGTTCAAACTATGCTGTCCTACCCCTAATTTCAGTGTTTCACAAATGTTAGTGCTGACAACATAAATACATGTTATGAATCTATTCACTCCCTCCATGACAAGTTCAGATTCTGCATGAAACAAGCTTAAGTATTAAAAGCTTATGTTTTATTCCACTTTTCAAATTACTGCTCTGATGGACAACCAAGGTGACCAGATAACAAAGGTAAGTCCATGTCCCAGAAAAACCTTAGATCACCACCAGCATTCTGATGGGACAGTGGCAATCTTTCTATTAGCTGCAGCCCAATACAATTAAGAACTTTATATGTTGTAATTAACATGCAGACTAGCACTTGAAAGCAAATGTGTAGCTAATGCAGAGCATGAGGCACTCTTATTTGTGTTCACAGCGGGAAACTGTACTCAAGATTAGTTGTGCATTTTTCAGCCAAACTTTACACATGGTTTTCAAGTATAGCTCACCAACCCTCCTCCCACTTGTAAATTCAAAGCTAAATTTTTGCATAATGTGACAAAGACATGAATTACAACTGCAGGGTCTGCACAGTAATTCTCTCAAATTGACTGCTTGTACACGCAGAAGTTCTTATTTTGTATAGTATGAAATCTAAGTTCAGAGCTTTTAAACATGATTTACTTGTACTTTTAAACATGATTTTGTCCCTTTCAACACTATGTACTAAGATGTTTTTAACATGTTGAACAACATGTTAACATTTTAACTATGATATAGTTTATCAATGTAAACAAGGCTACATAGGGCTGCAGGTTCAGGCAGCTGCCCACCAGCATGAGCTTCTTCTATTTACTTTTGTGGCACTCAGTTTAGTCCCACCATACCAAAAGCTTTCAGGTGAATAAAACAATCGGGCAGGGGGAGATCAGAACTATAAGAAAATACAAGGGAGTGAAACCAAGTCATGTAAAAGAATAGTGGGGAAAAAAATATTTTTACAGCCAACAGAAAAAAAAGGACAGAAAAAAGCAAAACAGACAAATTTCTGAGAGGCTACAGCTATAATGGAAGGATATAATACAAGGCACCTGGAGTCAGTAAAAGGGGCAATACGTCAATCCATCTTAAAAGGGGCTTGAACAAACACAATAGGAACAATTGACAATAATCCCCTGGTACACAGACCAACAGTACACTAATGTCTCCATGGTTATTGATTGTTATGTATCTTTGCTACATCTGAAAGCTGTTACAAGACTTTGACCAAAAACTCCAGAAAGTTTAATGTTAAAAAATCATGTATTTTGTCAAAGATTTTAAATTTACATCAATAAGAACAGGGATGTTAATTCAGGAGTCTCAGCCAAATTCAACTCAAATAATTACATTCTACCTACCTAAAATTTCCCCTGTAATTTCATTTGGAAAAAATGTATTTTTATTTCCTGTCCTAGATTTCTTAAACTTGTTTTGGAGGGCCACTGAGCACTGCTAACAAACTTTTCATCTCAGAGATGCTTGTGTTCCACAAGTGGATGAAGTGATTCTTCTGCATAGTTGTGTATCAGTTTAAATATGTAAAGTGCTTTGAGATGAAAGTATTAAATATAAATGGAAGATCTTTATTAAAAGAGTCTGTCATATTAATCTTAACTTCTATCAAAATATTTGCTTATTTTATGACTGAAGTTAACATAAAAAAAGCTAAAGCTTACCCTGCCTCTAGCAAGTGCTCTCTAGCCTATGAAGTGGCAAAGTGAGCTAAGTCCTATCTTCTCACAAACAGACAGACAGACTCACACATGCTTGCCAAGTTCTGATCGCAGAGCCTATGTTTGCAGCAGGCTGTCTTCCACAGTTGATGCCCCTTCCCACCCAAATAGGAAGCTTCTCTCTTGAAGAGCCAGAATTCCAGCTAACATCATCCCTGAATTCTGCAAAGCCATTGCCTACCTCTCTCTCCACTACATGTACATATAGCTACATCACTCTACACACACAACTGCTCCCCAACTGCAGCATGTGTGAGGTGGGATTCAAGTTTAAGCATAAATTTTAAGCCCCAGTGGGGAAGGGACAGCAGCTCTGAAACAGAGATGTACACTTTGAGAAAGACTGAGGTGTCACCAGAACAGTGCAGGATGGAGGTGGTGGTGGTAAACAGATAAGACCACCAATTTTGCTCTGTCTGGTAAGATAGCAGTTGCTTGGATAGAAGGTCAGAGTTATCCACATCTATGAGAAGCAGAGCAATCAACACAAAGCGAGCAGTCAGATTAAAACCTATTTGTTACAGTTTCACGGATCACTTTGATGTGTAAAAAATTTGCTCCTCTGATGAGGCTGTGTCATGGTATAATTCCCTGCTCTGAACCTTAGCGTCCAAAAGATGGGGTACCAGCATGAATTCCTCTAAGCTCAATTACCAACTTAGAACCTGTAGCGCTGCCACTAACCAGGAATTCCAGTGCCTGGTACACTCTGGTCCCCCCAAAACCTTGCCCGGGGACCCCCAAGACCCAGACCCTCTAGATCTTAACACAAGGAAAGTAAACCCTTTCCCTCACCATTGCCTCTCCCAGGTTTCCCCTCCCTGGGTTACCCTGGAAGATCACTGTGATTCAAACTCCTTGAATCCTAAACAGAGGGGAAAATGCATCTTCCCCCCTCCTTCTCTCTCCCCCTCCCAGACTCTCCCTGAGAGAGAAAGTAATCCTAACACAGAGAGAAAATTAACCTCTCTTTCCCCCTTCCCTCCTTTCTCCCCACCAATTCCCTGGTGAATCCAGACCCAGTCCCCTGGGGTCTCACCAGAATAAAAACACAATTAGGTTCTTAAACAAGAAAAGCTTTTAATTAAAGAAAGAAAAAACAATAAAAATTATCTTTGTAAATTTAAAAAAAATGGAATAGGTACAGGGTCTTTCAGCTATAGACGCTGGGAACACCCTCCCAGCCTAAATATACAAGTACAAATTAAAATCTTTTCAGCAAAATATCAATTTGAACTCCTTTCAGCCAAATACACATTTGAACTTCTTCCAACCAAATACACATTTGCAAATAAAGAAAACAAACATAAGCCTAACTCGCTTTATCTACCTAGTACTCACTATTCTGGATCTATAAGAACCTGTGTCAGGGAGATTGGAGAGAAACCTGGTTGCACATCTGGTCCCTCTGAGCCCCCAGAGTGAACAAACCAAGCACACACAAAATCTTCCCTCCCTCAAGATTTGAAAGTATCCTGTCCTGTGGTCAGGTGACAGCCAGGCTCACTGTTCTTGTTAACCCTTTCCAGGCAAAGAGATATTAAGCACTTCTGTTCTATTAACTCTTACTTAGCTGTTTATGACAGGCTAAATGGAGAAAGACTGCAAATTTAGATGTTATGGTCTCCATAGATCAGTAACCTTTGGCATGCAGTTGGCCAGGGTAAGCACCCTGGCGGGCCGGGCCAGTTTGTTTACCTGCAGCGGCATCAGGTTCGGTGGACCGCAGCTCCCACTGGCCGCGGTTCGCTGTCCCAGGCCAATGGGGGCGGCAGGAAGTGGCAAGGGATGTGCTGGAAATCTTTGCTCTACAATTCAACAAAAACAAAGCTCTCCTCATACAAACATACCATACTGAAATGAGAGAAAATGAAAAAGGTCTAATAAAGTTGCTCATTTATGAGACTCATATTCCATATTTGTGGGTGGGATAAGAAAACTTAGAGGGATGGGTAAAATAAATAAAAAATGATTGAACAGTTTACCTTAGCTACAGCATAGCAAACTAAAGAAGTTGAACAGCTGAGGCTTCCACATGTATTTCTTTGCTAATATTTGTTTTTGCATGTTTAATACATCTGTCGCTCTACCACCTTTCTAATTTTTTTAGATACTCTAATTCTGCCTCCAACACAGCAGCCAAACAACTATTACAAAACATGAATAAGAGCTTGTCTACATTTAGAACATGATGCTGTAGTGCTTCAGTGAAGATGCTACATATGCTGATGGGAAGGCTTCTCCCACTGGTGTAGTACTCCACCCCTCTGAGAGACGGTAGCTGGTCGACAAGAGAATTCTCCCGTCAACCAAGAGCTGCCTACATCAGAGATTGAATCGATTTAACTTCATCACTTCGGGGTGTGAAAAATCCACACTCCTAAGTGACATAAATACACCAACCTAATTTCCTAGCATAGACCAGACATAACAAAACAAAGCATTTAGAAAACAGGGCACTCTCAGTGCCGAAAAATATATGAAATGAATTTGCTTTATAATCTTATATCTAAGATGAGAATGAGTTTTCCAAAAATAATGTGATCAAACCATGCCCCAAGACCAAGACTTTATACAACATTTTAAGTAGGAATGCATTTTACAGATGAATTCTTGAATAGATAAACAGAGACGTGCAGACAAACACAAGTGTATCTACTTTAATTAAAAACAATCAGCAGGCAGTCAATAAAAGCACCCTTTGTTAAATCTGACAAAATTCTGTTTTCTCAACCGGTAATGCACTAGTACTTCAATTTCCGTATTGTAAAGAATATGGCTTCTTCCATAAACCCAAGTGAATGAGGGAATAAACATAAGAAAATGCTGAAAAATAAGCTTAAAACTGTAGTTAGTGGCTTAGATTTTCAAAGTGACTAGTAATTTACAGTATCTAATTTGAGACACCATTAAGGAGTCTGCTTTTCAGAGGGTGGGTGCCCACTTTCTGAAAATCAGGTCCCTTAAAGATGTCTCAAATTGGCCACCCAAAAAATTATCTAGTCCATTTGAAAATTTCAACCAATATTTTTACCTTACATCTCAGAGGTTCCCAAAGTGATATATAAATGCAGACATACTAGGAGTATAGTTATTTAAAAGCATATACGCTACTACCTCACTTCTTATTTACATAAGTGATGCCTCATAATTAGGGCTCAGTGTTTGTCATGGAAGTCACAGATTCTGTGACTTCCTGTAACTTCTGCAGCGGCCAGTGTGGCTGATCTCAGGGCCAGCTATGCCGACCACTGCTTTAGTGGCTCCACAGCCAGCCACTTTGAGTGGCCCCCATCACCCTATGGGCTGGTCTACACTACAGCTGTAAGTCAACATAAGTTACACTACTTCAGTTACATAAGTCATTATGTAACTGAAGTTGGTGTAATGTAGGTCAAGTTACAGCAGTATCTATACCACGTTGTGTTGACAGGAGATGCTCCCCATCGACTTACCTTACTCTTCTTGGGGAGCTGGAGTACAAAAGTCGATGGGAAAGCACTCTGCCATCAACTTAGTGGGTCTTCACTAGACCTGCTAAATCGATCGCAGCACTGCCGAACAAGACACAAGTGTAGACATGTCATTAGTCTGCATTTCCTGATATATTTTTTTTAACATTTGTTTTAGTTTTTAGTAGGATTCTAATGTACTTGCAAGGGGGATATGAGGGACCTTAGCTTCACACTTCCTAATTTTCCAACTGAGCTGGGGGACTTAAACTCATATTTGGGAATAGCAGGGGAAGCACAGCAGAATGTTGAGGGCCTGCAGCCTTAACTCCATGGTAAGTAACCTTAACTGCATGTGAAGTAGTATCCAGACGCTTCACTCAGGATCAGGGGTCCTAGTTTACTAAATAGGGGCAATTTAGGTTGATGTTCAACATTTGTACATGTAGTGCAGAGAGACTTTATCTTAAAGTCAGCATTCAGATTACAAGCTAGGGCCCCAATCTTCCAAATATTTACACATTTGTAACTTTACTACCATTGTTACCAATGGGACTACTCCTGCTAGTAAACTTAAGCATCTGCGTAAGTGCTTGCAGGATGAAGGCCTAGGATGGTAACATGTAGTAACTAAAATCAGAATTTGAGCAGGACATTTTACATCTTTAGTCCTACAAAATGTGCAACAAGCACTTCAAGTGGTCAGAACCTCCATTTTACATCTCATCAGAAAGATCCCACCTCCCACTGCTGAATGCACCCCAAAGATATGCTGGGTATTGGTTCAGTAACAGAAGCAGAACAGTTGTATTTTTCTTTGGAATTTTTACTCAAGTACTAACAAGAACCAACTCTGCTTAGCTTACGTGAGACCAGACAAGATCACAGCTTGCAGTAGTATAGCTACAGGCTTTTCAGGTTTTGTCCAATGGCAGACAAATAGTCTTAAAATGGGAGAAATCAAACACTGGAGTCCAGGGAGGACTGCAATAAAGAAATAATTCTTTGCAAATTAATTTGTTAGTGTCTATCAGTAAATATTCAATAAAGCCCTGAATCTGGGCCACAGATAGTAACATATTACATTTCGAACTGAAAGGTATTGAGAGCTATGAGGATTGTCTGTCCAAACCTAAAAACACATCAATCCATAAGAAGAATGTTTTGCCACATTTTATGAACTAGATGGGCTTTGAAACCATTTGAAACCATGTCATTTAAATCCATAACACAATTATATAGCTCTTCACTTTTATGCTAACTTTAAAGTACCCATATACAATAAAGAATGATGAAATCATCTAAGACGCTTAAGGGAAATTAATGATTTAGAAAGAACCAAGTCAAATTCAACACTACAGTCAAATCAATTTCTTATTTGATCATTCTTAATTTGTAAGAAATCCCATGCCAAGAGACATCAACCTGTTGCATTTAAAGACAAGCCACTGGCTGTTGGTAGTAACAACACTGGCATCTTCTTTCAAGATTCCAGCAGAATAAGACATTCTTCCTCATTTCTCAATACAACATCCTTTGCTTGCAATGTATGGTTCCAAAAATTCACTTGTATATCTACTCGTTTGTATATTTACTGTAGCTTTACAGTCTTATAAAGAAATGTGCAAACTGAAGGGGGCATTGATCACTAATAAAGTTTCCAAGCTCTGTAATACATGAAGTAGGCTAAATAATACATTAAGAAGTATTTTCCTTCTCTCCACATTAGACAGAGATCTTGGAATTTCTGTATGAATAGCAGAAGACTGAGTTTTCACAAGATGAAATCTATAATGTTGTTTAATAATGAAGAAATCATGTTTCATCACCATTACCTATTCAATTAAATTAGTGATTGAAACATTTCACAATATCAATCTCAAAATGGATGCTGTGGAGGAACAGTCACTGGCGATTTTAAGTGTCAACTGCTTTCTAGACAGAGTAAGTGGCCGTCTAAAGACCATGCAATATAGCTGATCACTAAAACAGATGTTAGTTGGTCATTAAAAAATTGCTTTTGTTTGTATTGTTCCAATTCAAAAATGCCTGAAAAATATATTTTTTTCCAAAGTAAGTCAAGCAGAAGTTGAACTTTAAAAGGAGTGAAAGGATTTTAATGTAAATCCCTTAAAAACTTTATCTACATAATTGCTAGTGTAATATTATACTTAACTACGGAAACTTCATCCACTCAGCTAAATAGACTTGAATTAACATCCATGGGAATTCAAAGGTGATATATGGCTTCTGGAGCAAGTCATGATACAGGATTATAATAAGAATAGTCACAAGAAACAAAAAAATTGAATAGCACAGATTTCAAAGTGAATTCCTATCTTATGTCTAAGTCTTCATGAACACAAAATTGTAAATTTATTGTTTTGTTTAACAAAAACAAAGTCCTACGTTTTGGCTACATATTTTTTCAAAAGTGAGCACTTTTTTCAAATGATTTTTCTTTATGTTTGAGAGTGAGTAGGTCTGTACAGAATGTAAGAGTGAATTGCATCATCAGGGCAGAATCCCAATTTGACTCAAGTTCTCTTTTTTCTACAAATGTTAATTACCACTATGATTCAATAATATTAGTGACATCAGAGGCATACCTGTCTTTCTATAAAGATGAGACCTTGATGCATAAGAAGGTTGATTCTTTGAAAGATGTGAAATTATACAGTATTTAAGGATGTAGGGTTACAAACAAAGCTGGAGAGAAAGGACTGCACTTTAACGATTGCTCCTTAAAAGTCTTCTAGAACTGTGGTTCTCAACCAGGAGTATGTGTACCCCTGGGGGTACTCACGGGTCTTCAAGGGAGTACTAAACTCATCTGTATCAGTTTCTCTCAACCTAGGGCTTGCAGCCCCCAGTGGGGTCCTGGGCAGGGTCTAAGGGGTTGCAAGTGCGGGGCCAGCAGTATGGGGTGGCAAGCCAGGCAACTGCTCAGGCCCCATGCCACAGGGGGCCACATGAAGCTAAGTTACATGCTTCAGCCCCGGGTAGTGGGGCTTGGACTTCAGACAAGACTCACAAATGAAAAAACAAGCTCAAGTACTATATTTATACTCCAATCAATGTATTTTATAATTATATGGTAAAAGTGAGAAAGCAATTTTTCAGTAACAGTGTGCTGTGACTCTTGTATTTTCATGTCTGATTTTGTAAGCAAGTAACTTTTAAGTGAGATGAAACTTGGGGTATGCAAGACAAATCAGACTCCTGTAAGGGATACAGCAGTCTTGAAAAGTTGAGTACCACGGTTCTAGAAACTAATTAAATGCATCCATTTTCCTGACTATTTCACTGAAAGGCCAACATTTCTCCTCCAAAAATAAACAGTCTGTCTTTGACCAGGATTTATTACAACTGTCACCAAAAGCATCAATTTTGGCTAGTGATAAATCCAAAGACCTTGTATTATGAAAAAATACAAAAAACTAGTAACTCTAGTTATAGAGCTCAGACGTTGGAGATTAACTGCACTGAAACTGGATTTTGCCAGATTCAAATAAAAATTTACAATCCACACCCTTGTAGATACTCATTATAACAAGCAAATTTCCCATTACTTTTATGGAAAAAAAATTCTGTAGTAGTGCCCTTGAAGGAGCAGCACCAACAGTATTTTGACCGAGATTATCAAAATACATGAGATTTTCTTCATGAAGCTAATTTCAAAAGTATAGTTTTAATAAAATGTGGATGAACACTTTCTGACCAGCACAGATTTTGACAAGCAGGAAGAAATTCAGTTTAAAGCTACCAAAGCAAATTAAAAACAACAGATTGTAAGTACTAATTAAATGAGTTTCATGTAAAGACATCCATCAAGAGCTATTTTTTTCCTATAATATGTTCACATCTTCCTTTCTACCTCTTTTTGGTATGCTGCTTCTGAGATATGGGCAGATGATATACCAGGGTGATTTTGGTCTTAAAGTGCACTTCTACGCTTGAAGCACAGTAATTTAAAAAGGCAAACACTGTTCCAATATCATTGTGTCAGTAACACCATAAAAGATTCGTTCCTTTTACAAGTAAAAGATTGGATTGCTGGAAAAAAGAACTCGCCCAGAGATCTGACGACTAAGATTTTTTTCTATGTCATACTTCACCAGTAAGACAATTTGGCAGGTATAAATGTACCTTCAGTTACATCTGTGGGAGGGAGTGAAGAGAGTCTCTAGCTGTTAAGCCACCTGACTGTGACTCTGTAGATCTGGGATCAATTCTGTCACGTTGCCATAGACTCTGCCATAGACTTCTTGTGTGACCCTGTTGGTAAGTCATTTATCTATTGCGTGCCTCAGTTGCTCATCTATAAAATAGGATGTAAGGTATTATTCCTATTTCATAGGTGTATTGTCCATTAAAGTCCATTACTAATTGTGAGATGTTCACATACTACTGTGATGAGGGCCATACAAGTGCTTGAAAGACTTATCTTTGCAAGCCTACTAATCACCAACAAAAACACACAGGTGTTACTAGCAGCCAAATTTTACCTATAAACTGGGCAAATTTGATACAGTCATATAGAAACTAACACCTGATCCCATTTCTACAGGAACACTTTTCAAAGTAGAATTTAACTTTAAATATTCATCCTCAGTCTCTGAAACAAATGATATCCTAAGGATTTCAGAATAGTAATTAGATTAAACTGTGAGGAAAATAAACTGATTTTAAGTTACTCAATCCTCTACCCTACTACTTTGGGTCCTAAAACTGTGGATCTTTGAGCGATGAGCTGATCAAATACAGATTGTAATATATCTCTAACTGCAAAATCTTAGAATCTTGAATCACTACAGATTCAAAGGACAGAAGGGACCACTGGGTTCATCTAGTCGGACTTCACGTATAACAGAGACTCTAGGAATTATTTTGGGGAAGTTCTGTGGCATACCATTTAGAAAAACATCCAGCTTTGGTCTGAAATTGTCAGTGATGGTTAATCCACCACAACCCTTGGTAAATTGTTTCAATCATTAATTACTCTCACAATTAAAAATGTATGCCTTGTTTCCAGTTTCAGTTTGTCTAGCTTCAACTTCCAGCCATCGGATCTTGTTATATTTCTCTCTCCTAGGTTGAAGAGTCCATTATTAAATATTTGTTCCCCACAGATACTTATAGATCATAATCAAGTCATCCCTTAATCTTTTCTTTGTTAAGATAAACTAACTGAGCTTCTTGAGTTTATAACTATAAGGCAGGTTTTCTAATCCTTTAATCATTCCAATTTATCAACATCCAACTTGAATTGTGGGCCTCAGAACTGAACAGAGTATTCCGGCAGCAGTTGCACCGGTACCAAATATAAGGTAAAATAACCGCTCCACTACTACTTGAGATTTCCCTCTTTATGCATACATTATATCCAACATTTTACACTGATACTTTTCAGAATAGTTTTATAAGTATAAAAAAATTTCAAGAGCTATTCCCCTCCAAGAACAGCTCTAATGCCTCATCTAAATGCAGCAGTTGCACCAGTTTAATTTAAATTAGTTTTTAAACAGATTTATAGATAAACTAGGGTAAAAAGCTTTATGGACACCTATTTCCATTTCAACCAGGATTTAGATTAAATTTTGATTAAACTGACTTGAGTTAATCTTAAATTAAACAAAAGAACCTTGTTTAAACAAAAGTAAAACCTAGTTAAAACAATAGAAGAGCATCTGCCTTCTGCATCAATATCACAAAATCAATTTTAAAAATATCACACCTTATGGTAAACCAGTGCAGCTCTCTCATGTAGACAAGCCCTAAGAATACCTATAAGAAGGTCCCAAGGATATCTGCACAAAACATCTTGCTTCTCATCTCATTTACAGGTACCTCATTTTCCCAAGAAGGATCTGGACTCAGCGACCGGGGTGGGTGCTACCTGTTTCTCACAGATGTACTGCTGAAGCTGAGAACAGGGACCAAAGAGGACTGCACTTTTAGCATTTTGCTGGGGGGGAGGGGGAGGGAGATGACTGCTGCTAACCGCAAGAACTCTAAGTAGGTAATCCAGCACACCTCAACTGGGAACAGGAAGAGAGCCAGACAATGGTTTTACTGAAGAGACTGATGGGAAACTAATGACTAGTGATCAGTTTATACATTATGAAAGTTATCTAGCAAAGAGAGGTCTAAACCTTTAAGCTTCGTTCATTTAGGAACAGCAGAATTTGTAATGTTCATCAGACCACAACTCTAAAATAGATTATGTAGTATACAAAGATTATTTCAACTGACAATATTTTCACTGAGTTGGAGTGCAAAAGTTATTTGATGCAATAACGCTTTAGAATTAGCCGACAAATTAGATTTTTATATCATCAAGTTTGTTTTAATTAAATGAACAAGACAGCAAAACAAATCTGGAACTGGGGGGAAAAATGATCAGACTCTGAAAAGCTAAAACTGTTTGTTCAATTAACCTCACTTTCCAAACAAAAAGTTTATGCTCTGATCATACAATCAATCCACATCAGACAATTCTGAACCCACACAGAACCCACTGCGGTAGGAGTGTGCCTCAATCGGCATATGTGAGCAGTTTTTTCTATTAAAAAAATCTTTCTGGGAAGGGAAGAGCTCATGAACGTACTGTTCACATAAAAATCACATTTACAGTGAAAACCGTATCAAAACCACAACTCTGAAGTCAGTAACTCCAACAGTTTGGAGGAAAAAAACCCTGAAGAATTGGATTATACAAACTCTTCACCCAAAGGGTGACGATGACCTACTCAACATTAAAAAAATCCCCGTGTAGGAAGCACTTTGGCAAAGGCAAAACAAACAACCAATAGCTTGGGCGACAGAAGCAATAGTGGATATTTTTAAATTACTTAATCCCTACAGGTGAGACAAAGAATGAAAAGCTGTAAAGTCATTTTGGTAAGATGACAAGAGTGTGTCACCCAGTGATTGGGCAACAGACAAATCTGCACAATAATAATACCCAACAGGAACAAAAAATGTGCCTAGTGACAGCACCTTTCACTGAAGCCAATAATTGACAAAAAAGTATACTTTTCTTCGAAGAAAAATGTCTGTATTATGCCTGTAAGTAAGATGCAATAGAATTACAGAGCTATCAATCTATGGTTTAATTCAGAATGACTTCTCAGGTAAGAAGCACTAAAGAACTTTCTAGACTTCCAACTTTTAGGATAGCTTTTAGGGTGGTTGCCCCTAAGCTTCTCAGGTAGCTTTTAGGGTGGTTGCCCCTAAAGACTGAGCATATAGAGAAAACATTTCTGAACAACAACATGGGCCAACACAGCTAGCACTATTATCAGCAGTTACAGATACTGAATTCTGCTACTGGTAAATCTGCAACAGTGTTGTCAGCATTTCTTTGGGCCTTTTTGTGTTTTACTCCAAAGTAACCTAGATTTAATGTAAAATGCTATTTAGTTAGACTCAAATTATAGTTTCTATATGCACTCAATCAAAAATCAACCCTTGAAAAGTTTATCAAACATCTATTAGCCAGAGGTAGATAATGACAAAGCTAGAAGAGAAGTCTAATGTCAGTGACCTGGTGAGAAGCCCAGACCTCTCTACTATTATTGGTAAAGTTCAAAGAGTTTCTATTGGACTATTATCTTAGGACCCTCCTTTGAGGCTCTATTTTTCGTATCAGTCTCTGGTTAACAGGTGTCTGATAAATTTGAAGCATTAACCTCTTCAAGCTGCTAGAAAGGAAAAAGATTTCTGTCACCTTCTCAGTCCACTACCAAGCAGGGGTAAAGGTCTGTGAGAACAGGACTAAACACGTTTCCTTCATGCTGTCCTCTCTCAGAGCCAACAGACTATAGCAAGGAGAAGGGTTTTGCAACTTTCCCTCTGTCAGCCTGTTTTAGGTGGTCCTCCCTCAGTAACAACATCAGTGGGAACCTCTGATGTTGCTCACAGCTTTAAAACAGAATTCTTGATACCCTTCACTATTATGCATAGTTTTCTGACTAGCAGAAGTGAAAATGACCTGTCTTGTGAATTTCACTGTGCAGATGCTTTGAGAAAATCTATGAGCAGCAACAGACAAACTGGAACCAACTTTAACTTCAGGACGAAAATGTGGAATCATTCCACATTTCGGAAATACTTTGCAATCCTAAATTTTTGGTTTTCAATGAAGGCTTATTTTCTGCAAATATTGATTAGATATCACCCTCCAACACACTCATCAGGAGAAAAGTCTTTCACTTGCCTGAGGTGAATTTCAAGCCAGGTCATTCTGTGAACCAACAACCTTTCAACCAGAGTGCACATCAAGCTAAAATTATTTATTTTCAGATAAACAGAATGTTAGTATAGTTTTAGTTCTACTACTGCTTTCTGTACCAGTAGCAACAACTATGGACAGAGAGTTCCAACTTCATTGGGGACTTGTTGAATATTTAATAAAAGTGGCTAGAGACAATTTAATTGCTCTGTTTTCCTATTTAAAAAAAACATTAAGATGTGTATTATGATGAATACAGGACCATGGGAAAACACACAAGGCTTTAATGCATCATTAAAACAAAGACTTTTTTTTTTTAAATGGTACTCTCTTTGGTGTTGATAAAAATTTTCATAAACACCAAATAAAATGTGTCAAGTGACCTAAGAACTGGGATAATGGCATTTTTTAGGTTGGTACTATAGGCATATGTACACTAGAAATGTAAGTCAACCAATGGGAGGTCGATTTACAACCACTACAGTAATTACCGTAGTGGTTTATGTCCACACTACCCTTCCTTCTGTCGGTGATGCACATCCTCGCCAGGAGCGCTTTCATCGACTTAAGTTAGGCAAGGTGAGGGGGCTTAGAGCCTGGGCATTCAGCACCACACACAGGTGCTGCCCAGAGTCTCCCAGCCCTAGCGAGGACCAGGAGCCACCCTGACTTCTGGCATGGAACTCCCCTCCCGGAGCCCTGCTCTGGTGGGGAGCAGAGAGCCCTTAGGGGCAACTGGGCTCCCAGAGGCGGGGATCCAGGGGAAGAAAGAGAAGAGGCAGCTGTGAGCCTCAGTGCAGTACCAGGGCTCCCTGCAGGAAGCAGGGAGCCTTCAAGCAGCAACCCAGCTGGCAGAGGGGAGCCCAGGCAGCAGCTGGGCTGGGAGCCAGGGGGCAGGTGGAGGTCTGCTAGAAGCAGTGAAATTGGAAAAAATGACAATCAGTCGAAGTAAATAACGGTGTCTACATGGATACAGCATTGCCCTAACTACACCGACATAAGTTCTACACCTCTCAGGGAGGTGGAGATATTATGTCGGTGTAGTAGGGCACTTACATCAGCGGGAGCAAGGCTGTAGCGTGTATACTGACATAATCAGGTTGACATAAGCTGCCCTATGAGTAGTGTAGACCAAGGGTACTATGAATAAAGAGGCTTCTATACTGTGCTTCTTACACTGGAGAAAGGAAACATTTCTCTTCCCACTGTAACTTTACTGTGCAAAGCTAAAGAATCTGTTACAATTCATCAAGCAAAAGACACAACAAGTTTTAAAGTTAGAGTTACAGTACAGAACACCAAGGTAGTTAGGAATAGTGAAATTTCACCACCTTTCAATTCATTTAGCCTACAGACTATGGTTCCCATTTCAAAACAGGTGAAAACATGCAAAGAAAGTTCTTCTGTTTCAGAAGCATTTTGTAACCCATAGGAAAAAAGCAAAATCAATGCAACTTGCTGGCTTTTGCCAACTCAATTAGATCGTGCCAATTTTCTAAAACTTTATTTTAAAGTAATAAAACAATATAGTTCAAAGTGTCACCCCAAAATGCCTGTAAACTGTATGGCAACCAAGGGATTTAATCAATATTTCCATGACTATTTTGGTATGCTGACACTATGTACAACATTGTGCAGCAAATTCATATATGCAGCAAAAATAAATACACACTCGTAAAGAGCTTGAGTCAAGAGCCCTTTGTTCAAGGTCAATATACCTTAGATTTTTTTAAACTGTTTTTTAAGTTCAGATTTTTAAAAAGCTTTTGACAAATCAGCATTTTCAAACATCAGAACTATTCCAATACTACTAACATGACGGGACTGACAACATGCTTACTGAAGTTCTCTTAGGCCTTGGCTACACTGGCGCTTTACAGCGCTGCAACTTTATCACTCAAGGGTGTGAAAAAACACCCCTGAGCACAGCAAGTTACAGCGCTGTGAAGCACCGATGTGAGCGTGGCTCCCAGCGCTGTAAGCTAATCCCCACGGGGAGGTGGAGTACCTGCAGCACTGGGAGAGTTCTCTCTCAGCACTGGCGCGGCGACCACACTCGCACTTCAAAGCGCTGCCACGGGAGAGCTCTCACGGCAGCACTTTGAAGTTGCAAGTGTAGCCATACCCTTAACGTATCTGGCCATTAACTAGGTGAGGAATGCAGAGGTTCTGCAGAGTAAAACGGCAGAACAGCAGGCCAGAACTGGTGCACTGAAAGCCCTGTAGATAGTTGTCTCCTCAGTGAGAAAAAGCCCTATTTAGTTGCAAACCAGTCATGGTGGGCTTTTGTAGCAAGTCTGAACAGGTATGTATTTTATAGCAAAAATTGCCAAGTTTTCTCTATTTGATCATTCCTGGATCTCTTCCCATAGACAAGTGGATTTCTGTTTGTAGATTTCAGAAATTTAACTACTGTTTTTAAACTACAGAAGTTTTGCAAAATGTGTGATTACACAAGAGCTCAACTAACTGTGCAACCAAAACTACTACGTTATACAACTTCCAAAGTAAATCATCAAAACATTTGTTATTCCCAAACAAACAAGTGCGCGGGGGGGGGGGGGGGGGGGGGGAGAGAAGGAGGCAACGTTTACCTTACAAATCAGTTATGTGATTTGGAAGCTCAATTCTAAGAGCCGAAAACTTTCCTATTTTATAAAAATACTAATTTATTAATATATACTTTGGTTTTTAGAACAGACTGAAGACATTTCACCAGAACAAGAACACTTCTATGATAGCCTCCCATTAGAATATTCACTTTGGGGAGTGGCAAGCCTTCATCTGCAACATTAGCAAAAATGCTGAAATTGTAGTGTATCATCTCTCCCAATGACACTATAAAAAAGAAAATGAGAAGATAATCAATCCTGTTCAATGTAAAAATAAAATGGAGTTGTCCCTTGAGCATGTGCTCTTTTAAAGAGCTGTATTTGGGTACACCATTTTGTAACAATTTACTACTACTATTGCCAAAATATAAATTCCAAAGTATGAGTGCTGAGTCCTGACATTCAGTACCAATGCGGCCTTCCCCACCAAAATGCTATTTTAGCAGAATAAGAACACACCACACACACACCCCGCAATCCTCTATACTCTCATACTGGATCTGTAGGGCTCTACTCCAAGGCATCCCCCTGTCAGAGTCCAGTCAGGGAGAGCTGCTTGGGCAGCTGTGGCAGACCCTCCACCTGCCCTGGGCGGAGGAACCTGAGCAGCCCCCCGCAGACCTGCAGCCCAGGGCAGGTAAAGACTCGGGCTCCCCAAGCTGCCACTGTGGATCTCTCCAACCCGGCTCTGGCCAGGGGACAGAGGGGAGAGACTCGGAGCCGCAGCCCAGGCATGGTAAGAGCTGGGCGGGCAGCTGTGACGATCCACAGTGGACCTTCCACTTGCCCTGGGCATGGGACCAAACAGCCCCCTACCCAGTGTCCCTGCCCCCCCAGGTCTCCTGCCCAGGGCAGGTGGAGGAACCAGTGCCCATGGTTCCTCACAGCTGCCCGCCCAGCTCTTACCATCAGAGACCTGCACAGAAATGGTCCACGGACACAAAGCAAATACTCATGGATTTGCAGGGCTCTACTTCAGACTACTACCAGAACAGCTCACAGGTACAGGACTGCCATCTTAGGCAGTAGCCCATATGTCCATGCTTCTCTCCTTTACAGACACAAATGCTAGAAACTTAAAACTAAGAAAGCTTGAATTCTGCAGAAATGAACAGAACCACCAATCACCAGGGAATGCTTTTTAATAACCTCTGGCAAGCAAATTTAGCAAGACCTGTTTATAACCAGTATTAAGAAATTACTTTCCTTTTTCAAAGGGTAAAAGAAACTTACACACTCAGCATACTATATCTAACTGCTAGAATTACCTAAATAATGCATTAAAATAAAACTCAGAAATTCAAATTTTACTGAATTTCAAGAAAAATCTATACGCAATTTATTAAAAAGCATTAAAAATACTAACTACTCTGGATAACCTGCATTAATTTCAAAAGTGAACAGTTCTAGACACATTTTCACCTTCATCTAACCAGTTGTTATTTACCATCATAGCTTAACAATTGCTTTTCAAAGATAATGAACTTCAAAACTAGTAATTTAAAAAAAAAAAAAAGTAGTTTCAGGACTATCACCTGACTGTGGTTTTACAACCACATTTTTTTAGTTTTAAAAAGGTCTCTCCCCTGTTATGTGAAAGACCCACACAGAAGGGAAAACTAATTGACTATACCAGGGGTAGGCAACCTACGGCACGCGTGCCGAAGTTGGCACTCAAGCTGATTTTCAGTGGTACTCACACTACCCAGATCCTGGCCACCAGTCCAGGGGGCTCTACATTTTAATTTAATTTTAAATGAAGCTTCTTAAACATTTTAAAAACCTTATTTACTTTACATACAACAATAGTTTAGTTATATATTATTGACTTACAGAAAGAGACCTTCTAAAAACATTACAATGTATTACTGGCACGCAAAACCTTAAATTAGAGTGAATAAATGAAAACTCAGCACACCACTTCTGAAAGGTTGCAGATCCCTGGACTATACAATATTTCCAATTAAACTTACTTGAGGATGGGTCGGAAGGAAACAAGCCAGACCAGGGAAAGAACAGGTTAAAAATATTTAGAGAAGTTAGATTTAGTCAAGTCGGTAGGCCCTGATGAAATTCACACTAGGGTACATAAGGAACTAGCTGAAGCAATGTCGGAAACATTAATTATTATTTTTGAGAACTCATGGAGGGCAGGAGAAGTCCAGAGGACTAGAGAAGGGCACAAACAGCACTTATCTTTAAAAAGGGGATCAAAGAGGACCAGTCAGCCTAACTTCAATACCTGGAAAGATACTGGTACAAAATATCAATTTGTAAGCACCCAGAGGATAAAAGGATAGTAACTAATAGCCAATAAGTATCTGCCAAAAACAAATCATGCCAAACTCATTTCTTTTTCTGACAGGGTTACTGGGGAAGTGGAGAAGGGGGAAACCTTGATTTTAGTAAAGTTTTTAAGAGAGTCATATGTGACATTCTCATAAGCAAACTAGGGAGGTGAAGTACTAGCAGGTGGGTGCAAAACTGGCTGAAAGGCCATACTCAAAAGTAGTTACCAATGGTTCACTGTCCATCTGGGAGGTCATATCTAGTGGGGTCCCGCAAGAGCCAGTCCTGGGTCTGGTACTATTCATTTTCATTAATTACTTGGAAAGTGGCGGGGAGAGTTTATACAATTTGCAGATGACACCAAGCTGACCGGAGCTGCAATAACTTTGGAGAACAGGATTAGAACTCAAAATTACCTTGACAAGTCAGAGAATTGGTCTGAAATCAACATGATAAAATTCAGTAAAGGCACGTACAAAGTGCATAAATACAAAAAGGGGAATAACTGGCTAAGCAGTAGTACTGCAGAAAATATGGGAGTTACAGTGGATTTCAAATTGAATGAGACAAAAATGTGATGCAGCTGCAAAAAAGGCTAATATTCTGGGGTGTATTAACAGTAATATGGTACGAAAGACATGGGAAGCAACTGTTGTCCCATTCTAATCAGTGCTGGTGAGATCTCAGAGGGAGTATGGTGTCCACTGTTTGGCTCCATGGCTTAAAAAAGGATATGGACAAACTGGAGACAGTCCAGAGAGCAAAAAAGTGATAAAACGCTTAGAAAATGAGCATGTTTAGTCTTCAGAAAAGGTGACTCCAGGGAGAACCTGGTAGCAGTCATCAAATGTGAAGGGCAGTTATAAAAAGGACTGTGATCAATTGCTCTCTGTGTTGACTGAAGGTAGGACAAGAAGCAATCCACTTAATTTGCAAAAAAAAAAAAAAAAAAAAAAAAGAGAGAGATTGACCTTAAGACAGAAAAAACTTTCTAACCATAAGGATTGTTAAGTTATAGAACAGCCTTTCAAGGGAGATCATGGAATCCCCATCACTGGAGGTTTTTAAGAACAGGTTAGACAAACTGTCAGGAATAGTGTAGGTGTACTTGGTCTTGCCTCTGCATGAGTAGCTGGACTAGATGACTCTCAAGGTCCCCTTCCTGACCTGTATTTCTACGATTCTGTGAAGTGAAAAAAATAAGGAGGGTTTCCACACCACACACACTGTATCTTCTGTGTAAATTATAATAAGAATAGGTAAAAAAAATCATGTGCTTTTTCAAACTGAAGATGTCCCTTAGCAGTATCAGAAAATAAATGTGATAGTATACATTAGAAAGTTTTCCCTCAAGACTAAAAATCCAGGGAACTGAGTTTCTGATTGGTCCAGAACAAATGCTTGTAAAAGTTTACTGGTCTTGGAAGCTTTTTCTATTCACTCTCCCAAATAATCATTTTTGCAACCATCTTCCACATACTTAAACACAGATATTTCGAGAATTGCTGGAGTCAAAAATTAAATCTTTATACCATTTGACGGATGAGAGAATTTACAGCCTTCAAAGTGTTTCCTAGGCCACCCACCCTCTCACTGATAATCACATAGACTTCTCCTCCCTTCCCCATGACTGAGCAGCATCCTGAAGGCAGTGCTTCCATGGTAGATTAAAAAAAACACTCCTCTAACATTTACTGCTTTTAATGTATTTAGCTTGTTGAACACTGTCTACTCTCTCTCTCTCTACCCCTCCTCCCCCATTTCCTTATCCCCCTGCACACATGCTTTGCTGCTATCAGGTTTTTAATCTGTTTGCCTACACTTGGGTTTTCTTCTCCTCTGCATTTACAGCTCAGCCAGCTACTCTTCTCTCCCAACTGCCCTGTTCATTTTCCCTGATGGTGAATGCCCACTCCACTAGCTGCTTGCTTCCTTTCCTCCATAGCAATGGCCCCCAAGAAGGCAGGCTGGCTCATTTCCAGCTGTTTCAATAGGTATTTAGTGTCTTCTTGCAATGAATGTCCTGGACTCTTGGTAGACAAGGGAAGCCAGGAGCCTGTGACATATCAGCTCTCTGCAAAAACTCCTTTTGTAAAATAGTCCATTTTAGCTTTGATGGTTATTGTCAGGCCCCTCTGTTCTGTAGTGATTTAGTTAGCTTGGCATTTTATATTATTGAATATATCTTATTCTAAAGTTTAGATCAATAATTTCTTATATCTAAAATTCTTCTAGTTTAAGTTCACAAGTAACTAAAGGTAATCAACATTAACTATTCCCATCCAAATTCAGTGAAGTTTTAGTATCTAGATAATATCAATTGAATTAGTCTGTGTAGGGAAAAAATGTAGTACATGATCTAAAAGGTTTCATGTTGCATATACGAATATTGTTCAAATAATACAATTTTAACAGTCATCTATTCACCTGTATATTAATAATATGACAAAAAGAAAACAGATTTTCACAGATCCTCATGAACTTAGACAGAGCAGGATGCCTGAGATCATTTCATATCAACTAACACCTGCCTTTAGATAGGTTTGGAGTACACATGGCCAAAGCTGAAATCCCTATCTAAACTCAAATTCTGCCCCCTTATATTTTCCATCATTGATGACAAAGACGCTCTGTCACTAAGGCATGACCTGGAAGTGATTTTTCATAACTCCTCCCTTGACCTACAGGATGTACTCAATTTTGCAACTTCTTTTTTCAGTTTTAAGTGCAGATCTTTTCTTCCTATTCCCACATCTAACCTACTCACCAGGCTTCATTACCTCCTCCTCTCAGGCTCTCTGAAACTCGTATCTCCCCCTCCAGTGCTCTGAAAACCCAACTGCTAGGATCATTTTCCTTCCCTGTTAGTCTGCCCTGCCACAATACACACATTTTGAATCCTTCTATTGATTTCTCCCTTTTTCTACTAAGTCAAATTCAAGCTTCTTCTCCTCGCCTTCAAGACTCTTCATGGCTATCTTTTCCCTGCCAACAATGCTAGCTTTAACTGCTCACCTCCCTCAGGCTGGCTGTTTCTACACATGGAATCCCCTGCTGGAACCAACAGATAACCCCACAAGACCCACATCTGTGACTCCTACAAGAAACTGGCCAAAAAACAATAGATTATGGGCTGTATGGTATAGTTATTTTGTGCATTGTTTGTCACCATAGATTTTAAGCTCTTCAGGACAGGGACTAGGCTTCCATGTGTGAGACCTGAATATAAACACAAGATAGTAATTTTGCCACTTGGCTGTGAATATTTGCTTTTATTCTGTCACACTCCAACACTTTTTTTTTTTTTTTAAACCACTGGATGAACAATCACATCACTTCCACTACCACTGGTAGTGTAGCCAAATGTTTATGCTACACATTAAAGGTGGATGCATTTTAGTGTAGTCTGTGTGTGACTTTCCTTGGTCGATAAGAGGACAAAATATGTCAAAAGCCTACAATAACCCTGGAATAAACTTTACCCATTACCAGAGAGAGTGAATACTCAACTTGCTTTACTTGTATTATACCAACACATAAGGCTTGTCCACACAGTTTGGGCTGTTCTTGGTATCACTATAATTACACTGATTAGAAACCAATTTAGTTACAGTGGTACAACTTCCTACTGCAGATGCAGTTATATATTAGTACAAAGATGCATATATCTATACATCTCATTTCAGGAATAAGCTTTATGGATATAAACACTTTTATATGTGTATAACTGCATCCATACTAGTTATACCACTTGATTTACATTGGTCTCTAAAACAATACAATTATAGCAACACAAAACAAAAAAAACCCAGATAAGCCCTTAATAAAATTAAGTCAATTTTTGCTTTACCACAAAATACTGGACCAGATTCAGGACTGAATAAATTCAAAACATCAACACACTGTACCACTTAAGTCATCTGCTTGCTCAAAGAAAAATTGGAAACTAGGAGAATGAAAAATTGAAGTGATTTTTAAAATTAACTTTAAAAGGAGAGCAATGGGTGCGTTTAGGCTTCTAGTTTAGTGTTTAAAACTCCAGTGTTGCATAGTGCACGTTGTTGGGTTTTGCTTTTTTTTTTTTTTTAAACAAAACTTAAAGTTAATAAAAAAAATCACAGGAGTATTTCCATTCAACTAATTCGCTTAGATATAGTCAGTCCCTTGCAGTAGTTCCAAACAAAACACTACAATGCTACAATAATGAAACTGACTAGAAAATGAATAAATACAAAAGTGAAACCGGTCTATTTTCACTGCCTAAACTAAGAGAAATGCAAACAATAAACACATTCAAAATAATGGAAAAGAAAACGACATTACTAATTTTACTTCAATTAATAGTCCTAGGTCCTATTAGCATTTAGTAAAGTTTTTTTTTTAAAAATGCTATCTAACTTGACAATATCTATCCATTTAAACAAAATACTGTACGTTCTCAGTAAGGTTTCTGTAGCCCTGAACTTGAGAGAGATATGGGAAATATTGAGATAATGTGACTTCTGTATTGGTATAATTAGTGACACAGTGGAACAATCAGCAGTATATTTCAATGCAATTACAGTACACACTAGCCTGTATTTAAAATCAAGTACCCATTACATCCAATGACCATAATACCCAATAAATGTATCAGCAACACTCAGTCAAGAAGTTCCAGTTTTGTTCAAACACCTAACTCCAATTCATAAAAATGATGAGTATGCCATACATCTTAATGGTGTTAAAGTAAAATGCATGCAGTTTAAACCTTTGTATAGATATTTCAGAGCACAGATTTATCTGCATAAGTAGGCTCTGCCAGTTTGTTCTATGCACTATGCTTTACTGGTCACAATTTAATATTATTTCCCTCAATTATGCTATTTTTATGGAATGTAAGCTAGACATGATTACTGAATACGTAAATAATTCTTAGTTTTTATAAAACAAAATCACTTCCATTTATTTCATTTTGTGTCATTTAACAAACACTCTTTATTCTGAAAGGCTCACATTCACTTATGCAAACATTCAGGACTACTTGTTACACATACTAAAAATACACTGTGTGTGTGACCTCCATTAATCATAACACACTGAATTTTTCACTCCATGAAGGAACGGGGGGGTCGGGGGGGAGGAGAGAACAGAAAGGGAAGTAGCCTTCTATTCCTTTTACATATTCCAGTATCTAGACTGCATTATCTCTCAACACCACTGTATACATCCATGAGGCACTGCATCACCAACCATTCAGTCCAGGTGGACTTGAGAACTTGAACTTATTTCTCCTATGTTTACACACAGTGAGAATGGGTTCAATATTCAGCTGCCATCCCCACCCCCTCAAGTGCTCCTATATTGGACCCTGATCCTCCAAACACTTACACATGTGCTTACCTTTACTAAGGTAAGTCCCATGAAAATCAATGGAACTAGTTTAACTAGTAAAAAGTTAAGAAAAAAGTGTTAAGTGTTTGAAGGATCAATGCCTTGGGGAGCAAGTAAGTAGAACCAGAAACTAAAACCCAGTCTCTTGAATGGTAGCATAGAATAGAAGCATATCAGGCTTGCAAAGAACTTTATCTATCAAGTATGGAAGTGTAACATTTAGAAGAACAGCACATTAAAAAGAAAATTATTAATCCAAGTTAACCTGTGACCTTTTCTTATGCCCTAACACATTATAAGCAATTTAAACAACTGAACAACAGAAGACAGACTAATAGTAGCTGAAACTCTGATGCTTCAAAGTCTTTGGAAGAATAAGTAAAAATGCAGTCTGTTTATAAAAAAATCTAAAATGTAATCTAATTAAGATGTTACCATATACTGCCTTTAGAAGTCAGCTTGAAAATGCAACAATACAAAAAAAAATAAATTTAATAAATCTCTTGGTGGGTTCATTGAAATCTACTATTTTTTGGAAGAGTAAAAATTAGTTCAGTTTAAAAGACCAAGGGCAATTGCCTCCAGTGGAACTGATCACTATATCTTGGTCTCAGTGCAGTCTTCTCACCACAGTGTAAGGCATGTAATTTAATGTGAAGCTGTGCTCATGTCAGTTATAACTGTTTCACTTGTTACTTCAATAAAATTGAAGTCAGATTACTACTGCTTAAATAAAAGTCAATTAAAAACAACTCACCTCCATCCCTCTCTCTAACTCTGTGAGTATGCACACTTTTTGCTTTACTGTGCCCTGTGGTGTCACCATATTTGTTTTCAGGGCTATCAGATCGCCGCAACATTTTATTTGGTGGTGAAGGATCTGTGGTGTCTCGTATCTTGTCATGACGGTGATCACCACCACTGGGGTGACTCTTTGATGAGTATTTAAGAGTCTGCAAAAGATGAGAATATGTTTTAAAATGAAATCCAATTATGTAGCAGTTAATATTACTTCCAACTAATACAAATTCTAAATTTACAAGATATTTAAGATTTTTCACTGTCTAGTGTAAATTTTAGCGATAAAATTATTTCTAACGTATATTTGTGTGACATATCGACATTTTAGGAAGACAAGTAGCATAAAGATTCCCAATTTTAATTATCCTATCTACAGTAAGAAATTCTATTCTTATTTAGCTCTTATATCATATTCCCCCACTGTGGGCTCAGAGGCGAATATATGCTATAATAGGGTATTAAAATTAAACTGCAATTCCTTGAATTCTAATTCATCTTGTGCTATACACATTCAGCATTACATAGACTGCTGACTTTCTTCTTTTTTGGGAGCAGGAGTTCAGTTACTTAATAAGTAATGTTATAAAAACAGAAGTTATCATTTACAAATTCTGAATGAACCAGTGTATGCACTGTAAGTTTAATTCAAAGTCACTTAAGCTCACCCACCGCCTTGAATTTCCAGAACTTTATCTGGGCACAAGAATAACTAAGACAGTATTAAAAAGGATGCTGAACTGGGGGAAAAGGGTGTGAGGTGGTGTGGAGGAGAGCTTAATTTGTGTTCATTCTGAAATATTTACACATTGGAAGCAGCACTGATCAGCATCTTTCACTTGCTTGCTTTCACAATGCAAACCTCTGGATGGGGAAATGTTTACATTTAGATGAACTGTCACTAACAGCTGCTTTCAATTGTTACATTTTGTTTCACAACTAGTCAGCCAAATGCCCAGAAAACAGCCCCTCAAATGTGCCAGGGGAGCACAATACCCCACTCCCCTACCTATAGGAATAGGTGTCCTCAAAAAACCACAGCTAGCACTCCCCAAGAACTAAGCTTTCAGGCTAGGGAGGGGAGTATGTCACGCCTCTCAGAAATACAAGTAGTTTCTCAGTGACATAAGGATTTGATGCAGGTTTCTGAGCGCAAGCTGCAGCCCCAGTGGGCCATGGGCTACAGTGTGCCCTGCTCAGCTGTCAACTCCCAGCAGGAATTTGGGGAGCGGGCGAGGGTCTTTCTCTGGCCTTTAGAGAACACGTTTTACTATGTTTTTCATTACATGCGATACTGACTCATTCTCCCGCCCCCTGCCTTCTCCCGGCACTGAGGGCCGAACCCTACACAGGACCTCGCTAGGCCTCACCTAGCCTCCCTGCCTCTGCCCCGCCGGGCGCCAGAGGGAACCGGGACCCCTCCGCCCTCCCACATAGGCGCCCCTTCTCGGTACTAAAGGGCTCGTGAGTGGAAGAGGCGGGGAAGTGGCAGCACCGCGGCCTGCGTCGGCGGCCGAAGCCTGTGCTGGAGTAGCTCCCCCCCCTCCGCTCTCTCCCCTGCTCCTCCTCCTGGGCCTAGCGGCCAGCGCTGCAGGTACCTGGTAGGGCTGAGAGTCCCCCCTGCGGTCGTGACAGCTGGAAGAGAGAGAGAAAGCGACGTTAGCGAACAACCGTTACCGGCCGCCGAGGGGGAGGGGTACCACAAACATGGCGGAGGGCCTGGGGGAGCCCCGCGCGGGGTGGGGGAAAGGGAGGAGGGGATTTACCCATCACTGAGTCTCTGCTGTTTCCTCGCATACATTACCATCAATGCCCGGCCTGTGTGCGTGAGTGTGAGGGGACCAGGAGGGGACGGCCGCGGCCGGGCCACAGGCGCCGAGGGGGGAGGAGGGGGAGACAGCGCTCCGCCTCACCACCGACCGGGACAGGGGAGGGGAGGGAGACAGGGAGGGGGCGGCTCAGGCAGCTCGGCTGGGAGCAGCGCTCACGGGCCCATCTCCTCTCTGCACAGCGAAAGGGGAGACGCCACAGCTCGGCCCCGCACACACTGAGATACTGAGGCGCACAGACGCCTCCTCCCCCCGCTGCTCCCACCACCGCCGCCGCCGCTCCTCCAACTACATCCGGGAAACTCGGGCGACGCCTTGTTCGGTTAACGTCGGTTGTTTTCGGCTGTTTTCGGCACGCCCCTCCCACTCGGCCCCTCTGCTCTTGGGCGGCTGTGCCTTCGGGAAACATCGGCTATTTCCGCCAAGTCCAACGCCCTCACTCTTCCCATTCGGACAACATCGGTTATTTCCGCCCCCAGCCTGCCACTACCGGGTAACGACCTCTACCAGCCTTCGGAAAATATCGGCTATCGCCGCAGACAGCTCCTTCGCATTCGGAAGTTGTCGGGTATTTCCGTGACCCTTCACCCCTCGGCCGGCGGCCACTCCCGGTTGGAACGCTCGGAGAAAGCAACTGTTTGGAGAGCCGGGCTGGCTGATTGGCCAAGAGCTCCTCGTTTCTTGGGTGGCATGGCGAGCTCCTGAGAGGCGTGCTCCGCTCTGCTGCAGACAGCCTGGGGTGAGAGCGCTGGCTACCAGCTAGTGCAGACCGCTTTCCGGCTGGTGGAGGAGGCTCTTCGTCTAGGTTGGGTACAGCAGGGGCAATGGCAAGGGACAGGGTCTCCCCCAAGCCCGACTGAGAAATGGGAGGGTAAAAAGGGAACCATCTTGTGTACGTCCTATCTCCTGAGAGGAAACTCGGGACGGGGAAGGTTAAAACGGCCCTTTGGGAGGCTTGCTCCTGGCTGCATGGATGTGCGAGTGTGTCCGCTGTGCTGCCCTTTGCGGCGCTTGTTTGTCTCGCAGCAGCCCCAGTGGATGTTCAAGTCTTAAGACTCGAAGGCTGGGGCTTTCTTCCTGTCTCTGTTAGGAAAGTGCCTGAATTGTCACCGCCATAGTTGCTGTGGGAGTTAGGTGGCAATAATAAGAGCCGCCCCAGTGGGGTTTCCCCTCTCAAATTGCCAGGCTTTTGGTGGCGGTGCTGCTTGTAGCGTGCCATAGCAGCCACTGCTTGAAGCCCCGGAGAACACTCTCTTTGTCTCCACTTGGTAGTAAGAGGATGGAGAACAAATAGGGCTGGGGTACATCCCTGGCACCCTCGCACCTGCAATCAGTTCCCATAGCAAGCATGTAATGTTCATGATATAATGGCTCTTCTGTGGAGACAGAGCACTCTCACACTGCCTACTCATCCAGACTGCTCCCGGTATCGCGAAGAAAAGCAGCTCTCCAGAGCAGAGGCGGGCAGCTAGCTTGCACATTACAAAACATACTCATCTAACCCATGTCCACGTGCGTTTGAAAATAGCGTGTTGAATTGATTCATAGAATCATAGAATATCAGGGTTGCAAGGGACCTCAGGAGGTCATGTAGTCCAACCCCCTGTTCAGAGCAGGACCAATCCCCAACTAAATCAAAGTTTGGATGCCCGGAGCAGCTAGAGAGAAGGTAAATCGTTGCGGGGGATTGGGAGGAGTCTGGGGACATTCCGGCTGGTGGCGCCTATCTTGTGCTGGACTCACTATAGGCAGACCTGGGAAGTACTGTGAGTGGAGGTGGTACAGTACTACTTGTGGTTAAGTACAGTATCAGATGGAGAAAATGTCTTTCTTTATCCTTGACTTTGAGTGAATATTTCTGCTGACAGTCACCAAATTTCTGTCCTCCATAGAAAAGACTATATTTGTAGATTACAGTTTTATATTTGTGACCAAGCACTGAAATTCTGAGCCCAAAAGGAGTTTTTTTTTCCAAGAAAGTTGTAATAGGAAGCTACAGTGAAAATTATTTTGTGACAGTTTTGCTGTAATGAAGGGTTAGACTTCATTATATGTAAACATTCAGTACCTATCAAAAGAAACTCACTAAAGCACTGAGTAAATAAATGGAAATTCTGGAACCTTGAAATTGGGCCCTGAACCCTAGACAGACAGAGGCTGGGAACATCACAGAAGTTGTGTCCTTAGGTATGTTAAACTTAAGTCTGGGGAGGTTCGGGTTTTGTTTTGTTCTTTTAAAAGCAAAATGCTGTTTTACCATAGCTGTACCTGTGCTGGTTTGTTAGTGGAGGGTTGTTCACAAAAGCCCAACTACAGGCTTTTTTGTTTTGTTTTTCCTTTTTAAATGAAAGTGCTGAATGGTGTCGCTGAGACAGGACTCTGAAAGTGGTGGCAGAGTCCACTGAGAGGGTGGAGCCTGGATGATGACTCAGCAGGGAGCTGTTCTGCAGGGTTACAATAATGAGCTGGTGAAATGCATTGAAGACTTATGCATGCAAAGAGAAGAACTGAACAAGCAGATCCAGCAAGCGGAATTGGAAAAAAATAAACTCCAGCATGAAATCCGAATCCTGTCTGAGCAATTGGAGTGTGTCTGTGAAAGCTTGGCCCAGAAGACAGCTTCACGGAACGAGCTTGATAAAATCCTTGCTGAAACTGAAACTGCTTATATGAAGATTTTGGATAGTTCTAGAATGCTGCTAAATGTCCTGAAGAAGGAAGTGGGGAATTGAAACAAAGCTGCAGAGCTGAAAAGCAACGTGGCCTGAAACAGCTAAATGCTTGGACTCTTAACACGATTACAATTCCTCCTGTTCAGAAATGAGGTTAGCCACAGAACCCTGTGATGAGCATAAATCTGAGAAAGGGTTCTACCTTAACTTTTGTATATGTTTTTAGCACATTTAAAATCATGGAAAATAATGTACAATACAGATAAATAAAGCTACTGTTTTTTGCTAAAAATTTCTGTATAATTATCTAAACAAACCAGCACATACGAAGAGTTACATAGACTTTGCAAATAGATTTGAGGAAAATAGAGGTCAAATTTTGGACCAACCAACTTTGACATTATGCCTCTTTAATAACTGTAAGGGAAGGTCAGCAAGGAAAGGATTCTCTTTACCACTCAAGCCCTAAATGTTTACAACTGAATTTCAATCTGATTTATTAGTACTCCTTAAATCTGAGAGGAAAGAACAACTTTGTCTCTTTTCAGTCACTCCCATAGCAATGGCAGGAATACATGTTAATGACTTCTTTGAGAAATCCTATCCAGTTAATCCAATTCAGTTCTCTCCTGGGAAACATTGCAACTGAGGCCTTGGAAGAAGGGATGGTATAGAACGAGTGGGCAGGTGGTGACGTCTGAACATGGACAAAATACTTCTGACTCCTTTTGGCTGAGTCAAGATGAAGATGATGAATTGTTTCAACTGTTACTGGCCAAATAAAAATCTGCTAATAGTTTATTCTTTTAGGGGTCTATTCTCTATCTGAAATGTGCCCATAACTCAATCTCAGTATTATTTATTTTTATTAAGATGGCATCCAGAGACTCAGCAGTTTCATGTTGCTGTCAGGCCCACCTAAACCCCCTTTAAAATAAATGGAACAGGATTACGTCAAAATATGTTAAAATCATTAAATTTTAGGGGGGAGGGATAGCTCAGTGGTTTGAGCATTGGCCTGCTAAACCTAGGGTTGTGAGCTCAGTCCTTGAGGGATTTGGGGCAAAACCAATACTTGGTCCTGCTAGTGAAGGCAGGGGGCTAGACTCAATGACCCTTCAGGGTCCCTTCCAGTTCTATGAGATAGGGGTGGGTGTGTGTATGTATAATATAACAAAAAAAAGACATACTATTTAGCAGATGCTCTCTTTAGAAATTGAATTTCCAAAGTCCAAGTTAATCATGTCCTTGCAAAGTGCATGGCAACTATAAACTTGCATACTAGGAGAGAATAGATCCCTTCATTTTTATAGTAGATGGCTATGTGTGGTATTCTAATAGGAAACAAACTTTTGAGTCCTTAGAACTCAAGACCATACATTACACAACTATTATTTATAAGGATTTTGGCACCCCTTATCACTGTAATATCTTTATACAACTTGTTTCAATGACAACTTTTTACATAACTTTCTCAAAGTTGTTTGCCTATTGAGTTAATCTTAACTGATGGTAAAAGACAGAACTGCCTTAAGACTTTATTTTGTATTCCCTTATGTAAAACTTCTATTACTCATGTATCATAAGATGTCATATCATGTAGCAAAAGATTTATGAAGAATATGGTGGGAGAGTTTTACATACGCACTAGAAGAAGAAAATAATATTAGAGTTGGCTCTCTAGCTGTGAGACTTTCTTTTGCATGTGATTAAAAACAACCTAGTTTGGAGAGGGAGGGAAGAGAACATGGCCGAAATCTCAATTCTAATCTTGTTTTCTATTTCTAGTACGTACTAAACCTTTCTTTTTATATTGCCCTGCACACTAACAAACTGTAGCACTAGCTTTGCTCTTAGATGTGCATGGCAGTAAAATCGTGCATGGTGCCAAGTATCAGAGGGGTGTTAGTCTGTATCCACAAAAACAATGATGCAGAAGTAAGTTTTTTTTACTCACGAAAGCTTATGCCCAAATAATTTTGTTTGTCTTTAAGGTGCCACCAGACTCCTCATTGTTTTTTCAGTAAAATCTTTGTTTCATGCTGATTCAGTACATTTAAAAGAGTGCAGTTGTACTCTGACTTGTCGGGCAGCGTAATACAAATCATGAATCCCTCGGGTGCAAGAGCGAAGGGTATGTTAGTGCAAACTGTGTCTGGTGAGATTAGTCTCTATTCCGTTTTATGAAGCAAAGTTTATATTCTCCTGTGTGCAATGCTGCATTTTAAAAAAAAAACTCCGTTGGGAAAGAATGACTAAGCTAATCAACAATTTGTTCATTTCCACTAGCCTCACTTAAATAACACAGGAGTGACAAAACTAGCCAATATCAGGGATCCTGCTATTATTGTAATACTATAACACTAATGAGGTAAAATCCTGCTTCCTTGATTTTACTTTACTTCACAAAGATATTTTTTCACTGAGTTTGAGCTTCTATCCATCTAGGTGTTTGATCTGGTTACCATATCTGATCTTGCTCATTACTTGATTGCCATGTCATGCTTGTTATTGACATCACAATCTTAGATTTTTCTGAGACTCTAGATCAGTGCAGCAAAGACTTCTGTCCCAGAGTTGCATGTATGTATTCTACTTCATATTAGTAGACATTATTTAGTTGGAGTGGGACTTAGAGAATTTTAAGTGAAAAAGAACTTGTATCATGAAAGTTCTGGTTACAGAGAACTCAGATGGTAGTTTCATTATCCTGCTTGGGTTCTTGTGCTGTATTGCACTCTTCTCTCCATCACTGCTATCAGAGAGCTCTTTTACTGTCAGGTAACAAACCCGAATCTCTCCCTGTTATGAGAATATCTTCCTGCTGGGACATGAGGCATCTTTTTCTTTTTGCATGGAACATGCAGACTAGTTGTGACCATTTTTATTAAACCAGGTGATGGAGTTATTTGTACTTTTACTCAGTTCAATCAACATCAGGTTTCTGTTAAGCAATTGTTAAATTCTGCTGAGTCTGGATAATGCTTGTCCAATTTGTCTATATAGGGATTCCTCTGACTTACGACGCCTGATTGCATCAGACGCCACTTACGACGCTTTTCAGTTGACTGCCCATTTCGCCCCTACGATGCTTTTTTCGCCCTAAGGAGGAAAGCCGGCACAGAAAACACATGTCACATGCTGAGTCTCAGCCAATCACTGATTTCACTGTTAAAGTTTTCTGATTGGCTGAGCCCAGGGCTGAGAGCCAATCAAAAACAAATGGCATGCCTACCCAGCAACAAGCTATCTTAGCCATGGAAGCCAATCAGACAAGCAACTGCAAGGGACCCACTTCCAGCTCCATTCATTATAACTCAACCACAAAGGTTATTTACAAGCAACTCTGTAAAAAGCAAGACCAATTCTGTGTAGTATGTTGCCGGCATTCTGAGCAGCTGCCTGCCTTGCTGCCTTTCTGCCCAGTCTGACTTAAGATCCTCAGTTAATGGTCTTTGTGATGTCTAATTTTTTTTTAAAAATGGCAGAAAAGTGTAAATCCAGTACAGATGATGTTTCTTCTTCTAAGAAATGCAGAACAATTACTGTTGAAACAAAAATGGACATCATTAAGAGATCTGGAAAAGGGGAGACAGCAATTGAAATAAGCAGAGCTTTGGATATTCCCCGAACGACTATTGTGACCATCCTGAAAAACAAGGTTAGAATTAAGTATCAGAGGGGTAGCTGTGTTAGTCTGGATCTGTAAAAGCAGCAAAGAGTCCTGATGTGATGCAGTAGGGACTGTCTGTGTGGGGAGTGGGAGAGCAGGGGAGGACTTTAGGGGATGGACAATGCCAGGGCCTGTAACCTGAGCTAGGTAAGGGAGGGGAAAGGTCAACACCTTTGCCCGGGAAGGGGACAAAGGAAGGGGGTGGTAGGAGGGAAGCAGTTTGAGTTTGGGCTTGGGGCTGGATGGGCGGAATTCAGGGTATCCTAGCTAGGATCCAAGCACCCTGAAAGCCCAGAAGGACTCGATGGAGGGGTCCTGACTGTGCCTGCAAGCCCTGCTGTAACCTGTGTTCCTGTTGTCCAATAAACCTTCTGTTTTACTGGCTGGCTAAGAGTCACTGTGGGTCCCAGGAAGAGGGGTGCAGGGCCGGACTCCCCCACACTCCGTGACACCTGTGGCACCTTATAGACTAACAGACGTATTGGAGCATGAGCTTTCATGGGTATTCACCCATGAAAGTTCATGCTCCAAAACATCTGTTAGTCTATAAGGTGCCACAGGACTCTTTGCTGCTTTTACAAGATTAGAATTCAGGAACATGTCAAGGGCTCAGCTCCTATGCAGTCAACTGTGATAACTAAGCAGTGTGTTGGATTCATTGCTCAGGCTGAGGAGAGTTCTACTCATGAGCCCTTTAATGCAAGCCAAGTTTATGAAAGCACTTACACTGGTTTGTGACTGTTGTATTAAGCCAAATTTTGAGAGGTAAATATATTCTTCCATGGGTAATCCATTCTTCAGCACCGCCCAAGACCTAGGCCTTTGTGAATAATACATTTCTTTTTAAACAGTTCTGTTCTGAAACATGATTTTGTGCTAATTCCCCTCCCCTTAGTCAATCACAAATCTGCTCCCTGTATGTATTCAGAGTCCAATCTGCTTCCTATAGCTACATTTGTACTATTTTTTTTTTATTTGCATTGGTGCTACGAACCTAGTACAACTTTGAGAGAGACCTCTGTTGTGCTCTGGCTTGAGCATGAGTCCCCGTTCCAGGGGCAAATTCTGTGGAATTAGAAGACAGCTGCATTGCACAGGTGTAATTTGAGTTACGGAATCTGGTGTTTAATCACAAGTAAGAAATAACACAGCAGGGGGGAGGGGGTTCAGGCCTGAAATTTACTAAAGCATTCTTCTTACTTGCACACTGACAAACTTGATCTGGAAGTTGACTCAAATATGGAATCTCATGATGCTATTTTTACACAGTTAATATTCAGAGTGGAATCACACTTGCAAGATACGAGACATAAAAAACTAAGGAGAATTTTTTGGATATGTACTTAGGCAGCAGGTCTCTTTAACAGGAATGCTATTCAGTAATGATTTTAACTGTTTATGGCACAATAGTGTGTGGATTACTTGGTGTGTGTGACAAATGCAGGGGTGCTCTTTAGTAATTACTGTTCCTATATTTTGTTACCTGTATAGTATTAGTGACAAGGTGGGTGAGGTAATAATCTTTTATTGTACCAACTTCTGCTGGTGAGAAACAAGCTTCCAATTACCTCACCCACTTTGTCTCTCTAATATCCTGGGACAAACATGACTACAACTGCACTGCATACACCCTGTGTAGTATATCTGAACCATACATTGGGGCGAATATCTCACCTAGGGAGAGAAGACCCTTTTGAATAGTCACCTAACAGCTTACACTTAAGGGTTCTAAAGGACAGAGCTAGAGTGAATAGCCTCAATGGCTTTAGCTTGCTCTTTTGGGAAGCACCCAAATCAGTTTGAATGAGAGAAATATGCAGAGACCCACAGAGACTCAGGAGGACATGGGCTTGCTAAGGATCTATAAATTCTGTTCTGTTCCTGTAACTTAAGTGGAAAGTCTATCTACCTTGACTGATAGTGAAATATAAGATTAAATATGCCTAAAGGGAGTTTGTTTTAAATTTGTTGTTTTTTTTCCCTCTAATGCTTTCTTAAATAAAATACTTCATCCTAAGAAGGGTCACTGATCACAGTGATCACTTGCTGAAGAGAGGAATTATAGGTGCCTGAAACACAGTCAGGTGTGCAGGATGGTAAATGGTCTGAGTGGAGGAATAATGAGATTCCACCCTGAGAGGTGAGAGGTCAATATGAGGCCAAACGCCAGAAGTGGCTGCACTCAGGGAGAAGGTGTTATGTATACATCACAAATCAAAGTGTAATTGTACTTCAGGTAAGCATAGCTGTATTAATTTTAATTAGCTGTTATCCTTTGTGGGGGTACCATGGGCTGTGAGATACCTCACTATCACCTACCCTTAGTGTGAGTCTGTGCCTACCAGGGGTCATCTCCCCAACGCCATCAGCTATGGGCAACTCAAGCTCACTTCTCTGGGCCTCGCAGGCCCCACTGTTTATCTACAGGTTAGCAATACGTACACACCACCCTCTAACCATCAGCCTGGAGTGTCTAGCCTCTGTTCCACAGGACACTTGCTTTATTCACAGTTTCACTGCTTCCAAATTATCAGTCCACCTCAGATCACCACTCTGCCTAATACACAGCACTTAGATATGTTTATAGTGAAATTAAGTATGTTTAGTAAGGCTGTCAAGCGATTAAAAAATTGCGAGTGATTAATTGCGCTGTTGAACAATAATAGAATACCATTTATTTAAATATTTTTGGATGTTTTCTACATTTTCAAATATATTGATTTCAGTTACAACACAGAACAAAAAATATATAGTGCTCACTTTATATTTTTTATTACAAATATTTGCATTGTAAAAAACAAAAGAAATGGTATTTTTCAGTTCACCTAATACAAGTACTGTAGTGCAGTTTCTTTATCATGAAAGCTGAACTTACAAATGTAGAATAATGTACAAAAAAAACTGCATTCCAAAATAAAACAATGTAAAATGTTAGAGCCTACAAGTCCAGTCAGTCCTACTTCAGCCAATTGCTTAGACAAACAAGTTTGTTTACATTTGCAGGAGATAACGCTGCTCATGTCTTGTTTACCATCTCAACTGAAAGTGAGATCAGGTGTTCTCATGGCACTGTTGTAGCCAGTGTTGCAAGTTATTAACATGCCAGATGCACTAAAGATTTATATGCCCCTTCATGTTTCAACCACCATTCAAGAGGACATGCTTCCATACTGATGACTGGTTCTGCTCGATAACAATCCAAAGCAGTGCAGACCGACGCATGTTCATTTCCATTATCTGAGTCAGATGCCACCAGCAGAAGGTTGATTTTCGTTTTTGATGGTTCAGGTTCTGTAGTTTCTGCATCGGGAGTGTTGCTCTTTTAAGACTTCTGAAAGCATGCTCCACACCTTGTCCCTCTCAGATTTTGGATAGCACTCCAGATTCTTAAACCTAGAGTGGAGTGCTGTAGCTATCTTTAGAAATCTCACATTGGTAGCTTTTTTGCATTTTGTCAAATCTGCTGTGAAAGTGTTCTTAAAACGAACATGTGCTGGGTCATCATCCGAGACTGCTATAACATGAAATATATGGCAGAATGCAGGCAAAACAGAACAGGAGATACACAATTCTCCCCTAAGGAGTTCAGTCACAAATTTAATTAACGCATTATTTTTTTAATGAGCATCATTAGCATGAACATGTCCTCTGCAATGGTGGCTGAAGCATGAAGGGGCATATGAATTTTTAGCGCATCTATCATGTAAATATCTTGCGATGCTGGCTACAACAGTACTATGAGAATACCTGTTCTCACTTTCAACTGACATTGTAAACAAGCGGGCAGCATTATCTCCTGCAAATATAAACAAACTTGATTGTCTTAGTGATTGTCTGAACAAGAATAGGACTGAGTGGACTTGTAGCCTCTAAAGTTTTACATTGTTTTGGTTTTGTGTAGTTTAGTAACAAAACAAAAAAATCCACATTTGTAAATTATACTTTCACAATAAAGAGATTGCACTACAGTACTTGTATGAGGTAAATTGAAAAATTCTATTTATTTTGTTTACAAATATTTGCACTAAAAATGATCAAAAAATAACGTGAGCAGTGTATACTTTGTATTCTGTGTTGTAATAGAAATCAATATATTTGAAAATGTAGAAAACATCCAAAATATTTAATAAATTTCAATCGATATTCTATTGTTTAACAGTGCAATTAATAGTGATTCATTTTTTGGGATTAATCACATGAGTTAACTGGGATTAATCGCCAATCCTAATGCTTAGGGTATGGCTACATTTGGAATTTCAAAGCGCTGCCGCGGCAGCACTTTGAAGTGTGAGTGTAGTCGGAGCAGCAGCGCTGGGAGAGAGCTCTCCCAGCGCTGCATGTAAACCACATCCTTTACGAGTGTAGCGTGCAGCGCTGGGAGCCGCGCTTCCAGCGCTGCCGCCCTGATTACACTGACGCTTTACAGCGCTGTATCTTGCAGTGCTCGGGGGTGTTTTTTCACACCCCTGAGCACGAAAGTTGCAGCGCTGTAAAGTGTGAGTGTAGCCATGGCCTTAGTTAACAAAACATAGAGATTCAAGTAATAGCACAAAGTATTGCAAATAAAAAAATATTTATAAAATCATAACACATTCTAGAGCTTAGGTTTAATTAACTAGATGTTTTCATGTCTTGTATTGCTCTCCCAAAATCATTGCAATGCTCCACAGCCAGGTTGCCTGTGACTCTCCTTTCATGAGACAAGAACACTGTCAGCTTGCCTCCTTGGTGAAAGACCCAGTATGGATCTTTGCTCCCCAAGATACATCAGAACAATCCTTCATCTTTATTCATAAACAGGATCTCTCTCCTGCTGTTTGTTTCAGCTTGTAGATTTTTTCTTTTTGTAGATTTTTGCAGTCTCTTACTTTGCCTGCGGTTCATTATGCAAATAGGCATATACTGTGAGGCATACAATAAACAAATGACTGAACAGGGACACAGGTGTCTGTTACCTCTCGCCTGAAAAGTACATTTGTGAGGTGTGTATCACCTTCTGGTGAACTGCCTTAACTCTAAGACCTTAAGAACATACTTTTTAGTATAGATACTGTAACATGGTATACTGACTCATGAGCTAACTCAACCCTGTGTCACTCTGAATACCTACCAATGTATATAAATTGGGACTTAACTGGAAGACAGGTAGGTGACAGAAGGTGTCAATTAACTGAGCAGAGCTTTACCTGAAGGGCTAATTGAAGGAGAAGCAACCCCAAAGGTGGGATGATACGAATGATAGGAAGTAAGCCCTAGAGAGGGGAAATCCAAAGGAAGGCAGAGGGCTAACTGCTGTTCTGTTCCCTTTCCTAGAAGCAAGTGGGGAAGCTGGGTATGGAATGTGAATAACACTACAAACTGTGGTGTGCTGAAAGAATATAATAAAGCACAGTGATGCTGAAGGAGACATGGAATGGTCGTGGCCTGTGGTTAGGGTCTGAAAGGACTCTCCAAGGGACACCCTATGACAGATGCACAACTCCTTAAATATTATCTGTGCATACATTTTGCACTGATTATAATGACCAGTGGTCTTCTGGCTCTCAGTAGACCCCACAGATGCCATACTTTGAACTATTTTGCACATAAACAACAAGGAGTCCGGTGGCACGTTTAACACTAACAGATTTATTTGGGCATAAGCTTTTGTGGGTAGAACACCCAGTTCAGATGCATGGAGTGAAAATTACACATACAAGCAGCCTGTATCTGTAATTTTCACTCCATGCATATGAAGAAGTGGGGATTTTACCCATGAAAGCTTATGCCCAACTAAATCTGTAAGTCTTTAAGGTGCCACCAGCCTCCTCGTTTTTGAGGATACAGACTAACATGGCCACCCATCTGATATTTTGCATATATCCAACCCAGGGGATCTCTGTAAAACCCTACATACCCCCTGTGCCCTCTGCCAGTTGGCAGCAAGGGATCTGTGGGTTACAATAGCTAGCACTGGTAACAATAACGGTGAAGATATGGCAGCATGAGCTTCACTGCGGGCTAGCCACCCAATTCCTCTGGTGTACAAGGCCCCCAGGGATACTGTCTATGTACTCAGATTGCCAGCAGGGTCTGTACCATTGCATCTTCTTTGCTATTGTTACCCATGCTGGCTAGATTAAAGCTAGAACAGACATGCCTACTCACACTACAATTACTTAATTTTGCAGGGCAGATGTACTCTCAGAGACTAGAAAGGGGAAACGGGCAGCTAGCCTCATAACTGTGACCGTGTGCTTCAAAATATTTGTTTTACTAAGCTATAATCCAACCTCCTACAGCCTATGGCAAGGAGGAGACTTCCTCGATGGTAGTTTGTTATAGAAGAGTCTGTTATGGAATTTTCCCCCATCTTTTCCAGGAGCATTTGGTGCTAGCTGCTGTTAGAGAGGATAGTGGACTAGAAGGACTATTGTCTGATGTGACTTGACAATTCTTGTGCTCCTATTTAAAACTAAGGAATGATTTAAAAATTGCTATACTGCCTGTTAAGATAATCTGCTCCTTTGGCTCAGGAGGGGGAGGAGATGAGGGATATTGTAAGGGCTGAACCTTATTTAGTAAATGTTTTTAGACCCATTTGTTAACCAAGAAAAGTCTTTAAGGATTGTAGGTTTATTTCGTAGCCCGCCACTTCAGTTAAAGGACAAGCCTAATAACAGTCCATTGGTCACAGCACAGGCTTCTAAGAGTGTACTTCCCCCCTCTAAGCTTTCTAAAGTGCAAAAAGTTTCCTTGCTAGAAGATTACACTACAAGTTGCTGCTGGACTATGGTTCATCTCTTCTGAGGCTATGGAAATAAATATTTTATTTCAGCAATGCACAAGCTAGAAACGTGAGACATCAAAGGGGGGGAAGAAATGCTGAGTCCTGTTGTAGCTTGTGAATCCAACTACAAGGAGTTATTTCCTAGTAATAGTCTCATTCTGGTGCAAGTGCAGCTTTTTCTAGAAAGCTGTTGAAAATACCTTTCCTAATGGGATAGAATTCTTCTATGTTGCCTCAGTTGTTCCGTGTTGCCTAAATTGTTGGAATGACACTAATATTAGCTGTAGAAGAATAGGGGCAGTTTGGGGCCAAATGCTCAAGGGGAGTTCTGGGTACAGAGTGGGTAGCAGCATGGAGGACAGCAGTCTCTTCAGAGCTAGGGCACACTGGCTGGTACTCTGGAGGAATTAGTCCATGATATGTTATAATTCTTACATTCACCCCCTCACTCTCCCTGTACAGCAGAGGGACTGGGAAGCTGATTACAGTAGAGTCAAAATCTGATTTATGTGCTACCCCCTTGCTCAGAGCTTGTTGCAAAGCCACAAATTCACCCATGATAAATAAATAAAATGGACAAATATATCAAAATTTACAGAAGACGTCTTAAATTTGAATTAACCTTTAATGAGTCAAATCATCTTTATTTTTAAGTGAGGAAAAAATGTTCTGGGCCTAGGTCTTTTCCCCTTATGCCTTAGTTCTGCTTTTCCTCTCTCTCCTTCTTGTGAAATGTGGAGTGTCTCTCCTTTTTGACTTGCATGTAATAGATTGTAATGTCACCAACTCAGATAAACATTTTTTTGCAGTGGTCTATGACAGTGTAACTAAAATCATGGCACTACACAGGAACAGAACCAGTCTGAACTCTAATTGCACAGTAGACTGCAGTGGCTCCAGTCCCCTGGCATCAAGCTGAGGGGTACTAAACTGCAATCCTTTTCAGCAAGTACAGAGGTATAGAGAGAACTTGAAGTGGGATTCAGTATAAGGGGTGAAGTCTGGCTCTTCCTTGGTAGAAAATATTTTCAACCCTCTTGTGTCTGGATCGGGGCATGATGTTGCTCACCCAGACAGCTGCTGTCCTGTGTAGGTGCTTGCATTACCAGTCAAGGCAGCTACTACAATAAGAGACCCCCCTGCTGTGTTTCCATTAGCTTCAGTAGTAGTGTATGGGGGAGGACTGACCATGTAGGCCACATACCCCTGCTCCTTATAGCAAGAAGATAGGCTATATAGGGAAGTAAAGCAGACCAGCAGATATGAAAGATAGATACAGATCATCCACTTACCAAAAAAATTGTAAGAAAGTAGCTTTCTCTCCTCAGTGCTTGGCTAAGATTAAAGAGAAGAAATGTGTTATGTGTTTGTCAATATAAAAGTGTGTATCAGTTTGTTGGGGCAAGGAGTGTCACTTCACTTGTCCAGTGCCTAACACAATGGGGGCAACAGCCACTGAGTGTGGACTTTATGTGACACTGTAATCAGATTTTCAAATACCATCACTGTATTCAGGAACATTCACATTTATTCCAGAAATTGACATAGTTTATAGGAAAATAACATAACCCAAATAAAAAATCCCAGTCATGCCACTGGAGCACACAGACTGAAGTCTTACTGAAAAATAGATCAGCTCCTCATCCTTTTTAGTCTTGTATATTGCCTATGCAGCACAGTGTCCCTAAAGCATACTAAAAGATGCTCCGAGTATGTTCACAATAAACTTGCTTCTAAAAGTTACATTGGAGCATCATATATATTCAGTGTTTATCTTTGAAATCCCATTCTTCTATTTCACAAGCTCAGATATTCCCAAATGAAGTTCACAAGACATAAAACATTCCACATGCCCTCATCTGCCAAGAGGAAGGGGCAGCAATTAAAAGTTTTCATGCTGTGAAATCTCTGGGCACCAATAGTTTCTGCATAGAATGTTATAACATTTTAAAGAATAATTGGTTTTTCCCTGTCTGGGGTGATGAATGCAAGCATACTTGTCTTTTTGAAAGAGGGCTACATCTCAGTCATTCTCAGGGTACGTCTATGCTACGGGATTATTCCGATTTTACATAAACCGGTTTTATAAAACAGATTGTATAAAGTCGAGTGCACGCGGCCACACTAAGCACATTAATTCGGCAGTGTGCGTCCATGGTCCGAGGCTAGCGTCGATTTCCGGAGCGTTGCACTGTGGGTAGCTATTCCATAGCTATCCCATAGTTCCCGCAGTCTCCCCCGCCCCTTAGAATTCTGGGTTGAGCCCAGTGGCTGATGGGGCAAAAATCACTGTCGTGGGTGGTTCTGGGTAAATGTCATCAGTCATTCCTTTCTCCGGGAAAGCAACGGCAGACAATCATTTCGCGCCCTTTTTCCCTGGATTTCCCTGGCAAACACCATAGCACGGCAACCATGGAGCCCGTTCAGCTTTTTTTTTTTACAGTCACTGTATGTGTACTGGATGCCGCGGACAGAGGCGATACTCCAGTGCTACACAGCAGCATTCATTTGCTTTTGCATGATAGCAGAGATGGTTACCAGTCGTTCTGTACTGTCTGCTGCCAGTGTAATTTGGCAATGAGATGACAGTTATCTGTCCTTCTGTGCTGTCTGCTGCTATCATGGGTGCCCCTGGCTGAGATCGGCCGGGGGCGCAAAAGCAAAACTGGGAATGACTCTCCGAGTCAATCCCTCCTTTATGGTTTCTAAAAATAGTCAGTCCTGCCTAGAATATGGGGCAAATGTACTAGAGAAGCAGTGTATCAGAGAGTACAGCTGCTCTGTGTCAGATCCCGCAGAAATGATGAGCTACATGCCATTCACGGGAGGTGCTTCTGCAACAACCCCACCCGTTGCTTCCCTCCTCCCCAAACCTTCCTGGGCTGCCGTGGCAGTGTCCCCCCCATTTGTGTCATGAAGTAATAAAGAATGCAGGAATAAGAAATACTGAGTTTTTAGTGACATAAAATGAGGGGGAGGCAGCCTCCCGGTGCTATGATAGTCCAGGCAGGACAGAATCTTTTCTTTACACATGAAAGGGAGGGGGCTGATTGAAGCTCAGCCCCCCGTTGCTGTGATGAAGACGGTTACCAGCCATTCTGTACCATCTACTGGGAATGACCGGGAGTCATTCCTATTTTCACCCAGGCGCCCCCGGCCAGCCTCACCTGAAGCCAGCCAGGAGCACTCACGGGTTCATAAGAAGGACGGTTACCAGTCCTACTGCACCGTCTGCCACCAGGGAGGGGAGAGGAGCGGATACTGCTCTTCACTGCTGCAGCATCGCGCCTACCAGCAGCATTCAGTAGACATAGGGTGACATTGAAAGAAGTCAAGAAATGATTTCTTTCCCTTTTCTTTCACATGGGGGGGAGGGGAGGGAGTAAATTGACGAGCTATTCCCTGAACCACGCCGGACAATGTGTTTGACTCTACAGGCATTGGGAGCTCAGCCAAGAATACAAATACTTTTCGGAGACTACTGTGGGATAGCTGGAGTCCTCAGTACCCCGTCCCTCCCTCCATGAGCGTCCGTTTGAGTCTCTGGCTTCCCGTTACGCTTGTCATGCAGCACTGTGTAGCCTGTAGATTTTTTTTTTTCAAACGCTTTGGCATTTCGTTTTCTGTAACAGAGCTCTGATAGAACAGATTTGTCTCCCCATACAGCAGTCTGATCCAGTATCTCCCGTACGGTCCATGCTGGAGCTCTTTTTGGATTTGGGACTGCATTGCCACCCGTGCTGATCAGAGCTCCACCCTGGGCAAACAGGAAATGAAAATCAAAATTTCGCAGGGCTTTTCCTGTTTACCTGGCCACTGCATCCGAGCTGCGATTGCTGTCCAGAGTGGTCACAGTGGTGCACTGTGGGATACCGCCCAGAGGCCAATACCGTCGATTTGCGGCCACATTAACCCTAATCCAATATGGTAATACCGATTTTAGCGCTACTCCTCTCGTCAGGGAGGAGTACAGAAACCGATTTAAAGAGCACTTTATATCGATATAAAGGGCATCATAGTGTGGACGGGTACAGCGTTAAATCGGTTTAACACTGCTAAAATCGGTTTAAACGCGTAGTGTAGACCAGGCCTCAAATACACTAAAGCCTGTTGCTTTTTGTATGGACTTCTGTCTCATGAACTGAGATCAAGATCCTGGCAACAAATTGCACCTCACAGGCTCGTGAAAGTTCTGCCCACCTTTACAGGCATGCCTCAAAGAGACTTTGTAAAGGAGAAACAGGCTTCTGATAATGTAATGTCAAGCTGTTTCTGAGGCTGTGGGTTGGCTCCTGGGCTCAGTTAAACAGGAGTAAAAATACTTAATTACATGCTTTGACCTGATTCAAATAGGGCTGCATGCGAAAGCATCTAGTAAGATTATGGAATGCCCTCCCCTCAACCTTTACATTGTTGGGTAGGGGAGACTGTACTCATCCTTCTGAAAGATGTGTGTCAGAGGAAATGGGATCAAACCTCCTGAGAAGTGTCTGTTCCAGACACGAAGAAAGCAAAGCTGCTCCATGTGAGTTCTGCTTTTTATCTTTACCATGCCAACTCCATCATGCAAATTCTGAAATAAAGTAGCCACTGAAAGGAAAGGAGAGAGATAAATATGCTGTTTGCTGCTGATTACAATGCAATTATTCTCCAATCATTGTACATGAGCATTGTTGTGTGGAATTATTTCAGGGCACAAGGTAAAACGTAAATCTGAAACCTGAATTCTAGGCTCAGAAATGTTTAATTAAAACCGTTTTTATTTTAGATGGGCATGAAAAGAAAGTGCATTTAATGGTGCTTTTATACCCATGAGACTCGGCTGATACATTTGTCAACAAAAACTAGTTTTCACTAGGTTAGTAGAACAGCAATTTACTACACTAATAAATATGGAATGAAGTTTGATTTTATTATGTGGCTTTTTTAATCTATTTATTGCAGCATGTATGACTTATAGTTTCAGATGTTAGTGAAGTCAGTAATGTCCAGACACAATGAGGGGTGTGATAAGGATGGAATTAAGGCATTAACTTGCTTCTGTAGATTTAAATTAGATCCTTCTTTGTTACTTTGATATATAGATTTGTTTTAAATAACCTTTGCAGCTGGCTGTTTGGCAGCAGTGTGTTGCCAAACATTTTAACAACGGCATCCCTCAAATTTTCAGCCTGGGTTAGTAATATAGGGCACATTTCCTAGGTAAAACACTCTTCCCTACGCTTCCCAAAAACTTCATTCTGCTCTGTGATGGGTTGGATCCCCTGCTTCTGGGATGCCACCTGATATACTGGGGTTTCACTGAGCCACCCCAGCTGAATCAGCCTGGGTTCCCTCTGCCTGCTTTGCTGAATTATGGTCTCCGGCCTCTTGCAGCACACACACACACAGGGCCACACCCTGCTGCAGACACAGACTTAAGTCAGCTTTGTGTGAGAGGACTCCCTCAGTACTCATGTGCACACCCCTTTTTGGGAGATAAACCCAAAATAATACTGTCCTGCACTGTATAGAAAAATCTGCACAGCGCAAGCTCATAAATATCCACCCTTTTCCTCAATGTGAAGAGAGATATGTACACTTCTTGCCCCCAAAGTTAGAAACTGCATAAACTGGAATGCATTTTTCTTATAAACAAGAAATAAGTGTATTAACTACTAAAGGTGGATTTTAAGTGAATATAAGAGATAACAGACAGAACAAAGCAGATTACTAAGCAAATTACAGTAGCTGGATATGAGTCAACAGTGTGCCCTTGTTGCCAAGAAGGCCAAGGGCATATTGGTTTATATTTGTAGGAGCACTGCCAGCAGATCGAGGGAAGTGATTATTCCCCTCTATTTGGCACTGGTGAGGCCACACCTGGAGTACTTTGTCCAGTTTTGGTCTCTTTCCCTCCTCTCCCCCTCCCCCCCACACACAGAAGGGATGTGGACGAACTGGAGAGAGTCCAGCGCAGGGGAACAAAAATGATTAGGGAGCTGGGGCACATGACTTACGCGGAGAGGCTGAGGAAACTGGGGTTATTTAGTCTGCACAAGAGGAGAGTGAGGGGGAATTTGGTAGCAGCCTTCAACTACCTGAAGTGGGGTTTCAAAGAGGATGGAGCTAGACTGTTCTCAGTGGTGGCAGATGACAGAATGAAGCAATGGTCTCAAGTTGCAGGGGAGAGGTCTGGGTTGGATATTAGGAAACATTATTTCACTAGTAGGGTGGTGAAGCACTGGAATGGGTTACCCGCAGAGCTGGTGGAATCTCCACCCGTAGAGGTTTTTAAGATCCAGCTTGACACAGCCCTGGCTGGGATGATTTAGTTGGTGTTGGTCCTGCTTTGAGCAGGGGATTGGACTAGATGACCTCCTGAGGTCTCTTCCAACCCTAATAGTCTATGATTCTAAATGAAACCAAACACACAAACTAAGCTAGTTTCATTAAAGAAATTGGTTACAAATAGTATTTCTCACCCTAGATGTTGTTTCAGGCAGATTACAGAAAATCTTGAAAGGCAGCTGCACTGGTCTCCCTCTTGAGACCTCAGGTATTATAGTACTCACAAGCTAGATGCCTTTCCAGCTTGGGCTCAACCCTTCTCCCCACAGGTCTTTTTTCAGTGTCTCTTAGGGTGGGGAGGCAGAGGAGAACCATGATGATGTCACTCACCTGCCTTATATAGTGCTTGTGTAAGGCAGGAACCCTTTGTCTTCTAGTAGAAAACCACTGGCATTCCAAAAGGGAAAGAGGGGTATTCAGTACTAGGTGACTCAGACCCATGTCTCTGCATGGCTGTGGCAGCCATTGCTTGTAGGCTGTCTCCAGGGGCCACAGGAAGATTAAGCTCTTTCACAGTCCATTGTCTCTGTTCATGGCCCATTAGTCCGATCTGGCTTTTCCATTGTTGTACCTGATGTGCTGGTTGGGAGTGACACCCAAAGTAACACATTTGAAATATAGACACAGTTAATATTTCCAACTTCAGATACAGAAATGATACAGGCATACAAATTGGATAATCATTCAGTAAATCATAACCTTTCCAATTATATGTCATACGAGCCACATGCTTAAAGTATATTTCAGTTATGTCATATTCATATCATAAGCATATTTTCATAAAGAATATGGAGTGAAACATCACACGCTCCATACTTCTCCAGACATAACAAGGGTTGTTGGCATCCCATGAGTTGGGTTAAAGTCTGAATGAAAGATATAAGAAAAGCCAATAAACCAGTAACTACCCACTCAGTAATGTTATTCCCTTCTTTCCCCCAGAAGGTAGATTTGAGATAGCTAAGAAGTTCTGAGTTAATGTACTGCCACATACGTAGGTATAAAAGGCAAGGGTGGGACTATTTCCTGGATAAGACTATTTCCTGCCTTTACCAGCTAGGAGAGATGCTAAGTACTGTACAGGATCAGTTATTAACATTCAGTGGATGCTTCAGCGTCATTTCCAAACACTGTCTTCCCCCAAGTTCATCAAGGAGATGTCATCTTGCAGATGCTGGTAGAGAGCAAATGACTAAATAAACCAAGACAACAAATACAACACAATAGTGGCCTAATGTTGGTAACATGAAAATCTCCTCTATGTTTATGTTCTGTGGAAATGTAAATAGGAAACAGAATATCAATATACTGTCAAAGCCCACAGGTAAGTGGGGAACAAGACCTGGGAGATGGGTTGGAAACAGGAGGGAGCACGGGCTATAATGGCAGAGAGGAAGGAGGGTCAGGGCGAAGCTGGGAGGCAAGATCAAACCAGTATCTTAGATGCCTATATACAAATGCAAGAAGTATGGGTAATAAGCAGGAAGAACTGGAAGTGCTAATAAATAAATACAACTATGACATTATTGGCATTACTGAAACTTGGTGGGATAATACACATGACTGGAATGTTGGTGTGGATGGGTATAGTTTGCTCAGGAAGGATAGACAGGGGAAAAAGGGAGGAGGTGTTGCCTTATATATTAAAAATGTACACACTTGGACTGAGGTGGAGATGGACATAGGAGACGGAAGGGTGGAGAGTCTCTGGGTTAGGCTAAAAGGGGTAAAAAACACAGGTGATGTCGTGCTGGGAGTCTACTACAGGCCACCTAATCAGGTGGAAGAGGTGGATGAAGCTTTTTTCAAACAACTAACAAAATCATCCAAAGCCCAAGATTTGGTGGTGATGGGGGACTTCAACTATCCAGATATATGTTGGGAAAATAACACCACGGGGCACAGACTATCCAATAAGTTCCTGGACTGCATTGCAGACAACTTTTTGTTTCAGAAAGTTGAAAAAGCTACTGGGGGGAAGCTGTTCTAGACTTGATTTTAACAAATAGGGAGGAACTTGTTGAGAATTTGAAAGTAGAAGGAAGCTTGGGTGAAAGTGATCATGAAATCATAGAATTTGCAATTCTAAGGAAGGGTAGAAGGGAGTACAGCAAAATAGAGAGAATGGATTTCAGGAAGGCGGATTTTGGTAAGCTCAGAGAGCTGATAGATAAGGTCCCATGGGAATTAAGACTGAGGGGAAAAACAACTGAGGAAAGTTGGCAGTTTTTGAAAGGGACGCTATTAAGGGCCCAAAAGCAAGTTATTCCGATGGTTAGGAAAGATAGAAAATGTGACAAAAGACCACCTTGGCTTAACCACAAGATCTTGCGTGACCTACAAAATAAAAAGGCGTCATATAAAAAATGGAAACTAGGTCAGATCACGAAGGATGAATATAGGCAAATAACACAGGAATGCAGAGGCAAGATTAGAAAAGCAAAGGCACAAAATGAACTCAAACTAGCTATGGGAATAAAGGGAAACAAGAAGACTTTTTATCAATACATTAGAAGCAAGAGGAAGACTAAGGACAGGGTAGGCCCACTGCTCAATGAGGAGGGAGAAACAGTAACGGGAGACTTGGAAATGGCAGAGATGCTTAATGACTTCTTTGTTTCAGTCTTCACTGAGAAGTCTGAAGGAATGTCTAGTATAGTGAATGCTTACGGGAAGAGGGTAGGTTTAGAAGAGAAAATAAAAAAAGAGCAAGTAAAAAATCACTTAGAAAAGTTAGATGCCTGCAAGTCACCAGGGCCTGATGAAATGCATCCTAGAATACTCAAGGAGTTAATAGAAAAGGTATCTGAGCCTCTAGCTATTATCTTTGGGAAATCATGGGAGACGGGGGAGATTCCAGAAGACTGGAAGGGGACAAATATAGTGCCCATCTATAAAAAGGGAAATAAAAACAACCCAGGAAACTACAGACCAGTTAGTTTAACTTCTGTGCCAAGGAAGATAATGGAGCAGGTAATCTAAGAAATCATCTGCAAACATTTGGAAGGTGGTAAAGTGATAGGGAATAGCCAGCATGGATTTGTAAAGAACAAATCGTGTCAAACTAATCTGATAGCGTTCTTTGATAGGATAACGAGCTTTGTGGATAAGGGAGAAGTGGTGGATGTGATATACCTAGACTTTAGTAAGGCATTTGATACAGTCTCGCATGATATTCTTATAGATAAACTAGGAAAGTACAATTTAGATGGGGCTACTATAAGGTGGGTGCATAACTGGCTGGATAACCGTACTCAGAGAGTAGTTGTTAATGGCTCCCAATCCTGCTGGAAAGGTATAACAAGTGGGGTTCCGCAGGGGTCTGTTTTGGGACCGGTTCTGTTCAATATCTTCATCAACGATTTAGATGTTGGCATAGAAAGTACACTTATTAAGTTTGCGGACGATACCAAACTGGGAGGGATTGCAACTGCTTTGGAGGACAGGGTCAAAATTCAAAATGATCTGGACAAATTGGAGAAATGGTCTGAGGTAAACAGGATGAAGTTCAATAAAGATAAATGCAAAGTGCTCCACCTAGGAAGGAACAATCAGTTTCACACATACACAATGGGAAGAGACTGTCTAGGAAGGAGTATGGCAGAAAGAGATCTAGGGGTCATAGTAGACCACAAGCTTAATGTGAGTCAACAGTGTGATACTGTTGCAAAAAAAGCAAACATGATTCTGGGATGCATTAACAGGTGTGTTGTAAACAAGACACGCGAAGTCATTCTTCCGCTTTACTCTGCGCTGGTTAGGCCTCAACTGGAGTATTGTGTCCAGTTCTGGGCACCGCATTTCAAGAAAGATGTGGAGAAATTGGAGAGGGTCCAGAGAAGAGCAACAAGAATGATTAAAGGTCTTGAGAACATGACCTATGAAGGAAGGCTGAAGGAATTGGGTTTGTTTAGTTTGGAAAAGAGAAGACTGAGAGGGGACCTGATAGCAGTTTTCAGGTATCTAAAAGGGTGTCATCAGGAGGAGGGAGAAAACTTGTTCACCTTAGCCTCCAATGATAGAACAAGAAGCAATGGGCTTAAACTGCAGCAAGGGAGATTTAGGTTGGACATTAGGAAAAAGTTCCTAACTGTCAGGGTAGTTAAACACTGGAATAAATTGCCTAGGGAGGTTGTGGAATCTCCATCTCTGGAGATATTTAAGAGTAGGTTAGATAAATGTCTGTTAGGGATGGTCTAGACAGTATTTGGTCCTGCCATGTGGGCAGGGGACTGGACTCGATGACCTCTCGAGGTCCCTTCCAGTCCTAGAGTCTATAAATAAAAAACACTCTATGCTCTTAAAACATGACTTTTCTTGCTTTAAGTTTTGAAAATTCAGTCACTAGTTCTTTTAGATCCAGTTTTCCAGCTGTTTCAAGCTCTATTGACATTGCGGCAAGTCCAACAAATCTCTCTTGCACCATTGTTGAACATAGATATGTTTTTATCAATTTTAATTTTGAGAAGCTACATTCCCCACTCGCTACGGAAACTGGCAAAGTTAAAAGAATGCGTAGAGCTACAAAAATGTTTGGAAAACTGAGAATTTATTTTCACAAACAAACTTCAGTACTTTTTCAGGAGTGGAATGTTTCTTAAGTCGTCTTGAAATAGCCTGAAGCTCACTACACAAATCTGTAGTATCAATGTCTTTTGAATTTTCATGAGTCAATGCCGACTCCAGTTTTATACAAAATTCTCTGATCTGTTTTGCGGTTTTCTTTTGCAAGCTGTGGATACCATATAGAAAGCCAAATACTTCCCCTAGCTGCTGCATCTGTTGAAATCTTTCATTAACTGAGTGAATAGCAGTATCAAGGACTGTGAAGTAGAAATTCACTTTGAACATTTGTTTTGGGTTCTGAATGGGTATGTCTCATCTTTTATACGAAAACTGCTCTCTCTTTTGCTGAAAGCAAAGTAGCTCTGGTTCATTCTGTCGGAAAGTCTATTTCTTCAGAAAACTCGAGAGAATCTACTAGTGTTCTTTCGAACCCTTCATCACTTCTGAAGTATACCTCCAGAGTATTTTTAGTTTGCTGCAGTTTTTGAATAGCAGAATGTATGTTCTAGTTCTTTTCCTGAAGCCGCTAATTAGTGAGGTTAATCTCAAAAAGGATATTATACCACAAAATGAGTGAAGTCACAAATTTAAACTTGGAAAGGCCATTTGCAAGAGCTTCTGCATCTGAACGTGCCATACTGCCAGATGATCCAGTAAAGGTAGTATCATCAGAAATTTCAATTAGGGCATCATAAATGTTTCCAAGTTCATATTGAAGAGGCTTCATATCAAATGTGACTCTCCCATCGTGTCTCACTAAGTGGTTTCATAGTTAGAGAATTCACATGGTGAGTCAGAATCTCCCAACAGCATGTTGAGCCTGAGAAAAAAAACACTAAACCTGTTGCACCAGGTCAAAGAAACTGCTTGCCTCCAAACAGCATCTAGCAGTATCATTGACAACCAAATTCAGTGAATGTGCACTGCAAGGAATGAAAAAGGCCCTAGGACTTATTTCCATCATTCTCCTTTGCACACCATTGTCTTTACCCTTCATATTACTCCCATTATCATAGCCTTGGCCATGTAAGTTTTCAACAGATAATGACATTGTTTCAAGCTCTTGTAGAATAGTTTCAGTCATAAATGCTCCAGTCTTCTCCTTCAGTGGTATGAAACCCAAAAAATGTTCCTTTCTGAGCACTTCAACATTATCTTCATCTGCAGACTTTTCCATATTCACAAAACGAATGATTGTCATTTGTTCAACATGACTCACATCTGGTGACAGTTTAGTATTATTGAAATGTATTTTGCAGAATCAGCAGCTTCTATAATTTTCTTTTTAATCGCATTTGCTAGGATTTGAATCAGTTCATTCTGCATATTTTTTTCATAAGTAATGAACCTGTGTTTCATGATCAGTTATTTTACATAGATGCTCCTTCAAGACTGGATCAAGCAAAGCTAGGTATTCAACAAATTTTAAAAAGTTTCCATTACCTGGAGTGTATAATTTTTCATTTCTACTGTGACTGCAGAATGCTAAATTTTGCCCACTGAAAACTCTCACTAAAACAATCAGATGCTCTAATATTTGTTGCCAATATTCTTTTTTCCTTGGTCACACGTACATTTTCTTTGATAGTTTTTCCGTTTTTCAATCGTAATTAAAGTTCTTTCCAATTCTGAAAACATTCCAAATGTTCTGTACTTCTGTCATGTGACGAGAGAATTGAAGAGATGTTTTTCGAGCCCTTCGAACCGTTTTCAGTAAGTGATGTACCAAATTGCTTGATTTCTAAACAACTTGCAGCAAAAGCAAAACACAGAGTCCTTCAACACTGAATACTGTAACCAGTTTCAATGAATTTCTTTCCCATTAATGAGTTTCCTCTTGTAATGCTGAGCAGAGAATTTTCTTTTATTTCCATCCTTAGGAAAGGGAAATTCAAGAACTTGTTTAGGTCCATGTTCCACAAGAATTTGCCGCACGCTGTCATCAGATCTGGGCCATGAAGCTGGGTCCCCATACTGTAACTTGTTTGTAACTTCTTCATCCTTTCTTCCTTCTACTTCATTTACTTCAATTTCTGCATGTGTCTCTGATGGGGAATAAATTTTCTCCACTTCCATATCAGTCTGATGCTGTGAGCTGCCTTCATCTAGAAGTAAGTTTCCATCATCTTGAATTTCCAAACTGCTTTTTTGTGGATGTGAGCTACCCTCATTTCAAAGTAATATACCTTCATCTTGAAGTTCCAAATTACTTCCAGGTAGATGTGAGCTAACCTCCTCTCCAAGTAAAATTCCTTCATCTGGATGCTGTGAACTGCCTTCCATCTTTATTTGGATTAAAGAGAAGATATTTCAGGAACGATCCCTACTGTTTTGCTTGGTCCTTTTCCTTCTCAGCCTTTCATTTATGATACTCAGCTCCTGAGGGTTTTCTTTTTTCTCTTTCTGCCATGGGGTATTTGAATATTGTTATGTACTGTGCTGCCAACTGCAAGCATTATAGCGTTAAGGATGGCGGACACACCCACCACATGGTTGGCGATTTAAACCACATTGCATCCATCCCAACACATCTTTTCACTGCTTAAAGGTTCAATGATTAGTAACATACACGCACTTACCTATTCAAACAGTTAGTCAAAGCATTTACACAGAAACAAAATGACCTTTGTTGACATTATAACCCGACACTGGTTGTTTGAAAAGTAATCCCCTTCCTCATGGTTACCCACTTGGACTGTGATGTCATCACTTTCGTAGTCTATTAAACGTTAATGCTGTTACTTTATTTATTACTATATAGCTATACAGTCCGATAATAACGCTAAGGTTTAATAACGCTTAAAGATACTCACATTTTGGATTTATAACGCCGAAAGACGTTATTCTTTATTCTTTGGCACCAAGAAACACAATTTTCCACAGTATTCGCTCAATTCTTAACCATCTGCCTGCGACATTGTTAAAATGATCGTTTGATATGTATCAACTCGCGATATCGCTGCTCTACATGGATTTCCAGCTATGCAACCTGGACAGTCTCTACGGAAAAGGATAAATGGACACAAATCAGACATTAGGAATGGCAATATACAAAAACCTGTAGGAGAACACTTCAACCTCCCTGGTCACACAATAGCAAACCTTAAGGTGGCCATCCTGCAGCAAAAAAACTTCAGGACCAGACTTCAAAGAGAAACTGCTGAGCTTCAGTTCATCTGCAAATTTGACACCATCAGCTCAGGATTGAACAAAGACTGTGAATGGCTTGCCAACTACAGAACCAGTTTCTCCTCTCTTGGTTTTCACACCTCAACTGCTAGAACAGGGCCTCATCCTCCCTGATTGAATTGACCTCATTATCTCTAGCTTGCTTGCTAGCATATATATACCTGCCCCTGGAAATTTCCACTACATGCATCTGAGGAAGTGGGTATTCACCCACGAAAGCTCATGCTCCAAAACGTCTGTTAGTCTATAAGGTGCCACAGGATTCTTTGCTGCTTCTGCATACCATATTACCCAAAACAACCCTTCTTGCCATTGTACCTACTTAAAAACATTTGTCTACCATAGTTATGGAATAGAACAAATAATTTGTATATGTCTTGTTGTTCACTGCTTTGTCAATTTACTTTTCTTACTCATGGTAGTTTATTCTTTATGCTATATGTAGCATCCATGCATTTTTCAATTTAAAAAAACCCTAAATAATTAAAAAAGAGGAAACTGACCTTCTTTCCTGTGGAATTCTCCTGCCAGTGAAATTCTTCTTAATCTCGCTGGATAGTTTCAAAAAATTATATCTTTTCCAGTATCACTCAAATCTCTCTTGGCTGCTCAATGCAAACATTACTCACACAGTACAGCTGTTTCTGTATTTACTGTAACTTTAGCTTGTTAACATATATATAATTTAAATCCATTTTTTAATCTACAGATAGATGGTTGTGACAGACTCTACCCTTATGTTCACCATTTTTATAAAACTATTAATTTTGTTTACAAAGTATGCCTTGTGAGGTATCATTTGAAAACTCATAGTTCACTGGTCATTATTGTCCTGATAGAATATATGTGGCAACATTGTATGTAAAGTTATGAGATTCTACTGTATGATGTTACTAAAGCACATTCCAATTGGGACAGCAGCCCAAACCAGTTTGTCAGAGACACAAGGCTAGTCAGCACCACTGCGAGGTGTCATCAAAATCAAATAGACTTACCACTTGCTTAAGTGGTCATTCTTTGGCAGGAAGAAAGGTGTAGGCAAGAAATTTACATATTAGCAAATAAATGCTGGGGGTTCCCATCCAAAACAGACTTGCTGTCACCTGAAGCAAGCTATTTTAAGCCAGCTTACAAGCTCCTGCTGAGGAGTAGGGTGTGGGGCTTGACCTGCTCCGGCACTCCAGCAGGAGACCAGGGTCAGGGGCCACACCACATGGCTCCTGGAAGCCGCTGCATGGCCCTGCTCTGGCTCTTATGCGCTCCAATGGCCCCCTTTGGCACTCCAATGGGAGCTGTGAGGCAGTGCCTGCGGACAGAGCAGCATGCAGAACCACCTGAATGTGCCAATGCATAGGAGCTGGAGAAGGGACATGCCACTGCCTCTGGGAGCCACTTGAGGTAAGCGCCGCTGGGAGCCTGCACCCCTGAGCCTCTCCCCACACCTCAACCCCCTGCCCCAACCCTGATCCCCCTCCTGCCCTCCAAATCCCTCAATCCCAGCCTGGAGCACCCTCTTGCACCTCAAACCTCTCATCCCCAGCCCCATCCCAGAGTGACAACATTATTTAAATCAGTACATTCAAAATAAAGTAGAATAGAGTTACAAACTGACTGGTCAACCACACAACTCATTTGGAACCAGAAGTAAGTAATCAGGCGGCAGCAGCAGAGAGGAAAAAAAAAGCAACTACAGTACAAATAAATGTCAACTACTAAAAATATAAATGGAAAGTTTAAAAAAACTGACAAAGTAAAGAAGCTGCTTCTGTGCTTGTTTCATTTAAATTAAGATGTTAAAAGCAGCATTTTTCTTCTGCATAATAATGTTTCAAAGCTGTATTAAGTCAATGTTCAGTTGTAAGCTTTTGAAAGAACAACCATAATGTTTTGTTACTATCACACGCCATATAAAATTAGAAACAAATGACATTTAGGGCATGTCTACACTTACCTTTGGAGTCATCGATCCAACGGGAGTCGATTTATCATGTCTAGTGAAGACGCAATAAATCAACTGCTGAGCGCTCTCCCGTCGACTACAGTACTCCACCGGAGTGAAAAGCACAGGTGGAGTCGACGGGGGAGCATCATCAGTTGACTTACCACAGTAAAGACACCATGGTAAGTAGATCTTAGTACATCGACTTCAGCTACATTATTCACGTAGCTGAGGTTGCGTAACTTAGATCGATTCCACACACACCCCAGTGTAGACCAGGCCTTAAACTGAAATCCAACACTTTTCTTACCACTTTGACTTGATTTGTGCAGTTTATAAAAAATGCTTTAAGCCACTTTTAAGATACAATTTATGAAGTTAAACTCTGCGTTAGTTTTCTTCTCTACAAGGTAAACTATCACTTTCAACTTTGTTAACTGTTCTCACCTCAGTCCAAGTGTGTACATTTTTAATATATAAGGCAACACCTCCTCCCTTTTTCCCCTGTCTATCCTTCCTGAGCAAACTATACCCATCCACACCAACATTCCAGTCATGTGTATTATCCCACCAAGTTTCAGTAATGCCAATAATGTCATAGTTGTATTTATTTATTAGCACTTCCAGTTCTTCCTGCTTATTACCCATACTTCTTGCATTTGTATATAGGCATCTAAGATACTGGTTTGATCTTGCCTCCCAGCTTCGCCCTGACCCTCCTTCCTCTCTGCCATTATAGCCCGTGCTCCCTCCTGTTTCCAACCCATCTCCCAGGTCTTGTTCCCCACTTACCTGTGGGCTTTGACAGTATATTGCTCACCTGTCCCCGTCGAACCTAGTTTAAAGCCCTCCTTACTAGGTTAGCCAGTCTGTGCGCAAATAAGGCCTTTCCCCTCTTCGAAAGGTGAACGCCATCTGTTCCTAGCAGTCCTTCCTCGAATAGCATCCCGTGGTCGAGGAAGCCAAAGCCCTCCTGGCGACACCATCCAAACATTTAGAGTGTTTTGTAAATACAGGTTAAAGTTAATTGAAGAGTTTTCTTATTTCTTTCTATATTGGATGTGGTGGTAATGGCAGTTAAAGCAGGATAGGGTAATGGATGATTTTGGATTTGTAATAAAAATTATAATTAACATTTTTAATTCATTTTTATTTTAAATCGGACTGAAATATCATCTAGCTGTCATGTACAAATCTATTCTGAAAATTTCATGTCTCTATTTAATCTGATCTCAGAAACATTGGTTGGACAGATGGATGGATGGACAAACTGAATAATTAAGCCTCTGTTTAAAAAAATGCTTAAAAACCTTTAAAAGGAAAAAAGGGGCAAAATATTTCCCAGTTTACCAAAAACCTCAGCTTAGATCTGCCTTTGGGGTGGGGGTGCCGATTGCATGGTTTGTCTAGAGCACCAATTGCTGGCAGCTAGTGTAGGGCCGCCCCTGGTGATGTGAGATCTAGAACTGAGTGACTCACTTCAGTCATGATAGAGGGAAGCTGAATAAGAGGAGAACATGATGAGCATATACATACACTGAGTATTGCCAACTCTCTCAATTTTAATGTGTCTCATGATATTTGGTGTCTTTCTTAAAGCCCCAGCTCCTGGAGTCATGTAATCATGTGAGCCTGTCAGCTTTCATTTAAAACAAAATAAAAAAAAGAGTTTCTAGCCCTCATGGTTCTGGAGAAAGTGTGGGCCCCTAAAGGCTTAAAATCCAGAAGGCAAATAAAAAACCCTAAAAAAATGTTATTTTTACAACCTTACTATTTTTTTTAACCCAATCATGATTTTTGGGGCCTGATTTTTATTTTTTTGAATGCATGGGGCTGACAATCCTGCCAGGGTGCTCAGCAAGAGTGATCCTTAAATGTCTAAAATAAAAAATAAATTAGATCTGGTTTCTTTCGCTATACCATGAGACTTTAATCAAGAATCAGAAAAACAGTTCTGAGGTGATCCATGTACTTAGATTCACCCTAGAGTGATATGGGTGAGTGTGCACTGTCACTATACTGGTTCCGCTGATTAAATGGAGGATTTCAGACTTCACAGTGGTCAGGCTGGTATTTTTGATATGGTACTAAATTCACTGAGTGAGGGGAAGAGAGAACAAATCTTTTACTCAAACATTCCTTGATTGCCAAAAAAGTAGTGTGAGAACAAACACTCAGCACCGAATCTTGCAAAATGTCCAGGAAATATCTTTATCTTGTTTACAGCATTAGACTGATTTTTGAACCCACTTTGTTTTCAAATAATTTTTGTATTGCCTCCATCCAGCATAGATGTGGTGTAAATTACTGACATCAGAAATAATGAATGCTAAAAGTGAAGTTACAAAAACATTGCAAATTCAAGGAAATTAATCTTACATCATTTCAATCTTTTTCTGTGTGTCCCCCTCTCATTTTGGGTATTTGTTTGAGAGTTTGGTGTTTGTCTGGGGGTTTGACTCTACAATATCTATACTTCCCACCCCACAAAACAAGAACTAGAGACAGTTGTCCTGACTCAGGTCAGTAGGCTGTATTTAAAACACTGCTTCTAAAATTTTTATCTAGTTTAAAAGGACACCACCAAATTCCTTCAACTCCATCCCCCATTGTTTGTAATGTCTTATTAGAAGCTTTAAAATGAAATGCCTTTACCTTTTCATGTTCTTTTAAAATTCTGCAAACACTGGCTGGATCAGATTCTGATCTCTGTTCTGACAGTTTAAATTCCGGAATAATTTCACTGACTTCAGATGAGTCACTGTGGATTCCTGTTGCTGTAACTGAGTGCAGAGCAGTCACCTGCTTCTTTCCTCCTTTGTCTCTTGCAGAATAGAAGCCAACACTGTTCTATTTTATTCACTTCTTTGTGAGCCAGCAGGATTTGAACTGAAGCATCACTGAGAGGAACAGTTTGCCTCATTAAAATAATAAGTTTGATATGAGAAGACAAACATGAAATAGGGTTCTGTTTTGGAAATGAGTACCATTGGAGCCCATGTATTGACATTGAAAACATCAGCATAGAGCTGGGAACAGGGCTTCTTAATTCACATGTGCTCCCTCCACTGCTTCTGCAGCAGCAAAATATAAAAGGCTAGATATTCTGCGTGCTTCATTCTGTAAACACTATACATTGTTTATTAATTTCTCAGTAGAAGTATTAATATATATTCTGAATTCAGGTGGCATTTCCCACGGATTGTTGTAATTTCCAGAAAGTTAACATTTAAGTTCTAGACTTTAAAGTAACACTAATAAAGTCATATGGGACAAAACCCTGGGGTCCTTATTCAACTTTTACTCAAGAGTTTAATAGGAGTTTTGAATGAGTAAAAACCAAATAAGGGCCTCCTAATTTGGATTTATAAAATGTCCCTTTAGCAGGTGCAGTGTGGTACTGAATGGTTTGGGAAGCCTGAATGAAACCAATTTTTTTACATGTGTAAAAGCTGCTGTTGGTACAAGTTTAATAGCTTCTGCTTAGTTCTTTTCCTGTTATATTAATGTTTTGGTTTTTTTTATTACTGCTAGGAAAGGTTTAAATAAGAGATGACTGAAAATCTCATGTTTAAATAAAAATATTATCAGATATCCTTTATTTACCATGCTTGTCCTTCATATATTTATGGCAAAATACAGTGTGTTCCAGATAAGCTACAATGAATATTGGAAATTACATTTTAAAATGCAGTTTATATACCATCAGCCTTTTAAATAAGGGAACATTAGCAATTCTGTCTAATGGGCTTCTGCAATACATAAGCATCAGGGGGCAGATTTTCAAAGGGGCTCAGCACCCAGGCACTTTTCAGAGTGGTGCTTGTGACAAAGATAGCAATTTTCTGCAATATCCTTGATATACCTTATCGTATTAAACTTATGTATTATTGTGGGCTGGAACTGTATGTAACCTCTCCAAGGGAGAGATGTGACAGATGTGAGACCTGGGAGCTCAAAAAACTTCATTGAAATTATGCCAGACAAGTATGGACTTCTGGGAAGGTAAATATTAAGTGGATTTCCTGGAGAATCCCTGCAAATTCCCCAACTCTGGTTATGCAAAAACCTAGCCTTTTGAAGCTACATCTTTAGGAAAAAGTCTCTGTCTGCTGCTTACCTGGTACAGAATGCCAAGATCAAAGCCCCAAACTGTATTAAAAAAAATGGCTGGTCTGTCCAGTCTGGATTCTGGATTTAAGATGGATGAACTTGTAACCATGGGAAAACCCAGTTGTGGGTTTTGAAGGACTGAAATCTACCAGAGCCCTAGGCTAGAGTTTGGGTTGACCTCTGTTAAGCTTTTTAGCATGCATGTAGATTCTCTTATTGTCTTAACAGGTTCTTTCTGTAATGCTTTTACATTAAGAATAAACATGCTTGCTGTCACATTTCTGGGTGCAATCCAGACCAGTGAGGGATTGTGTCACTATCTGCTCTGAAACCTGAGGTACCTCACAGTTAGGACTGTTGATTAATTGCAATTAACTCACGTGATTAACTAAAAAAAATGAATCATGATTGATTACAGTTTTAATTGCACTGTTAAACAATAGAATACCAATTGAAATTTATTAAATATTTTGGATGTTTTTCTACATTTTCAAGTATATTGATTTCAATTACAACTTAGAATACAAAGTGTACAGTGCTCACTTTATTACAAATATTTGCACTGTACAAATGATAAAATAAATAGTATTTTTCAATTCACTTCATACAATACCGTAATGCAATCTCTTTATCGTAAAAGTGCAACTTATAAATGTAGACTTTGTGATGTAACTGCACTCAAAAAGGAAACATTGTTGCATTTTAGCGCCTACAAGTCCACTCAGTCCTTTTTCTTGTTCAGCCCATCACTAGGACAAACACATTTGTTTACATTTACAGGAGATAATGCTGCTGGCATCTTATTTACAATATCACTTTAAAGTGAGAACAGGCGTTCACATGGCACTTATGTAGCCGACATTGCAAGGTATTTACATGCCAGATATGCTAAATATTCATATGCCTCTTCCTGCTTCGATCACCATTCCAGAGGACATGCTTCCATGCTGATGACACTTATTTAAAAAAAAAAAAAGCACTAATTATATTTGTGACTGAACTCCTTGGGGGCGAATTGTATGTCTCCTGCTCCGTTTTACCCGCATTCTGCTATATATTTCATGTTACAGCAGTTTCGGGTGATGACTCAGCACGTTGTTTGTTTTAAAAACACTTTCACTGCAGTTTTGACAAAACTCAAAGAAGGTAGCAATGTGAGATGTCTAAAGATAGACATGTCAAGTATCGAGAGGAGTAGCCGTGTTAGTCTGGATCTGTAAAAGCAGCAAAGAATCCTGTGGCACCTTATAAACTAACAGACGTTTTGGAGCATGAGCTTTCGTGAGATGCATCCAATGAAGAGGGTATTCACCCACGAAAGCTCATGCTCGAAAACGTCTGTTAGTCTATAAGGTGTCACAGGATTCTTTGCTGCTTTTAAAGATAGCTATAGCACTTGACACAAGGTTTAAGAATCTAAAGTGCCATCCAAAATCTGAGAGGGGTGGGGTGGGGAAGGAGCATGCTTTCAGAAGTCTTAAAAGGGCAACACTCTGATGTGGAAACTACAGAACCCAAAACCACCAAAAAAGAAAATCAACCTTCTGCTGGTGGCATCTGACTCATGATGATGAAAGTGAGCACGCGTTGGTCTGCACTGCTCCGGATCATTATCAAGCAAAACCCTTCATTAGCATGTCTTCTAGGATAGTAGTTGAAGCATGAAAGTATATATGAATCTTTAACACATCTGGCACATAAATATCTTGCGACACTGGCTACAACAGTGCCATGCGAACCTCCTTTCAGCTGACATTGTAAACAAGAAGCAGGCAGCATTCTCTTCTGCAAATGTAAACAAACTTGTTTGTCTGAATGACTGACTGAACAAGAAATAGACTGAGTGGACATGTAGGCTCTAAAGTGTTACATTGTTTTGTTTTTTAATGCAGTTATTTTTGTACATAATTCTACATTTGTAAGTTCACCTTTCATGATAAAGAAATTGCACTATGCTACTTGTATGAGATGAATTGAAAAACACTCAAGTATCAGAGGGGGAGCCGTGTTATTCGGGATCTGTAAAAAGCAACAAAGAGTCCTGTGGCACCTTATAGACTAACAGACGTATTGGTGCATAGGCTTTCTTGGGTGAATACTCACTGACGAAGTGGGTATTCACCCACGAAAGCTTATGCACCAATACGTCTATTAGTCTATAAGGTGCCACAGGACTCTGTCACTTTTTGAAAAATACCATATTTTGGTTTTTTATAGCACAAATATATATAAAAATAAATATAAGGTGTGCACTGTACACTTTGTGTTGTGTTGTAATTGAAATATATTTAAATGTAGAAAACATCTAAAAATATTTAAATAAATGGTATTCTATTATCTAACAGTGTGATTAATCACAATTATTTTTTAATCACACAATTAATCATGATTATTTTTTTAATCACGTGACAGCCCTACTCATAATGCTTTGTTCTTATAGCTCCCAATCTCATCTACTCACAAACAGCCAAAGAGCATTCAGGAGACACCCTGGGTATCTGTGTATCGCTGCAGTCCTGGTCCAGCAACTTTGATCCCAGCAGCCTGTCAGCAACACAACAGCCACACTCTGGCTTCCAGCAGTCTGGGTTTCTATTTGTAATGTGACCCAAACACATTCGGAATCCTGAATTTTCCCCAAAATGTGGGATCTGCACTATCCAGCCCTCTCTTGGACAGTTCAGATATTATAGATCTATTGCCCCTGTAACAGGTCAATATCCAAGAGTTTGCTACTTTAATTGGAGTTACCCAAAAAGTTGAGTTTAACCACAGTACTGCATTAGTTCTGATTCAAGAATAAAACAAGTTTATTTAGCCACACAGAGATGTACTCACTTAATCCATAAAAGTCAGAAATGGTTATGAGAGAAATAAAGATAAAGATAAAATGCTTTCTAGTAGCAAACTTGGCCAATGAGGCTTGGATCAAAGTAAAATCCTTACCACAGGTTCCCACCAAGGTTGCTAACCAAATATTCATATCAATATCCATCTCAAAGTCAAAAGACTGGTTCCTTTATCTTCTTAGATGAATGAGAGAGAGGTAGAGAGCTTGGGAGAGGTTTCTTAAGGTGTTTTTTGCTCCTCATTTTTATAGTCCAGTTCCCCTTTGAAGTGGATTCTTCTGAAGATTACCCTTCAAGGCTAAGTTTATTCAAACCATACAGAAAGTGACAAGGAGTCTGGGGGGTCAAGATGGCCACCTGCTCTTTCTTCTCCCCTGTGTATACTAAGATGCAAATTTGCTTTGTCTCCTTGCCTTCTCAAGGACCCTGTTTACTACTTATATGTAAACTGAAGTAAACACACATTCCTTTGTTTAGGATATACCTGTTTAACCACTCCTGCCTATTCAGGACCGTGTGGGTTTGGACATATGCTACCAACATAATACAGGAGGAATTCATAACTTTAGATATAGTGTATAGATATAATATTATTGACCAGCAAGTTATTAGTTTTCAAATGATACCTCACGTCATATTTTGTATGAAGATTATTACACTAGTGTATAGGGTGTGAATACAGGAGTGCATTTGGTTACATTTGTATATAATGAGCTTTGTGGTCGTTTATAATTGTGGCCCAATACACTGGTCGTAGATCTCAGACAAAAAACAAAGTGCAGGCATTGGCCTTTTAGGCAGTGTGGCTTGTTGGGGATATCAGTGTGTGGCAGTGAGCCAGGCAGCCTTAAAACCCTGGTCAGGAGGGTCTCCACCCAGGAGAGGTTACAGCTGGGAGCCAGAAAGCTAAAGGGGGTTGTGACATTCTGTATCTCGGGGGAACACCCAGCACCCCCATGTTCATCCTTATAATATGATTGTGTGGTATCTAATGCAAAGTTTGTCATGTTGGGTTTCTTCAGAAGGCTCATGATGTACTAAGCATTGCAGTTATGGTAATGTTATAGGTTGTAATTTCATGTATATGGTTTTGAGGCTGAAAATGTGTCCTCATGGCTTAAAGCAAGCCCAGGCAAAAACTCTCCACAAGCAGAGTGGCAGTTCACACCTCATCAGGGCATGTATGGGACAAACCTAACCCAGCCTCACAGGAACAAAGGACACTGGCCTAGACAGCAAACAAGGATCTGTTGGACTCTCCAGTGAGTCACCCTACTTCCTTTGGTCAGTTTGGGACTGCAATGAGGTAATGCTCACCTGACTCTGAGGGGGGAGAGTGCAAAGCCAAGAGGGAAGAAAGAACATGATAAAAGGGAGAGACCTTTGCCATGGTTTCTCTCTCTCCTACCTCCATCTACAGACATCACCATCAAGTGACTGAAGCACTGATCAAAGGGGAGAGCGTGGCTGAAGGGCAACCAGCCAGCCTGTGGTGAGCAGCATCTAAGTTTGTAAGGGCACTGAAAGTGTTAAGAGCAACTTTGCTTTTATTTCATTTGACTAAATCTGACTTGTTATGCTTTGACTTTTATAATCACTTAAAAATCTATCTTTGTAGTTAATAAAAAATTGTTTATTCTACTTGAAGCAGTGCATTTGGTTTGAAGCATGTCAGAGACTCCTCTTGGGATAACAAGCCTGGTGCATATCAATTTCTTTGTTAAACTGATGAATTCATATAAGCTTGCAGTATCCAGCAGGCATAATTGGACACTGCAAGACGGAGGTTCCTAGGGTTGTGTCTGAGACCAGAGATATTGGCTAGTGTCATTCAGTTGCACAATCCAAGGAGCAGCTTACATGCTAGAGGCTGTGCATGAACAGCCCAGAAGTGGGGGTTCTCGCAGCAGAGCAGGGTAACGCTGACTCCCAGAGTCAAGGATTGGAGTGACCTAGCAGATCATTCGTTCAGATAACACCAGGGGAATGTCACAGGGGTGTCCTTGGTGACCCACAGAGGGGACAGTACTGATGCAGTTGCCCTGAACCTGTGACAATGCTTATGAGCAGATTTTCAAAAGGATCAGCACCCAACATGCTCTTTTGAAACATCTGACTTCTCCTTTGGTGCCTAAATGAGAGCTGAGCTGTTCTGCAAATTTGGCCCCGAATGTACACAGAGCGTTCTGTGTACCCCAGGAGTAACAATTACAGGGTCTGAGTTGTTACTTGCGTTTTGGTAGTCCCCATTTTGCAGTAGGCACTGCACATGCACTGAATGGCACTGTCCCAACCCCCCCAAAATGTACAATCTAAAAAGACAAGCAACAGATGGAGTGGGGGAGGGGTGCACTGTTTTAAAAAAAATGTAGTTTATATATTAATATACACTGTATTCACTGATAAAGTTGCATCAGGACACAAACTGCCCCCTGAAATCTTAAAAGCATGGAATCTGAAGTTAAGGGAAAGTCTTCACCATTACTTACCATCTTCACACTGCTATAATACTATCCATTATATGCTCTATCACTCCATAAGGCGTTCACTTCTGTCTCTAAAGCATATGGAAAAGCAATAGATATCCCAACTTCAGCTCATGTCCTCACACAAAACTTTACTAGTAACCTAATTTTCTTGTAGCAACAGACTGGCACATCTGATTGTCACACAGTCCATTAATATGGCAAGTTCTTTTTCCTAATATGGCTGGATCCCAACAAACAACTTCCTGCTATTAGGAATATGGGAAAGGCAGCATGGTCATACCCTTCCTCCCCCTCGATACATAATCGCAATCCTTGGTTGAGGACTCATACACCTAATCTCATCTAGAAAGAAAACGTTAGCAGTTCTCATTGCCTTTTCCATCATAAAAAATGTAAATTCATTTACAGTCCACCCAGGTCAAATTACCAAACTTGCTTGACTTAAAATCAGGCATCTTGCTACACATTTAGGCACCTAAATCATAGAACTGAAAGGGACCTCGAGAGGTCATATAGTTCAGTCCTTTGCACTCATGGCAGGACAAATGATCTGATGATAAATAATTTGATTTTTTTTCCCCCCAGAGGTGTTCAGTACATCAATCCAAGCTCTCCCAAAAATCAGACCACTTATTTTGGCACCTAAAAGTGCACTTTATTTCCTCTCTTCAGGCAGCCAGGGTTGAAAATATTGGCCATAATCAGTGTAATAGTGAAGAATAGATTGGGTGGAAAATTTCTTCCTTGCCCTCTAGGAATTCTGTGATTTGATTACCTCCACCATTACTTTAATTTTACCTTGAAAATAACATTAATGGCCATAACATTATCCAGAAAATAGCTAACCACATTTATTTCTTGGTACTCCCATACTCAATTAGCCTGATTCTCTGTTGCTTCACACTTTATGTAATCATTTATTTATACCTGTGCAAAGCCAACATAAAATGCCATCAAATGAGAATTCTGTACACCAGGAGAAGGTTTTTTTACACTCTCTGCAGAGGTGTTAATAAGGGCACCAGGTGCAAGGCAAAGGGGAATCTGCCCTAATGGGTCACACAAGGAAGGTATGCACAATTTGGTTTAAAAAAAAAACAAATTGAGGAAATGTAATTCCTAATAATCATAGGTGTGCTTTCAGCCTTGTTCTGCATAAATAATAATATCTCTAATAAGAACATCTGCTATTCCCATCCTCTAGGGAATAAAGTCTGTAAAAAGATCAGATTCAGTTGAGGACAGAATACTTGGTGGATTAGTTACTGACAGATGTTACCTGGTGGGTACTGCAACAGGTTGTTTAAATGAGGGGAACCAGGTTTGGGAGTTAATTTGGGACTGACTCAAGCCAGCACAGGCTGGCAGTATCACAGAAGAATTATTTTCAGTCACAGAAAGAAGGTTAACCAAGCCTGCACTATACTCCAGGACTCTTAACAGCTATAGCTGATTTACGGTATGTCTACATCTAAAATTTTGCAGCGCTGGTTGTTACAGCTGTATTAGTACAGCTGTATAGGGCCAGCGCTGCAGAGTGGCCACACTTACAGCAACCAGCGCTGCAAGTGGTGTTAGATGTGGCCATACTGCAGCGCTGTTGGGCGGCTTCAAGGGGGGTTCAGGGAACGCGAGAGCAAACCGGGGAAGGAGACCAGCTTCGCCGCGGTTTGCTCTCGCGTTCCCCGAACTCCCCTGCAAACCGCAGGGAAGGAGACCTGCTTGCACAGGGGTTCGGGGAACGCGAGAGCAAACCGGGGAAGGAAACCAGCTTCGCCGCGGTTTGCTCTCGCGTTCCCCGAACCACCCTGCAAACCGCAGGGAAGGAGACCTGCTTGCACAGGGGTTCGGGGAACGCGAGAGCAAACCGGGGAAGGAGACCGGCTTCGCCGCGGTTTGCTCTCGCGTTCCCCGCACCCCCCTGCAAACCGCAGGGAAGGAGACCTGCTTGCACGGAGGTTCGGGGAACGCGAAAGCAAACCGGGGAAGGAGACCAGCTTTGCCGCGGTTTGCTCTCGCGTTCCCCGAACCACCCTGCAAACCGCAGGGAAGGAGACCTACTTGCACAGGGGTTCGGGGAACGCGAGAGCAAACCGGGGAAGGAGACCAGCTTCGCCGCGGTTTGCTCTCGCGTTCCCCGAACCACCCTGCAAACCGCAGGGAAGGAGACCTGCTTGTTCGGGGAACGCGAGAGCAAACCGGGGAAGGAGACCAGCTTTGCCGCGGTTTGCTCTCGCGTTCCCCGAACCATCCTGCAAACCGCAGGGAAGGAGACCTGCTTGCTCGGGGTTCGGGGAACGCGAGAGCAAACCGGGGAAGGAGACCAGCTTGATTACCAGAGGCTTCCTCAGGTATGCTGGGATACCTGCTTATTCCACGGAGGTCAAGAAAAGCGCTGGTAAGTGTCTACACTTGATTACCAGCGCTGGATCCTCTACACCCGAGACAAAACGGGAGTACGGCCAGCGCTGCAAACAGGGAGTTGCAGCGCTGGTGATGCCCTGCAGATGTGTACACCTCCTAAGTTGCAGCGCTGTAACCCCCTCACCAGCGCTGCAACTTTGTGATGTAGACAAGCCCTTATTAGTCTTGAAGGACACCCGGCAATACTAGCTGTAGGGAGAGCTCACCAGGAGAGTGTAGCTGCTCTGTGCTAGTGTGATAAATGAGGGGAAGAGAGGTAGCTAAAACACACACACACACACACACACACACACAGAGTTGCTGCCTCAGGGAGGTGAAAAGTCACCTTCGTCATAAACCTTGATAGGGATCAGATGTGCTAAGGGAAAGGCCATGCTCAAATATCAAAGGGTCCCTAAGTGCCAAAGCATGAGAGAGAGAGCAAGTAAGGGACACAGAGCTGTAATTTAAGATTGGCCTTCACTCTTGACTGGAAAATATGCGCTCTTGAATTGTAATGCTCCTGTGAATGCATGTTTTGTTTTGTTTCAGTTCATTAGGAATCTTTGCAGCATTATTGATCTAAGCTACTGAACAATGAACACAATGATTAATCACATATGCATTCTAGAAACATTTTTCCTTACTGGACTCTTTCAACAGTGACAGTGTTGTGCTGTGTTTTGTCTTTCAATTCCCCATTCTACAAACCAAGGGCAGCTCTGTCTTCCAACGGAGAGTTCTTTGTTTTTGAATCTTTATTTGGCTAAATGACTCCATGTTTTCGCATTCTCATGAGCCAAGTGCAGCCTGGATTTGGAAGCAAGAGGACTCTGAGCAGATTTTTGCTCTTACAGTAACATCTGATATCCATGTAACTGTAAGCACTCTGTCATTAAATTAAAAGGCCAAGTATTACAAGAGAAAAGAAGCATATTGCATCCTTGCAATCAAATGTAAAACAATGGTATTAGAGTATATCAATCCTGCATGTGCTACCTCTCTTCTCTAATTTTATAAAGTGTCTCTATAAGAGAAAACTAAGCCTGATCCTGAAATCCTGTTCTGATACCATCTGAACTTTGGTTTAGATTCAAATCTAAACCAAAATGTATCTTTGTAATGGGCCCAAATTGGAATATGAATCCAATCTGAACTTTGGGGAAATTCAAATCCAAATTTTATAGCTCAATTTCAGCTCTAATTATTATTATTAGAGTTGCTTAATCTGCCATTAACTATAGTCTCCTGAGCTAAAGTATTTAATACCCCAGCTCCCTATCAAATATCCTATGCTAAATCAAACACTGATTCTTATCTTGGGATCTCATTCCAAAAAACTTTCCTTAATTCCAGTTAAACACTTGGATTTAAATATTTTTCAGTTTTCTGCTTTATGCTCAACATGAATTTAATGTATCACGCTGGTTGAAATATTTTCTCACAGCATACCTCCAACAACAACAAAAAAATCTACATAAAGTAATATTACACACTCATCCATAACAGAAAAACCTTTCATTGATATTGGAGCTGTTTGTAGGATTTGCAGCTTGTGTTCTGAGAATCAGATAAATGTGGTGTCAAACTGCTTCATTGCTTTTCCCTTTCACCATAGGGTGTAGCGCAATGGTTCTCAACCACAGGTACGTGTACCCCTGAGGGTATGCAGAGGTCTTCTGGGGGTACATCAACTCATCTAGATATTTGCTTAGTTTTACAACAGGCTACATAAAAAGCACTAGTGAAGTCAGTACAAACTGAAATTTCATACAGACAATGACTTGTTTATACTGCTCTATATACTATACACGGAAATGTAAGTACAATATTTATATTCCAATTGATTTATTTTATAATTATATGGTAAAAATGAGAAAGTTATTGTCTGTATAAAATTTTAGTTTGTACTGGCTTCACTAATGCTTTTTACGTAGTCTGTTGTAAAACTAGACAAATATCTAGATGAGCTAATGGTCACAAAATCAGACAAATACAAAAGTGGTACAAGTAGCTTTTAGATGAGGTGAAATTTGGGGGTACACAAGACAAATCAGACTCCTGCAAGGGATACAGTAGTTGGGAATGCTTGGGAGCCACTGGTGTAGAAGGCTGTCAATATGTATAATAGATCTAATTCTAAAAAAAAATCATATTTGATGTATGACACTAAAGAAAACATTTTTCAAACAGATCATTTGCAGGCAGCAAATCTCAGAGTTAATTTGATATTATTTCTCATCACGGTAATAAGCTGTTCTGCTGCAGCAAAATATGTCTGCTTACAGTAAATACAGGGACGTCTGCAATAAATGAAATTCTTAGTTTTAGAAAGACACATGGGATTGTTTGTGTTTTCCCAAAAGGCGACATTTTCTGTAATGAGATCAGAGATTTTGGCTGCCATGTTATTTTTAGGAGCTCATTCATTCCTGCCTTTTCTAATTCACTAAGAAAAGATACAATCAGCTTTACAGTTCATCTGCAATCAAGCAAGGAGACTGAACACATTATTTTGTCACTTGCAATATGTTTCTGTTGCCATCAACATTTAGTTAAAAAAATTTACCTTTTCAACAAAATTCATGGGCATTGTGCATTCTGAAAAGCAAGCCTTGACGTTGTTAGGCCTGAATAAAGATATTGCAGACAAAGCCAGTTATGCCAACCTGAATAAAGTCAGGCTAACAGAGGCTTCTGGGTAATTCATAAGTGGAAAATGCCCGGGAGTTGCCTGTCTCTCACAGAGTTAGGCATCCATAAGATAAAAGGAACAGCATTCCTGGCATGATACCAGATGTACTGTGTTAGGAACAATGGAAAAACTCCCTGTTTCTGTTCTCTGTTTCTTTCTGACTCATATAAATTATATCATTCTTGTTTGTAGTAATTGTTTAGGCAGTATTATTTATCTTAATCAATTAGTTTTAAACATAATAAAGGTTTGGGTTTTAGTAATTAGTAAAAGGGGATTGGACTGCTAAATGAATAATTTGTGACGCGATGGAACTGTCTATAAAAATTATATGCTAGTTGTAAAGAAGCAAGCTGGTTCCTTTTGGAAGACGAGCTTGCTCTTTGTTGTCGTTTGCACTCTTCAATAAAGAGCTTTTGTTCAGACTTTGCTGGTGTTGCCTGTCACTCTCGTGGTCAGACAACGAACCTTGCCATTATTGGGGCACTGGGGTCCCCAACAACGTTCAGCAAATAAAAGTATAAGAACAAGACGGGATTTGTGGTGGGACACAATGGCCAACTCAGTGAAGCAAATTCACACTTATGGAAAAAGTTCCTAAAGCCAGAAATAGGATTTTCGAGTTGCAGAAATTTTTACATTAACATACGGATATACATTTCCGACTTATGCAAAATTCGAGTTATGCAAGGCTTTCCGGAACGGAACAATTGCGTAAGTCAGGGCAACGTCTGTACTTGCATCTTTCTATAGTTAAGAATCAGTAATAGGGCCTGGAAGTATTTTTGATTCTTCTAAACATTCTCCATCAAGATCTACTGAGTCCTTTCAACACTGGCCTTTCTCTGGATGCTGGATTAAGGTGCATTTGACATGCAACTCTGCTGTGGGGATACACTTCTGAGAGTTCATGGTTAGGGCTGCCAACTGTCTAAACACACAAACCCAAATACCCTGGCCCTGCTCTCTCCCCGAGGCCCCACCCCGCTCACTCCATTTCCCCTCCCTCCGTCGCTCACTCTCCCCCACCCTCACTCACTTTGACTGGGCTGAGGAAAGGGGTTGGGGTACGAGAGGGGGTGTGGACTTTGGGCTGGGCCAAGGGGTTCAGAGTGTGGGAGGGGGCTCCAGGCTGAACCTGGGGCAGGGGGTTGGGGTGGGGGGGGAATGTGCAGTGCAAGCTCTGAGAGGGAGTTTGGCTGCAGGAGGGGGCTCAGGACTGGGGAAGGGGGTTGGGGTGTAGGATGGAGTGAGACTGCAGGATCTGGGAGGGAGTTTGGGTGTGGGAGGAGGCTCATGGCTGGGGTGCAGGAGTGGTTTTGGGGGGTGGGCTCCGGCCGGGCAGCACTTACCTTGAGCAGCTCCCAGGCTGTGGTGCAGCAGGGCTAAGGCAGGCTGCCTGCCTGCCCTGGCCCCATGTCACTCCCAGAAGTGGCCGGCACATCCTGGGGGTCCCTGGGGGGAGCCAGTGGGCTCTGTGTAGTGTCCCTGCCTGTAGGCATTGCCCCCGCAACTCCCATTGGCCACAGTTCCCAGCCAATGGGAGCTGTGGAGTCAGTGCTCAGGGCACTGGCAGCGCGTGGAGCCTCCCTAGCAGGGCTGGCTCTACCATTGTTTCTGCCCAAAGCAAACAAAAAAAGCGGCTTGGACTACCACCCAAATTACAGGAACAAAAATAAATAAATAAACAAACAAACCACCTAGACTGAGCCACCCCAAGAATGGATGGAATGCCACCTCTTAGCATGTGCTGCCCCAGGCATGTGCTTCCACCACTGGTGCCAGGAGCCAGCCCTCCCCCTAGCCCATCCTGCAGCCACAAAGGCCATAGGGACATGCCAGCTGCTTCTGGGAGTGGTGTGGGGCCAGGGCAGGCAGGCAACCTGCCTTAGCCCACTGCGCCACTGGGCTTAGCAAACTAATATCTCCCAGTTCGGCTTCAGTAGCCTCCAGGAGACAGAGCCTGATTCCAGGAGACTCCCGATGAAACTGGGAGGGTTGGCAACCCTATTCATGGTGCTTGATTCTTCAATGTCTTGCCCCTTGTAGTCACTTACACTTGTGTAAACTGGGTGTAAACACTGCTCTGGTATGGTAGCATTCTGCCCTCACTTGTCATGTGCAAGTGACAACACAAGATGCAATATGGTGAACAATCGGGCCAATTTTGGATATCCACTGTCCACAGAACATCCTCTCGATCTTTTGCACCCTCAACTGCAAACAATGAATTCACCTATTTTCTTCACAGTGTAGATAGCAGGGCCGCCCAGAGGATTCAGGGGACCTGGGGCAAAGCAATTTCAGGGGCTCCTTCTATAAAAAAAAAGTTGCAATACTATAGACTACTATATTCTCATGAGGGCCCCTGTGGGGCCCAGGGCCTGGGACAAATTGCCCAACTTGCCGTCCCCCCGAACAGCCCTGGTAGATAGCAAGCAACGATACATTCTTGTGCTGTTGTTGGTATACTTAAATCTAGTGGGAGATAAAAGTCAAAAGAATTCTTTCTTAACAGTGTAAACTCCTTTGTCTTTTTGATCACGTTGAGGTAGCACAGACATGCAGAGCTAGAACTGGGCTATAAGAAAAGACAGCTCTCTGATAAAATGAAAGCAAGAGTGTTAAGTACAAGGATGAAGTGGTCAATATCAGTTCACCTCAGTCCATTCATAGCTCATCTTCCAGCTAGTCACCTATACCAGGAAACTAAAATACAACTGCCTGGGAGAGCAGACTTCTTTTCTGTTCTATAAATAGTGTGGGCCAAATTCACCACTGGCATAAGTTGACTCTATTGTAGTCAAAGGAGTTGTGCCAGTGATGTATTTGGGCCTGTTGTACTATTATGCACAGAGAGTAAAATTCACTCCTTTGCAAAGAGACCCCATGAAACTTGTGCATCTGTTAAGTCCCATTTAAGCCCTGTTTAAGGTTGGGTAGGCGTTGTGCAGCTTCCCCACATAGAAGTGAGTCTCACTGAATTGCTGCTGTTTCAACTACACTAATTACTACTGGCTTTGTTCATTAAATCATCTTTATATGATATTATCGATTTGGGATGGGGTTCTGAGAACAGAACTGTTTTCTGAGGAGAATAGTTTAATAATGAAGATAAGTTGAACTATTTTCTCTTTTGGGAAATGAGGAGGGGTAGGTAGGACTGGGATAAGAACCAACTACTGTTTTGTTCCTGCAATATGTTTTAAAAAATCCACAGCAGGTGGCAGTGCAATACTGTCTACATACTTCAGTAAAGTACAGTCTAGAAATCTTTCCATGCATTTACTTTAATGATCCAGTTGTCAATTTCTATTTCTTTCACCCATGCACAAGACTTAATTATAGCTCTGTATCTGTGCTGGAACCATTTCTGAGTACTTCCAAACAGATGCTTGGGTTTCTTCAACATTAACATTCTAACTTCTTAATTTTCACGTGAAAAAAACTTTTAAGGGGATACTGACAATTTAAAAATCCCATATCTGTCTGAAAATTGTTAACCTGCTATTGTTATAAGCTTCAACCCTAAAATAACTACAAGTGCAAGATAGAGGAAATATTGCTTTTCTCTCTCCTACCCCCTTCTCCCAGTTTCGTTATTTTGTGCGTTTAACAGCACTTTGTCTAGTCACCATTTCTTCTATACAATCTGATTTCCCTGTTTCTGTGGCTCTGTCACACAGTATCATGGAGAGAAACACATATAAAATGTGATTGAAAACCCACAGTAATTGGCAGGGAAACTCATGGGCATGAGTAGTGACTGAAACCATGTGACTAGATTTCACATTGAAGGTGTTCCTTTAGCACCAAGTTCTCAATTCCAAGTGTTCTGTAACTATAGCACTCTAATTGTGGTATCTTAATAACTATATAATTGATTCTATGGTAATTAATGCCTTTGTCTGCAGCTGCCCATATTTAAATAAATGTTTGACTTCCACTTCTTCTCTTCGCTGGACCTGATAATCCCCTAACACAGGTATATGGGGAGAGCGAAAACTTCACAAGTTCTCATTTGACAATTCCTCTTGTTCTCACATTAGAAGACTGAAGTAAGGAATCTCACCTTCAAAACCCAGGGAGCTCATACGCGCTATTGGAGGCAAGGAAAAGTGTAAAACCTTTGTCTTTGCACCTACTGTCAGGCTCCCTCAACAGCATGGCTCTGACCTCACCCTTCCAGGGAGACTGTTCCTGGCCAGTGCCCTCAGAACTTGATGTACAATCAGAGCCTGAACACAGTCAAATTAATATTGACTTGCTCAGCATTAATTTGCACAGGATTGGCCCAACAAGTTTGGTGGCAGAAAATGTTGGAGGCCTACTGTCCCACTGGCTCCAGCCATTCCAAACCATTTGCAAACAGAGGACGCCACACTCTGTGGATACCCAGAGGCTTCTGCATGTTTGGGGGGAATGGGGCAGCAGCTGTAGAGCCAGAATGTATGTGTTCCACTCTCCCATGGACAGGACAAGTAGGCTGCACAACTCTTGTCTGTGAAGCAGAGGGGAGTATGAGGTTGTAATGGGGGCACTCATCTCTTGAGTACGTCCTAATGGCTGGGTGCAATATCACAGTCCTTTTCTTGCTCCTGGCACCTGACCTTGGTAGATCTTCAGTGGCTTGGCCCTCTAGCCAAGTCACAAAGTCTAAGTGAACCCTTCTGGGGTATTAGAGTCCAATAAACAACCAGTCCTATTTCCCTCACAAAGGTCTTCATCCCCAGCTCCGGGACCTTTAAATTCAGCCCTTTTTTCAGGCTCTCCAATAAGCCCTGTCCCCCTCTCTGGGTTTATGCTCACTACTTCAGGTTCCAACCCAGGAACCCTATAAACAGCAGCTATGCATTGCTTGATTTCTGTTCATTGCTGCTTCTTACCTGGCCCACTTTTAGCTTCATCCTTACCTCAGGGTTAAGGTTCTGAGGTTCTCTTCCTTAAAATCCAGCTATGCAAAAGACAACCAGACAAGTTCCTGACCAGAGCAAAACACCCTTCCTCACATTTCTGGTCCTAGGCATAAACTGATCTGTTAGGCCCTGCAGCTCCTTTTATCTAAGACTGCTGGACTCTGATTGGTTGTTTTGAGAAGGCCTCTCTAGGTAGGCCTGGAGGACACCTTCTCTGCTCCTTTTCTGTCACTTTGCTGCTTTCTGGGGCAGGGTGTATTAGGAGTGCAGGGCCTCCTGTAGGTAGCTGCAAAGGCCAGGTACACCCTGTCACAGATGCTCACTCTCAGTGCAGTATAACCTTAATTAACCTTCATTCCTTGAAACAGGATCATATCTCTGCTCAAAGTGCTGCTGTGCCTGGCATTGCAAGAGGTGGTTGTGAGCTCTTCAGAAAGGAGTGCACAGAGCTTATAAAGTCTATGGACTCTCTCCTGTGGAGTTCATAAACTCCTGACTCAAGCAGTCTTTTTTTTTTTTTTCCATATCAGTCTATGGGACATGTCCCTGTTTCATACAGGTTCTTAAAGTCCGTCACTGGAATACTTGATAGCTTGTAAAATCTACAGAGCTCACAAACCTCTTTGTTTCAAAACTAATTAAAAATGTCAGAGTTACTCAAAGGCATTAGCTCTGGCTGAGGACAAGCACATAAAACAAATAGGCAGTTTCTAGACCACGCTGGTTTTGAAATGAGATGTTCCAATAATGAAAATAAAATCTTTTCAGTAACATGCATGAAAATTCATTTAAGAAAAACCACTATAATGCATGTAGCGAGGGAGTCAAAATGGGGATTGTAATGGTAAGACAGTTATAACCTTATATATGAGTTACTATTATGCCCCCAATTTGGACCATTTATTCCTTTATGCTAACCTAGTTTGTCTTTACTAGAAAATCTTAACAACTTGTACCTTTGTTATAAAGAGCATTCTTGAGTTCCTTCATTAATCCTTGAGAGCACTATTGATGGCATAGGTAGAGGGGAAAGGAAAGTACAATGGGCTTGCATCCTTTCACTTACTTTCAGACTTCATAAAGCTATCAACTCTCAAATCTGACCCCTCCTGTGAGCCTGAGGGTATTTCTGAAAGACTTTACACTCCTCCCTTTGAACTCTTCAATTCATCTGTACTTCATTTTCCTTAAAAATAGCAAGTGGAATTAGCTGCCCTTTCTTGTAACTTTCTTCTGCTTAGTGTTTCTGAGAGACAAGGAGGTATGTTTTCACATAGCTTGCAGAGAGTTGGCTCCACAATTCCCACCAATTTTAGTCAGAGATGAATGAAGGAAGCAAGCCCAGGCAACTCCTTGTATTTGTAGGTGAAGATGGCCACTGATACTGCCCTGTCGGAGTCCTAAAAGATGTATGCTACATAATACACCATTCACTAGCCATATTCTTAAAAATAAGGAGCCTACCTTCAAAACCCAGGGCTCTGGGTTACTCCTGGAGGAATTCTGTGCCAAAAAATAAGAATTCGCTGCGCAATATTATAAAATTCTGCCTAGTTTATTTGTCAAAACAACACAATATAATCATACTAGTTTCAATTATTTTTGGTCATTTATTTCAAAATACCTGTCAGCAAGTATGTCTGTAACAATACAGATAATAAAAAAGATTCAGGAAATGTTTTTGACAAATAGATTCCTTATTAGTCATATTAATACAGAACTGTGAGTAATAATTTATTTAAACTACAATAAAAGAACCATATTTCCCGCACCTCTCAGAAGCAGTGCAAAGGCTTGGAAGAGTCAGGGGTAACAGAGGAGGTGAGGGAGAGGGAAGTAAATTGCTAGGAAGGAGCCTGTATGTGAATGTGGAGGGATGTGGGGTATGGGTGGGAAAAGTATGGAACAGGGTTGGTTTTTTTTTGTTTTTTTTTGGGGGGGTGGAATTCTTAGGGAGCTTCCCCCATGCAGAACCTGGCTGACCCAGGGCCGGCCCACAGCATTTTGGCACCTGAGGCGGGGAGCTCAAATGACGCTTCCATGCCCCCTGCTTGGGCCAAAACTTTGAAAGGTCTCAATTCTGCCTTCTTCATGTTCTGCTCTTCTCATGGTACTGCTCTGCTACGTACCCCAATAAAGGAGAACTAGCAACTTAAAATGCCTTGTTCAAAATTTTAAGTAACACAACTTTCAAATGCCTGAACAGCAAATGTAACTTTTCTTGTCTGCCTAGTAAACACTGGCATTTTGATCTGTTTGAATAATTCACAGTGGTGCTTTCCGTGCCTTCTTGGTTGCAAAGATATGAACTGCTTCCTGAAGGTCCGCAGTCTGGGCCAGCTCATGCTCCATTGAAATGGTTGCTAGGCTGACCAGCCTCTCCTGCGTCATTGTGGAGCATAGATGTGTTTTTATTAACTTCAGCTTGGAGAAGCTGTGTTCACCACTGGGAACTGTTACCGGAAGCGTCAGAAGTACGCACAGAGCAACAAAAGCATTTGGAAGGAAAGTGGTATTCTTATTTGTGCACATATATTCCAGAACAGCCTTTAGAGTTGATCCTACTGAAATGTATCTTGAAAGGGCTTTCAGTTCATCACCTAAATCACTCACATCAATATCGTGCATATTGTGTACGTCTTCTTCAGGTATAATGAGGAGTTTTGGAATATCCTACAACATCCTAAATATACTTCTGTGTTCCTTGAGCTGCATGAAATGTTCAACTGACCGTATTGCACAATCTAGCACCTGGTTAAATAATTCAACTTTGAATTGTTGTTTAGGGTCTCTTATGGGATTATTTGGTGCCTCGTAATCAAAATGTCTTCTTTGGTGACTCTTGTATTCTTGAATGGTGGGAAAATAGCTTCAGTGTGAAGTTGGTTCCTCTGCCAACTTCTATGCACTCTTCAGAACGTTTTGAAATCCCTCATCTGACCGGTAAGACTGTAGGTATGACTTTGGTTTGTCCAGTTGTTCCATTGCTTCAGATATATCATGGTCAACACCTTGGAGTCTCTTGCTTGCAACATTTATTCCAAACAGTATGTCATGCCACAACACTAAGCCATACAGAAATTTGAAGTTATGTATGTTTCTGGTGATTCCATTTCCCTCTGCCACTGGTTCTCCCACAAATAGTTTCTGTCATAGTATTATTCTCCATAATGGCAACTATGGCATCATCTATCTTCCCAGTTTGGTGTTTGATAGGCTTTATTGCCTCCACTCAACTTTTCCATCATGTGGCACTCAGTGGTTTCAATGTCAGAGAGGAAGTTCCCAGAAGTTGCTTCAAAATTTGCCATCAATGAGTTGATGCAGAGAAAAATACATAGATGCTTTGAATTACATTAAAAAATTTAGCAACCTCTCTAGAAGTTGATGCTGCATCACTGACCACCAAGTTCAATGAATAAGAACTGCATGGGTCAAAAAAAGCTCGAGGGTTTAACTCTTGGATCTGTGTCTGCACTCTTCTGTTCTTTCCTCTTATGTTGGCACCATTATTGTAGACCTGACCTCTCATGTCAGCTATCGCAATTCCCATATCTTCCAGCTTTTTAAGAAGCACATTTGTCATACCAGCTCCTGTAGTATCATCAATGTCAATACATTCTAGAAAATGCTCTCTGACAGTCACCACTGCAGGGACATTTTCACTAGGTTCTGTTATTTTTACAAATTGCTCCATTAAAGTCATTTGTTCTGTATGGCCTACGTCAGGTGTGCAGTCCAGAATAATAAAGTAATATCTTGCTGACTTCAGATCTGCCATAATCTTCTGTTTGACTTTTGTTGCCAGTAACTGTATGATCTCATTTTGAATTGCTTTTCCAGGGTAGTGACGGGTGTACATTTCTTGGGTGGTGACTCTTAGATGCTGCTGGAGTACAGCATCAAACTCAGCCATCAGCTCCACAATTTTAACGAAGTTTCCACTGTTTGGCACACACAGCTGATCTGAAGTGTCACGCAGTGCTAGGTTTTGAGTAGCAAGCATCCTCACAATGGCAATGAGCCTTTTCAGAACATTTTGCCAGTAAAGAGACTCTGATGCAATCTTCTCTTGATGCTGATCATCTATGGTGGCCTTTAACCTTAGTCTCATCTCAAGCTCTTTCCACCTATGGAACGCTTTCTGGTGATTTGCTGCCTTCTCATGGCATGCCAGATTTCTAGACAGATTTTTCCAGTCCTTTGTTGCTGCAGAACACAATGTGGCTGGAATATTAGACTGGAAGAGTTTGCAACAAAAACAGTATGCAGCATTCTGGGTTTTTTAAGTACATAAGCCATGGCCTCTCCACTTTGTCACCATTGGGGATTTCATGCCAGTAATGTGTTGGATGGCAATTTTGTTTTCATTGTCTTTGGGAAACATGAAGTTTTTCACTTGCTGTGGCCCATGCAGCACAAGGAAGTCCCTCATGCTACAGCTCAAGCGGGTCCACAGTCCTAGATCATCTAGGAACTAAATTCAGCAGCAGCTGTTTCTTGTGCCTCCACCACACTCTTCTCTGATCTACCCTTTTCTTCTGGAACGTGCATTGTTACATCCATTTGAGATGGAGATCTCGATGCTGCAGTAGCTGCCAGGTCACCTGCACTCTGACCAACTGGAAGATCAGGCATCACGTCACCACCCACATCCTCACTGGGGCTGGAAGGCTCGCCGTGAACATTTGTGTCTATGTATCTCAGGAGACCTCCTTCCTGCTTAGATAGAAAAGCTTCCTTTGCTCTCTTTCTTTTTCTGAATGCTGCCCCAGAGGGGCGTTTTCTTCTTTCACTCATGACTGCTGTTCTGTGTCAGCTATAGAGGCTCTCAACACTCAGTTGAAGGGGACAAATAGGCAGGCTGTAGCAGGGCCTGAGTGAGGGAAGATATCAGCGTCTTAAGGGCCTAACTGGCTCCTACTACTTCAGTTGACCGCCTGTTCTCCTCAAGTGGATTTGGCCAAGCAGCAGGAAACAGGAAGCTCCCTGAGAACCTGATATTAATCAGACCAGGCTCCTGGGGCTGCTAGAGAGAACATAAGAACATAAGAACGGCCATACCAGGTCAGACCAAAGGTCCATCTAGCCCAGTATCTGTCTACCAACAGTGGCCAATGCCAGGTGCCCCAGAGGGAGTGAAGCTAACAGGCAATGATCAGGTGATCTCTCTCCTGCCATCCATCTCCATCCTCTGACAAACAGAGGCTAGAGACACCATTCCTTACCCATCCTGGCTAATAGCCATTTATGGACTTAGCCACCATGAATTTATCCAGTTCTCTTTTTTAAACGCTGTTATAGTCCCAGCCTTCACAACCTCCTCAGTTAAGGAGTTCCACAAGTTGACTGTGCGCTGCATGAAGAAGAACTTCCTTTTATTTGTTTTAAACCTGCTGCCTATTAATTTCACTTGGTGACCTATAGTTCTTGTATTATGGGAATAAATAAATAACTTTTCCTTATCCACTTTCTCCACATCACTCATGATTTTATATACCTCTATCATATCCCCCCTTAGTCTCCATGTACACGAGTGCAGCTGGGGCTCGACCATCTCCGGGGGGAGGAGGGGAGCCACACCGGCTCACTACACACCGTTGGGTCCAGGAAATAGCCCAGCAGTCCTCCTGGCAATTGTCTGCCCTGTGGGGGCAAGGGGCTCAGACCCTTGGGCAGGGCTGAGCAACAATAACAGTTAAGGCCCTAACCCTAGGACAGGGCAGGGCAGCAAACACTGAGTCAGGAAGCTCAGGCCCTTGGGCAGGGCTGAGCAACAATAACAGTTAAGGCCCTAACCCTAGGACAGGGCGGGGCAGCAAACACTGACTCAGGAAGCTCAGGCCCTTGGGCAGGGCTGAGCAACAATAACAGTTAAGGCCCTGGCCCTAGGTCAGGGCGGGCTGCAAACACTGAGTCAGGAAGCTCAGGCCCTTCGGCAGGGCTGAGCAACAGCAACAGTTAAGGCCCTGGCCCTAGATCAGGGCGGGGCAGCAAACAGTGAGTCAGAAAGCTCAGGCCCTTGGGCAGGGCAGAGCAACAGCAACAATAACCAGCTTCAGCCTCCTCAGGCCAGGGAAAGGAGGAGTCTGCCACCCCAGGATGGGTGGCACGGGGGACGCAGGCCCTCCCACTCCACCGCGTCCCAGCCTGGGGCCCTAGCAGCGGCTAATGATCTGCTGCTCAGTCATTGGGGATCCTGGCCTCAACACACTGACATAGGCTCCGGTAAGGTTGCAGCCAGACTGGGGTCGGCTGCCCCCGGGCTACTTCCGTACTCCCCCTCGGGGCCTACCTGGGTCCTGACGTCAGCCTCTGCTGGGTCCAGGAGCATGGGCTCGTCACGTCCAGGGCTGGGTGGTAGGTCCGGCAACTCCTCCAGATAGTCAGCCTGGGGTAGCTCTGGCAGCTCCTCCGGGTAGCGGGCGCAGGGGAGCTCAGGCCAGTCTGGGCGGCTGCCCTTGGTCGCAGGAGGTTCCCAGTCTCGAGCTCCCTGAGGGACATCTGCTCGCTCTGGCTGCTGGGGCCTGACTGAGCTCTGAGGGCCGGCCTTTATAGTTCTGGGTCGGCACCTGACCCTTTGAGGGGCGGGCTCAGAGCTCTTTAATTCCGCCCACTCTGGCCTCCGCCTGGGCTCTTCCTCCTCTGGGCTGGAGGGGAGCCACGCCGCCTCACTACACCCTCCCTCAAGTCTGGCTCTTGCTTGTCGGGGCCAGGCACTTCCATCCCCCCCAGGCGGGACATGAAGTCTGTATTTGCATGTTTCTTACCCGCTCTATGCTGGACGGTAAATGCATACGGTTGTAAGGCCAGATACCAGCGCAGTAGTCGGTCATTATTGTTTTTCATTTTCATCAACCATCGGAGGGGGGCATGATCCGTGACCAGCATGAATGGAGCTCCGAGGAGGTAGAAGTGGAGGGCATCACAGACCCACTTATGGCTTTCTCCCCCCACAGCGTAGTTCTTCTCCAGGGAAATAACTTTTGGCTGAGGTATAGAACCGGGTGGTCCCTTCCATCAACCTCCTGGGACAGGACAGCCCCCAACTCTGAGGCGTCCGTCTGGAGGATGAACTTCCTGTTGAAGTCAGGGCAGTATAAAATTGGCTCTTGACAGAGACACATCTGGAGCATCCGGAAGGCCTCTTCACATTCCGGGGACCACCGTACCTGCCGGGGGCTGTTTTTTGTCAATAGTCCAGTTAGGGGCACTGCGATGGAGGCAAATCGGGGGATGAACCGCTGATAGTACCCAACAAGGCCCAGGAACTATCAGACGTGGCATTTCGTAGTTGGCGTCGGGCAGGCCGCCAGGGCTTGCACTTTCCCAACAAGGGGTTTCACTCGCTCTCCCCCAATCGTATAGCCGGGATACGTGGTCTCCTGCCATGCAATGCGGCATTTTTTTGGGTTGGCCATCAGCCCCGCCTGTCTTAGGGCCCTCAGGACCGTGGCTACCCGGTCCAGGTGGTCTTCCCAGCGGCGGCTATAGACTACAACATCGTCCAAATACGCGGCCGTGTAATCCCGGTGGGGCTGTAGTAGGTGGTCCATTAGCCGCTGGAAGGTCGCCGGAGCCTCATGGAGGCCAAAAGGCATCCTCATGAACTGGTAGAGTCCTATCGGAGTGGCGAACACCGTCTTTTCCTTCAAGGTATCATCGATTGGGATCTGTCAGTATCCTTTACTGAGGTCGAGGGTGGTAATGAAACGGGCTTCCCCTAGGCGGCCCAGCAGCTCGTCCACACGGGACATCAGGTAGGTGTCAAACCTGGAGATGGCATTCACCCTCCGGAAGTCTATACAAATCCAGCGGGTGCCATCGGGCTTGGGTACCAAGACCACTGGGCTGCTCCACTCACTCTGGGATGGCTCAATGACTCCTAAGGCCTTGGCTACACTGGCACTTTACAGCGCTGCAATTTTCGTGCTCAGGGGTGTGAAAAAACACCCCCCTGAGCGTTGCAAGATACAGCGCTGTAAAGCCTCAGTGTAATCAGTGCCGCAGCACTGGGAGCGCGGCTCCCAGTGCTGCAAGCGACACCCGTAGAGGATGTGGTTTACGTGCAGCGCTGGGAGAGCTCTCTCCCAGCACTGGCACTCCGACCACACTCACACTTCAAAGCGCTGCCGCGGCAGTGCTTCTGCAGCAGCGCTTTGAAATTTCAAGTGTAGCCATACTCTAAGGCCAGCATGGCCTGCACCTCTTCCTCAACCTCTTGGCGAGTCCAGTATGGCAGCAGCCTGGTCATTTCCTGGATAACCTTCCCTGGCTCGGTCTGGATCCAATGATAGGCCAGGGTCATGTACCCTGGTAGACCTGTGAAGGTTCCCCGGAAAGCCTGCTTATGCTGCTCTTCCATAAGGGCGTCGCCAAGTAGGGGTGCAGCAAGATCCTCTGTCTGGGGCGCGTGGGGACCCAGTTCCGGCTCAGGTGGGTAAGGATTGATTAGCAGTCCCTCTCAGTCACGCCAGGGCTTCAACAAATTTACATGATATCGCTGGGTCTTTTTGCGTTTGTCCAGTTGGTGAATTTCATATGTGACAGGCCCGACCCTCCGAGCTACCTCGTAGGGTCCCTGCCAGCAGGCCAGTAACTTCAGCTTGCTAGAGTGCAGGAGGAGCAGGACCCAATCCCCGAGTTTAAAGTCACGTACCTGCGCCTCCTGGTTTTAGGTCCGCCCCTGTCAGTCCTGTGCAGTCTTTAAGTTTCCATGCACCAGGGTCCCAGCCTGAGCAAAATACTCCTGCTGCTGGAGGACATACTTCAGGAGTCCCTGGGTTGGGGAGACGGACTGTTCCCAGGTCTCCCACATTAAATCCAACAGACCCCGCGGACAGCGCCCGTATAATAGTTCAAATGGGGAAAACTTGGTCGATGACTGAGGGACCTCCCAGACGGCTAGCAGCAGGGTCGGGAGCAACTGGTCCCATCGGCATAGCTCCTCCAGGGGGAACTTCCACAGCATCTCCTTGAGGGTCCGATTGAATCGTTCCACCAGCCCGTCCTTCTGCGAGTGGTACACGGAGGTGCGTAGCTGTTTAACCCTCAGGAGCTCACTGACCTGCTGTAGCAACTGGGAGGTAAAATTGGTGCCTTGATCTGTTAGGATCTCCTGGGGCAAACCCACTCGAGCAAAGGCCTTCACCAGTTCCCCCGCGATGGTCCAGGCAGTGGTACTCCGCAATGGAATGGCCTTGGGGAAACGGGTGGCATAATCCACGATGATCAGGACATACTGGAAACCAGAAGCACTTTTTGGGAGCGGGCCTACCAGATCCATGGCCACCCGTTCAAACGGCGTCTCTATTATAGGCATGGGGACCAGGGGTGCCTTGGGCACTTGTGGCGGGGTGGCTAACTGGCACTCCGGGCAGGAGTTACAATAGTTCTTCACCTCCTGGTAAATACCGGGCCAAAAAACCCGCGTCAAGATCCGAGTAAGGGTCTTGTCATGGCCCAGATGCCCAGCCGCCGGGATGTCGTGAGCCAGCTTCATCACGGCCTGCCGGTGGCATCGCTGCACCAGCAGCTGCATTTGGGGTTCCTGTGTGTGGGCATCACGGTCAATCCGGTAGAGACAGTCCCGGCACAGTTCGAAGTGGGGCCACTGGGTTGTGCGCTGGAGGTCGATGATGGTCCCATCGACTGCCACGAGCTGTTCATAGGCCCGGCTAAGGGTAGGATCAGTCCCAACAAAAATCAGTATGAAGGAGGGGTTCGACGGGGGCTCCAGCCGAGGATTATCAGTTTCCTCATTCTCCACTTCAGTCTTCGGGGTCTCATCCACTTCGTCCGGCAGGGCCTCCTGGTGCTCTCCCTCCAGTGCCAGTGTTGACCGGAGGACCTCCTCGAAGGCGGGCCAGTCCCGCCCCAGGATCACCAGGTATGCCCGTTGAGGGGCTAAGCCAACCACGAGTCATCGGGTGAAGCCAGCTACCGTCACCAGGACGCAAGCACTAGGGTAGGGCCGGACGTCCCCGTGGATGCATTGCAGGTGTATCATTCCCAGGCGGGGGTCTGTCGGGGGTCCCAAAGCCTGGCGGATTAATGTCTGGCTGCAGCCAGAGTCAATAACAGCCTAGGTGGCCTGGTCCCCAATGACTACTGGGACCGTGATCTTGTGGGCCTGTGGTAGCCGAGCCCGGGTGTCCCCTGCACAGACCTGCCCAAAGCTACAGTCCATTTCTGTGCAGTCCCACTGCAGGTGTCCAGTCTGCCCACAACAGAAACAGGGTCCGAGCTCAGGGCAGCCACCACTGGAAGGGGCCCCCCTGGGACTTCTGAGGGGACTCTGATGGGCCCTCACGGGCCCCGGCCCAGACGGTGCCATTCCAGACTGAGGGGCCATATCTGGGTGCCGGGACCGAGGCCCCGGGAGAGCGTCCTGCCTGCAGCCAGGGTTTCGCGGCCTGGTTGGTGCATCTCTGCGGCCTCAGAGTTAGGGCATTCGGGTCCGGGATTTGGCGGACGGAAGGCGGGTCCCACAGACGTTTCAGCCACGCAAAAGTCCTCCATTAGCGAGACGGCTGCGGCCAACGTTGCCGGCCAGCGGCGAAGCACCCAGGCCCGTCCTTGGGCCGGTAGGGTGTGCACAAACTGTTCCAGGACAACTTGTTCGGTGACCTCCTCTGCCGTCCTTGTTTCTGGCTGTAGCCATTGCCGACATGCCTCCTTCAGGGCTTGGGCCACCAGCTGAGGTCGGGCTCCCGAGGGATACATTTGGCTCCAGAACCGCTGCCAAAAAGTCTAGGGGCTGACACCCAGGGCATCCAAGATCGCAACCTTTACTCAGCCATAATCCCTGGCTTCTTCCATTGCCAGCCCCCGGTATGCCGTCTGGGCAGTCCCGTCAGGTATGGGCCAGAAGGTGGCCCATTGGTCCCGGGCCACCCAGCGACGAGGACCACCCACTCAAATGTTACCAGGAATGCCTCGGGGTCATCGTCGAGGCCCATCTTTGTTAGTCGCATTGGGGCGGCAGAGCGGGGTGCCCCAGCGCTGTCCCCTACCGACAGTTCTACGGGGTGTGGTAATGCGGTCACCAGCTGCTGCAGCTGGACTCCAAGCTGCTGCTGCTGCTCGAGCTGGGCAGCATCCCACTGTTGCTGCTGCTGGAGCTGGGCAGCTGCCTGCTGCTGCTGCTGCTGCTGCTGCTGCTGGAGCTGGGCGGTCTGCTGCCGGTCCTGGTTCTCCACCAGCAGCTGAAACAAGTGCTCCATCTCCATGGTTCTTTAGGGTAGATCTTCCCCTCCGGCCTCTTCTCACAAGGGTCAAGGGTCCAGACTCCCCACTTCTGGTACCACGTATACACAAGTGTAGCCGGGGCTTGACCCTCTCTGGGGGGGAAGAGGGGAGCCACACCAGCTCACTACACATCGATGAGTCTGGGAAATAGCCCAGCAGTCCTCATGGCAATCGCCTGCCCTGTGGGGGCAGGAAGCTCAGGCCCTTGGGCAGGGCTGAGCAACAATAACAGTTAAGGCCCTGGCCCTAGGTCAGGGCGGGGCAGCAAACACTGAGTCAGGAAGCTCAGGCCCTTCGGCAGGGCTGAGCAACAGCAACAGTTAAGGCCTGGCCCTAGGTCAGGGCGGGCAGCAAACACTGAGTCAGGAAGCTCAGACCCTTGGGCAGGGCAGACAACAGCAACAATAACTGGCTTCTGCCTCCTCAAGCCAAGGAAAGGAGGCGTTTGCCATCCTGGGATGGGTGGCAGGGGGGACGCAGGCTCTCCCACTCCACTGCGTCCCAGCCCGGGGCCCTAGCAGCAGCTAACGATCTGCTGCTCAGTCAGTGGGGATCCTGGCCTCAACACACTGACATAGGCTCCGGTAAGGCTGCAGCCGACTGGGGTCGGCTGCCCCCGGCTATTTCCATATCCCCCTTGGGGCCTACCTGGGTCCTGACATCAGCCTCTGCAGGGTCCAAGAGCATGGGCTCGTTGCGTCTGGGGCTGGGTGGTAGATCCATCAACTTCTCCGGATAGTTGGCCCAGGGTAGCTGTGGCAGCTCCTCTGGGTAGCAGGCGTAGGGGAGCTCCGGCGGCTCCTCCGGATAGCAGGCGCGGGGGAGCTCCGGCGGCTCCTCCGGGTAGCAGGCGCGGGGGAGCTCCGGCGGCTCCTCCGGGTAGCAGGCGCGGGGGAGCTCCGGCGGCTCCTCCGGGTAGCAGGCGCGGGGGAGCTCCGGCGGCTCCTCCGGGTAGCAGGTGTGAGGGAGCTCCGGCGGCTCCTCCGGGTAGCAGGCGTGGGGGAGCTCCAGCAGCTCCACCAGGTAGCAGGCGTGGGGGAGCTCAGGCCAGTCTGGGTAGCTGTCCTAAGTCGCAGGAAGTTCCCAGTCTCGAGCTCCCTGAGAGATGTCTGCTTGCTCCAGCTGCTGGGGCCTGACTGAGCTCTGAGGGCCGGCCTTTATAGTTCCGGGTCAGCGCCTGACCCTTTGAGGGGCGAGCTCAGGGCTCTTTAGCTCCGCCCACTCTGGCCTCTGCCTGGGCTCTTTCTCCTCTGGGCTGGAGGGGAGCCGCACCACCTCACTACACTCCTCTTTTCCAAGCTGAAGAGTCCTAGCCTCTTTAATCTTTCTTCATATGGGACCCTCTCCAAACCCCTAATCCTTTTAGTTGCCCTTTTCTGAACCTTTTCTAGTGCCAGTATATCTTTTTGAGGTGAGGAGACCACATCCGTACCAAGTATTCGAGATGTGGGCATACTATGGATTTATATAAGGGCAATAATATATTCTCAGTCTTATTCTCTATCCCCTTTTTAATGATTCCTAACATCCTATTGGCTTTTTGACTGCCTCTGCACACTGCGTGGACATCTCAGAGAACTGTCCACGATGACTCCAAGATCTTTTTCTTGACTCGTTGTAGCTAAATTAGCCCCCATCATATTGTATGTATAATTGGGGTTATTTTATCCACATTAAATTTCATTTGCCATTTTGTTGCCCAATCACTTAGTTTTGTGAGATCTTTTTGAAGTTCTACACAGTCTGCTTTGGTCTTAACTATCTTGAGCAGTTTAGTGTCATCTGCAAACTTTCCCCCCTCACTATTTATCCCTTTCTCCAGATCATTTATGAATAAATTGAATAGGATTGGTCCTAGAACTGACCCTTGGGGAACACCACTAGTTACCCCTCTCCATTCTGAGAATTTACCATTAATTCCTACTCTTTGTTCCCTGTCTTTTAACCAGTTCTCGATCCATGAAAGGACCTTCCCTTTTATCCCATGACAGCTTAATTTACATAACAGCCTTTGGTGAGGGACCTTGTCAAAGACTTTCTGGAAATCTAAGTATACTATGTCCACTGGATCCCCCTTGTCCACATGTTTGTTGACCCCTTCAAAGAACTCTAATAGATTAGTAAGACACGATTCTTCTTCGAGTGATTGCTCATATCCATTCCAGTTAGGTGTGCGTGCCGCGCGTGCACGTTCGTGGGAAGACTTTTACCCTAGCAACTCCAGTGTGCCGGCAGGTTGCCCCCTAGAGTGGCGCCGGCATGGCGCTCGATATATACCCCAGCCGGCCCACCCACTCCTCAGTTCCTTCTTACCGCCGTGTCGGTCGTTGGAACTGTGGAGCGCAGCATAGCTGTCCTCCACGTCCCTAGCTCTCCTTTGTTTCACTGTTCTCATAGTTGTAGTTAGTTGTAATGGTAGTTGGACTTCTCATTGTTAACTTTTAGTGCATAACTGTATATACTTAGTTAGCGGGCTTGGGCTTTAGCCCTTTCCCGCACCTGGCACCGGGCCCATGCCTGGTTCGCCGGGGTTCAAACAGTGCTCGGCCTGCAAGAAGCCGATGCCAATGAGCGATCCCCATGACACCTGTCTGAAGTGCCTGGGGGAATCACACATTTCAGATAAGTGCCGCATCTGCAAGGCTTTTAAGCCTAGGACAAAGAAGGAGAGAGACCAGAGGTTAAGGGACTCTCCTGATGGAAGCAGCACTTAACCCTGTGGCCCTGACGCAGAGCGCCGGCTCCGCTCCGGCACTGGACCACGCCGGCTCCGGAAAGATGCCCCGGCACCGACCTTCCCCGGCACCGGGACTCGATGCAAGGCCCTCGACGTCTGCCACTCCAACCTCGCAGACTCGAGCGGAGCGCCTGGCATCTACCTCTGCCGCGGCTCTGCCGCCAGGGATTCTGTTCAACTCCGGGCCCCGGAGGTCCGTCGAGTCCGGTCCCTCATAGCTCCCCTATAAGATCCAGGGTTGAGCTGTGGTCCCTTCGACGCCGAGACATTCGCTTTGGCGCGGGACCTAATTGCTCTGACTGAGCCCACGCTGCCTCAACCCCCGGTGCCTCCGGTACGGGTTTCTATCTAGAGGCAAGCCTGTGACCATGCGAGCGCCGTCTCCGGACTCATCCAGCTGGCACCGATCCCCATCGAGGTCCCAGCACCGGGGTCGTTCTCGCTCCAGGTGCCGCCTTTGCAGTCCCGGCACCGCTCTCCACGGTGGTACCGGTCGTACTCGTGGCGCCGGTCATCTTCCAGGCGGTCTCGCTACTCCCGGCACCGGTCTGGATCGAGTCGCCGCTACCGGCAACGAGACTCGAGAAGCCGTTCTCGTAGGCGGTCAGCCACCCCAGTCGACCTCCCGGCACCGCGCCGGTGGCAAGGTCCTGGTCCCAGTCAACCTCCCGGCACCGCGCTGGCAGCAGGTCCCGGTCCCGATCCTGGCACCGCGCTGGTAGTAGGTCCCGGTCCGATCCTGGCACTGGTACATTGCCAGTACCGGTCCCGCACCGAGGAGGTCTTCGACGTCGAGGCTGAGGGAGCCCTATCAGCCCCGTTCGGCCCCACCATGGCCGTCCTGGCAGCCGTCTGTCTCATCGCAGGCAGACAGCATGTACGCTCTGGATGCGGACAGGCCTGATCCCTCTTCCAAGACCAACCCCCCCGCAGGAAAGGGACCGCAACAGTGGGGCTCTGGACGCCCTGGGCGTACCATCAAGCCCAGGGCTCTCAGCTCATTCCACCGCGACCAGCGACATCTGAGCGCCGGGCTCTGGAGACCTCGTTGTCTCGCCCTCCCGCTTCTCCGACGGGGGAAGACCGGGTCTAACCAGCAGGACCCTGAGCTCCCTCCGGGATCAGAGGCGTTGGTACAGATGGAGCCCCCCCGTGGACCCGCTCCTACCTGGGGTCTCCCTCATCATCCTCCCCCAATGAGGCAGTGGTGGGAACGTCATCCTCCGGTCCCCCCCCACTCGACCTCAGGGCGCACCAGGACCTCCTCAGGCATGTAGTGCAAAACATGAACTTGCAGGCTGAGGAGGTCTCGGAAATCAAAGATCCGGTGGTGAGCATTCTCTCAGCGGATGCTCACACCAGAGTCACCCTTCCCTTCATGAGGACTATTCAAGCCAATGCCATACCATCTGGCAGTCACCGGCTTCCATCCCTCCTGCTGCACGCGGGGTGGAACGCAAGTACATGGCCACCCTCCAAGGGTATGAGTATCTGCATGTCCACCCGCCCCCGTGCTCCCTTGTCGTGCAGTTTGTGAACGAGAGGGAGCGCCCGGGCGCAGGCCCCAGCACCAAAGTCCAAAGAGGCGAGGCGCATGAACCTGCTAGGCCGGAAGGTCTACTCAGCGGGCACCCTCCAACTCCGGGTGGTCTAACCAACAGTCACTCCTTAGCTGCTATGCCTATAACTCCTGGGTAGCGGCGGATAAGTTCAAGGAGTTGTTGCCTCAGGATGCGCGTCAGAATTCGCTGTGATTCTTGATGAAGGCAAGAAGGTCATGAGAACTTCATTGCAGGCATCCTTGGACGCAGCGGACTTGGCTGCCAGAACTCTGGCTTCTGGAATTACCATGCGCCGCATCTCCTGGCTACAGGTTTCTGGCCTTCCTCCGGAGCTCCAATTACACCATCCAGGATCTTCCGTTTGAAGGTCAGGGCCTGTTTTCAGAGAAGACTGACCCCAGGCTGAAAAGCCTGAAAGACAGTAGGGTCATCATACGCTCACTAGGGATGCACACTCCCGGGACACAGCGCAGGCCCTTCCGGCCTCAGCAGCAGCAGCGCTGGCCTTATCCCCAGCCCCGCCAGCGTCAAGACTTTAGCAGGCGCTGAAGCAGGAATGGCCGACGCAGACAATCAGGCAACCAAGGGGGGCAGAATCAGAACTCCTCTAAGCCCCATCGGGCCCAAAACCTTCGTTTTGAAGGTGCGCCCGAGGACGCTGTACCAGTTTCCTCCACGGATCCGTCCCCTCCATTTTCCAACCATCTTTCGTTCTTCCTCCTGGCGTGGACCCAAATAACATCCGACCAATGGGTCTTACGCACGGGATACCGTCTACAATTTATTTCGCACCCTCCCTCCCACCCCCCACCCTCGTCCCTCTTAGGGACCCCTCTCATGAGCAAATCCTCCTTCAGGAGGTGCGGACGCTCCTCGACAAAGGAGCCATAGAGGCGGGTTCCAGAGAACAAAAAGGGCCAAAGGGTTTTATTCCCGCTACTTTCTGATCCCCCAAGCCAAGGGAGGCCTCAGACCCATCCTCGACCTGCGGGAACTCAACAGATATGTGGTTTGAAGTTGAAGTTCTGCATGGTATCCTTGGGGACCATTATCCCATTCTCTGGATCCTGGAGACTGGTACGTCGCCCTCGACATGCAGGACGCTTATTTTCATATAAGCCATTTTCCCGCAGCACAGACGTTTCCTTCGGTTTTGTGATCGACCGCCACCATTATCAATTGCGGTCCTCCCATTTGGCCTCTCCACGGCCCCGAGGGTATTCACGAAAGCATGGCTGTCGTCGTCGCCCATCTTCGATGCAGTCGCATACACGTATTCCCTACCTCGACATACTGGCTGATTCGAGGCACGTCAGACTCGCAGGTCTCAACTATGTCCGCACAGTCAGCAGACTCTTTGGAGATTTGGGCCTTATCCTCAATGTGGGCAAGTCACTCTGCTTCCCACACAGAGGATAGAGTTCATTGGAGCCATTCTGGACTCACTTTGGCCAGGGCCGTTCTGACGCTGTCCAGGTTTTCAGACGCTGTCGGCCATCATTTGGCGGTTACAGGCTGCTACCTTGACCTCTATAAGGACGTGCCTAACCCTCTTAGGCCACATGGTGGCCTGCACCTTCGTTATGGGTTATGCACGGCTTCGCATGAGGCCCCTCCAGTCCTGGCTTATCAGCCAGTACTGTCCGGCCAGGCATCTGCTGGACGCGGTTATCACCGTCCCCTGGGAGGTATTGGATTCCCTGCGGTGGTGGCTAGACCAGTCCGTGGTGTGTGCGGGGCTCCCGTTTCATCCACCCCAGCCCTCGGTGTCCGTAACAACAGAAGCCTCAGATCTGGGTTGGGGGGGGCCCTCAGAACCCTGAGGACACAGGGCCAGTGGTCTCCTCAGGAGGTGGCCATCCACATCAACATACGGGAGTTGAGAGCGGTCCGCCTTGCTTGCCAAGCGTTCTCCCATCAGCTTCAAAGTCGCTGTGTCTCGGTATTCACCGACAACACGACGACCATGTTCTATATCAACAAGCAGGGCGGCACGAGATCGTCTCCCCTATGTCAGGAGGCGATGCGGCTCTGGGACTTTTGTATAGCCCACTCCATTCACCTCATGGCATCCTTTTCTCTCCCGGAGTACGGAACACGCTGGCGGAACGTCTGAGCAGATCCTTCCTTTCGCACAAATGGTCCTTTCGCACAAATGGTCCCTTCGACCAGATGTCACCCACTCACTCTTTCAGAGGTGGGGTTGTCCCCGGATGGACACTCTTCGCATCCAGAGGCCAGTGGTCTCCTCAGGAGGTGGCCATCCACATCAACCATCGGGAGTTGAGAGCGGTCCGCCTTGCTTGCCAGGAAATGCCAGATGTTCTGCTCCTTTCAAGGCCAGGAACCAGGGTTGGTAGCGGATGCCTTTCTTATTCCGTGGACAACGCACCTGTTCTACACGTTCCCTCCGTTCCCGCTCGTCCACAAGGTCCTTCTGAAGGTGTGCAGGGACAGGGCCCGCTTGATTATGATAGCTCCAGCGTGGCCCAGGCAACATTGGTATCTGATGTTGCTGGACCTGTCTCTATCATTATACTCTCCCCTAAGAGAAGTCTGTGTCCGATCACATGCTCCTCTGCCAGCAGTATATAAGAGGCTCCTCCTCCTCTCTCTCCCTGCAGCTCCTACTGCTTTCTGTTATTCCCTCTCACCTTTTCTCCTGCCAGCCTGTTATGTCTCTTGTTCCCTCCTTCCTCCAGCACAGCATTCACCATCTCTGTGCATCTAGAGCAGAGGGAATACATATGCACCAGCAGCAGACATAATTTTCTACAATCTAAGTCCTAGTGTTGCCCACCCATAGTCTGGCACCTGAGGTGGCCGCCTCAGTTCACCTCATGGTAAGGCCAGCCCTGGGCTGACTCCTAACCCCTCTCATTCAGTCTGGCACAACTGCCCATGTCCTCATGTGTTCCTGCACCCCCATGTGTTCCTCCACTCCCATTCAGATACCCTCACCCCCCACCCCCATGTGGCCATGCACCCCTCCCTCGTGGCTCTGTACCCCATCCCCCATGTGTCTCTGTGTCCCCACCCAGTCACTCCCCTATCCCCATGTGTCCTTGTACCCCCTCCCCCGGTACCCATGTATTTCTGTGCCCCCACCCAGCCACTCCCCTGTCGCTATGTAGCTCTGTACACCCTCCCCCATCACCTCCCCCATGGCCCTGTGCCTCCACTCCCATTCAGGCCCTGCCCCAGTCTGTCCCTCCCCCACTAGCTCTATGAGCACTGTCTGACCCCCCAGTACCCCACACTGTCTGTGTCCCCATAGCCTTGTCTCCTGACTTGGCCTGACAGGCACTGTGAAGAAGGCAGGGCTCTTCTCTTCCTCTCTGGCAGGGAGCTGCTGCTGTGTTGTATCACCACAGCACCCCCCTGGTGGACAAAGGCAGAACTGAAGCAACATTTTGGCAGAAGGTTTTTCTGTTGAAAAAATTAAAAATATGAGTGGCTTATTAATTATGCACACATGCAGTAGTGCAGAATTCCCCTGGGAGTATCTGGGTAAATCAGGGCATACAAATACAATAATTAGTAACAATTACATAACTTGTTAATTAGTTCTGATGTTTGCAGTTGCAACTAGCAAGTATCTCATGAAAACATTTTGTATTTTGAATCCTGGGTATTGAACATTTGATGGATCACTTTACAGCTGTGAGTCAGTGTCCCACTGTTCTTTCTCTGTGATAGTAGGAGGCATATACAAAGCAACCTATGTCAGCTCCAGAATTAACAATCTTAGAAGTATATCTGCATTTGAATGAAGACATTTGACAATTGGTCTCATGGTGCACTTAGTTGCCAGCTACTAAGTGCTGGATTCATGTTTATCCTGCAAGAGCTGACATCAAATACCTAACCAGAGCTTTCCCTGCTTTTTTATATGTTTGTCATTATTTATTTCATGAAAGGTGAGAAACTGTGAACTTGGGTCTTGGCAAGTAAGTGAATGGTGAAATAATTTTCAAATACTTGGTTTTAAAATGTGACTTTCTAATGAATCTGCACATATAGTGGAAGCTGATTCCCTCTCATTTACAATGGTGTAACTCCATTGACTTGTCTGGGAGTTAACTCCTCATTCACATGAATGTGAGTGGTGAACTGGGACCCTAGCATGGGCGGTGGGTATCACAGGCCGGGGGAGGCTAAGCCTCCCGAAACAGCCTGGAATGGCTCAGTCCACGCTCCCTCTTAGGTCCCTTCCTGCCTCCTTCTAGTTCTCAGTCTTCCTTGGCACAGGCTGGGGTGGGCTGGCCTGCCACTAGGACTTGGGGTGGCTGGTGCTCGCAAGGCCCAGGGCTGGGGGTGCTGGAGACACACTACTTGTCCAGTGCTCCAGAGCTGTGGCTGGGGGTGCTGCAGCTGTGTCGCCCACCCAGCACTCCAGGACTGGGGGTGCTTGGGCAGGCTGGAGCAGGGGGTGGGGCAGCAGCTGAGGCTGAGGGTTGCACTGGGCTCCAGCAGGAGAAGGGGTGGAAGGGAAGGAGCAGGGCCTCAGGCAGAAGGGGAGGGGCTGGAGGCTAGCCTCCCCCAATGGTCAGTTCACCCACCACCCCTGGACCCTAGGCACAACTTAACATCTTAAACTATTTTAAAATACTATTTTAAAAATATTTGCAACTTTCTTTAAACAGAAAAACTAAAATAAATGTAGTTAAGGAAAAGAGTTCTGTTTTCTCCTACAGGATGCTAAAAGGACTTGCCTGGAGTAGGATAGAAAAGAGGAAGCTGTAACTGATGTGCTGAAAGTGAATTTGGGAGAATGATTGATTGGTTGCTACTTCCTGAATGCCAGTGTAAATCCCAATCTATTTGGCCTCTGAAACAAGTCATAAGCAAAATTTCCCAAGTAACATTATTCTGCATAGTGTCCTAGGAGTAGCTCTTTATGTATTATAAAGTTTCCTCATCAACAATTCGTCAAAGACCTGAAGATTGAGCCTGTCTCATGAGACAAGCTAATAAATCAAAGCAAATCCCTTAGGGTGAATTTTACCTATACAACACAGCATTTTTACAGTTGAAATAAATCACTTAACTGAAATGAAATGGAGCATTTGTGTCAGCATTCAATCAGATATAGGGTACAACTTGTTTTGCTCAACTTAGTTCACTCAAAAGCACGAAAAAATGCACTGGAATTAACAAAATTATGCAATTTGGAATGCTTAGCTTCTGAAGTCATATGGTACACTTTTTAAATGCTTGAAATAACATGAAGGTGTCTATTGCGCTCTGAAAGGAAATAATATTAACTATCTGAACAACTTGCAAACGGACCATTGCAGGAAGTTCATTAAATCTCATGTGGAAAATAAATAAACCAGTAGAGAAAAGGATGGGTGGGAATTTGACTTCCTCTGTTTCTGGAGAAGCAATTTTTTTTTAAATATATAATGTATTTGGCCAAAAGATTTTTAAATGGAAAATTGAGACCAATTAGCAAATATATTTGTTTAATCTTTCAAAATAAAATCCTCTTAATGCATGTAGTACTATAGGCAGGGTTAGTAGCCTGCCTATTAAGGTTGCCCTACCCTTCCCATTACAAGACCCTGTTTCAGTTGCTTATAACTTTGTTAAACTCAACCATTTAGGCTGAAAAGTTACATGCTGTGTGTCTTCTTCAGACTAATATTTCTGGAAATTTTCAGCCAAATGGCTCAGCTATTTCATGGAATGTAGTTAGGGGAAAACACATTATTCTCATAACCTTTTTTTGAAAAGCTCTAGAACCTCCTGCTTTGAAGCAGGGACTGCAATTTGCACGGTGGATGGCCTGTGTCGTCAGGGATTGTTTTTGCTGTCTCTGTGAAAATCTGTTCAATGTTGACTAAGTTATAAGCCTTTGAAAAACTGCAGTTTTCCCACGTGAGTAGCAACTCATTTACCGTTTCACAGTTTAACTCCTCAAAGATACTGTCTGCAAAGGAATGCAGTCCATGGCTGAGTGGGACTTTCCTTCCAATTGCAGTTTCCGGCTACTGTGGGCTATGCAAGGTCCATATCCAGGCACTGAAACAAAAAGCAAGGAGACTGTTTCTGCTGGGCTCTCAATGACTTGCTGGGCCCAGGCAGAGTCTTAGAGGAAGCTACTTGAATCAATGTAGAAGGGACAAGAGCTGGACCAGGGGAGGAAGTGGATTAGATAAAGGAATTGCGGGGTGGGGGAAAGAATGGGAATGGCTGGACAAGGAGACTGGGACAAGAGGACACAGACAGATGTGCAGCCCAGGGAGTGAGACGGGGGAGTCAGTAGAGATGAGGAATGTGGATATGGGAGGTGACTGAGGCTGGCAGTGGAAGAGAGGGGAATTAAGTAAGAAATTGTGATGGGGGAACTAGGACTTGCTGCACAAGGAATGTAGGAACAAGGAGCCAGCAGTTAGGGGGAGTGGGAATGCTGGCCAAGGAGACTGGGAGGAGACTCAGACTGGGAATGGTGGTGGGGAGACTGGGAATCCAGAGGGAGGACTGGTTATGAGATGCTCAAGTAGTGGAGACTGGGGGCTGGTTAAGTGATGATAAGATTGGGACTGGAACAAGGATCGGGGTGAGGAGAGACAGGACTGGGACAGGGGACAGGTTGTCATGGATGGGGCAGACAAGGGAGTTGGGAGAAATGGTCAGAAGGATCTGCCTATATTAGAGGAATTTAATGAGTAAGATGGATTCTGATGATAAATGTGAGGTAGCTTATATTGCTGCATAGTAAATTTAAACACCCTACAAGGAAGCCAGTCATATTTTCACAAGTCATTCTCTAGCTCACCAGCTGTGGCCTCTCTGGAGGGTTTGGGCAGTAGGTAAGAAGTGCAGATCAAGATCATTTTCAACCTCTGGAGAGTTAGGCACCAAATCACCTTTTAAAGTTTAGGTATATGAGAGTTACAGCATACGGGGAAGGCATGTGCTGGGAAGGGTGCTGACAAGGGCCCTTTACTTTTGAGAGGCACATACTTCACCTGTCTAGAGTCGGCCCTGCAGAAAAGCATGACTGAATTGAATGTGAAATACAAGGAAGACATTGGATGGAACAAGCCACTTGGGCCACATTCTGTACCGATTTACACTGGTACATCCAACTTGAAGCTGCGGATGCTCAACACCTGAAAATCAGGCTTTTATTTAAGTGCCCCTCTATGGGTGTATCTACACAGCAGCTAGACACCCATGGCTGGCCTAAGCCAGCCAACTTGGGCTCAGGCTGCTGGGGTGTTTCATTGTTGTGTAGACTTCTGGGCTTGGGCTGGAGCCCAAGCTTTGGGACTCTGAAAGGTGTGAACAACAAACGATAAGATGCCTAGTTCTCATAGACAGAGCAATAGAGGATCTAATCCATTGAGCATAACTCGGGACTCATGCATAAAGGTTTTCCTTAATTATTGAAAGTTGGCCTAGAAAATAAAGAATGCAAAATAAGGACTATTATATCTCTGAGCATGCTGATGTGTGGTTGAAGAAGAAATACAACACACTATTCCCAAAACAAAAATGGGTAATTAAACATGTCATGCTCTGTGCCTTTTGACTACAAAACATTTCATATAAGATTTTAATTACTTGCTATACGGTTACTTTCAAGGCCTATTTCATGGAAAAGTTATCTGTTTTTATAGCTCCACGTGCACAGAAAAGCTTAAGGGAATAATAACCCCCCAAAGGCTAACATCCAGCACTGCCAGTAGCAATCCTGAATACTTAATGAGGTGCTTACGGCTAGGAAGATTTATAATGAGATGTCTTTTTAGTTCATAGTGTTGGACATTAAAGAGATACTGTCAACATGATTTTAAGAGAAAACTTTTACACAGCATGTGCAGAATTAAAACAAAAAAATCTTTCACAAATATATACAAGATTTTTTCTGCCTGCCTCTACTGATGTTAGAAGGTGAGAGTAGATCAGCCAAGAGCAAAACCACCAATACAGTTGGTCAACCTCTTCCCTTCCACCCTGTCCTCTCTGCATGTGTCTGCCTGTCGCCTCTTTGGTTTCGGGTCTCTGCTGTATTTGTGATAAACACCCTCTCTCAGATTCTGGAGAAGAGTGTGAATGTGAGCTCCCAGCAGAGCAGTACATTAGAGTGAAGACACCAGGCTAATGTATAAGAAGGATCATGCCAAAAACCATCAACAAAACAGTTATACTGACTATATTAACAAATGGTTAACAAAGTGCTGTTAATTGCACACATAAACTGGAAAAAAAAAGAGAACACGCTTTCTCTCTCTGATTTTGTGCAGTGGTAATTGTGGGGGCTATGTGTAACAAAACCAGGTCTCACGTTTACAGACAGAAGTGATTTTTCTAATTTAAAGTAACCCTTTAAATCAGTTTCTGCAAAACAAAACAGGGTTTCAGTGGTGCACAGGCTTTATATAAGGTGAAGTTCACCCTTTGTAAAAACCAAACATAAACCACAGCCTGACTTTCCTGTCAAGATGGCTGGTTCTAGTGTTTTCTTTGTAGAACCTCCTATTTCAACCCTTTTGCATCCTTTCCTGAGAGAGGGGCCAACAACCCCTTTTCTATCATGAACTGGAGCTACTGAAGCCTACCTGCTCTGCCTGCCATCATGAGCTAGTACAAGTCAACAGATCAGTTCTGCTTCTCCCTCCAGCCCACTAGCACCTGACATTGTCACAGGACTACACTCAGCAACCATTGTGAAGAGAGGACATGATCTGATGCATGCCATAGCTGCAGCTTGTATGTATATTCACCCTTTGAGGTGAGCTAGCAGCTTTTGAGATGAAAACTAAACAACAAGCAGTAAGGGCCAGCTGTGTAGGCTACAGAAGTGAAATAGGTGTCATGGAAAGACCACAGTTCACAACCAAATTATGGGTCCAATTCACAGCCTCACTCCTCTCCTTCCTACTGCTCATACAGTGACAATTCCACAGACATTAAAGGAGTCCCCATGAGGTTGTAGGGCCGGCACAGCCAGCTCCTAAATCATCACACATTGAGTGCCAGCATAGGGGGTATGTCAGGGTGGGAGGGGAGTGACCAGAGATGATGAATGACTCCTGAGGATTGTTGCCAGCTGGCACAGGTTAGAACAGTTCATAGGGCCCTGGTCTTGATAGGCCCCCTTTCTGCTACACTAAGCAGATCTGGGCTGGACCATAGAATCTGGTCCGTCTCATTTGCTCTTAGCCAGCATGGGCTCAGCTCCTAGTGGGAAGGGAGAGCCCTGCATCATTTTGCAGTGATCCCTCTGGGTGATTCTGGAAAGAAACAGTATCTATTTCTTGGGAATCAGATAATCAAGAAAATGCAAATGTCTTGTAATTGAGAGCTAGACCGGGAATATTGTGGGGTGTATGTGGAATGCTCAAGGGTCTGAGGCAGTCTTGGAGGAAACTGAATACTCAATTTTTTTTTGACATTTGGATGGTTATGATGTTTACTACCATATATTTTTTGCTACCAGCACCATCCTGAAATTGTGATGCGGCCATTGGTTAATTATATCACTTATTAATGTAGCTTTGCTTTTTCAGTGTCAGTGAGTGAGACATGATCCTCCCTCTGCTCACATCACATGCACAACTGACTGTGACTGAGGGTTATCGCCGCTGGGATGCCATAAATCAGGATAATGAGTCTGGTAGTTGCAATATTGATGGACTTGCACTTGTTCTGGGTTATCATTTCCCCAGTAATATTCCTAGCTCTTCTCCCTAAAATGCACAATCACATGCACAGTGATTTTTCTGTATCGGGAGTGGCAGGATGCTCAGCTTCCTCCAAAGCTGACTTCATCAGTATTGAACAGATTGTCTGTTAGGGAAGCTTAATATCAACATGAGCTACTTCCTTTTCACTGTACTATAATATCACTGGTTTTCTGGGAATCTTTTTAATCTCGTACGATGTCATACTCATTTCAGTTTACTTTTACCTGAATCAGCATGATGTGGCCTCTTTTCTTCATTAGGTACTGTGAATTTACAAAGATTATATCAGTCTTTCAGTTGGCATCTTGGTAGCATGTCTTAACATGAAAAGCTGCCTCTTTCATAACACAATCACTAATTATGCAGCAACTCCCTAAAGGTTGTGTGCAATAGTATCAACTGTAAATAATCATAATTTAAGATACCACCAGAGAGAGGTGTAGAAGGAACAGTGAACTGTGCTCACGACTACAGCCTAGAGACTGTACAGGTGCTCTGCACCCTGCCTCTGGGATGTAGGAGAGGATTAGGATAGCACTTAAGGGAAAGGTGTAGGAAAATGAGAGTTGAAATTAACAACAGTATTAAAGAATCACCCTTTACATACATCAGCTTCCAAGTGATCAGTATTTCAGCTGAGAGCCCAGGTGCTCTTTCACTCAAACTCCCATCACCAATAGATACACCAAATGCTCACCCAATATCCTGCCTAAAAATCCCATCAGTGGCTCCTCTGTTTTCAGTTGTGAAATTTCTTCCTCAGAGTTCCCCTTATCCTCTGAGTGAATGAGTAAGATGCACATGCAGGATCATGCCTACGAAAAAGAAAACTCCTGGCTTGCAGCCACATGCTAATTCAATAGAAGTTCACAGTTGTCTGCCAAGAAACATAAAAAAAGCAATGACATTTTAACTATCTTGTGAAGCAAGTAGTTCACGCTGCCAGTGAGCTCAGCAAAACAAGGAGTGAGCCTTATTAATGACTGTTTATCCCAACCTTCACATTTCACTTCTCATCACCTCTTCTAAACTTCCAAGTTTCTTAATGGAAACATTGGTAATACCATAACCATAAGTATGCAGCAAAGGAATGCACCTTTCCTTTGAAATATTATGTTATTTTTTTATTCTTTGGTTTTAGTTCTAGCTGTGTATTTCTCTCCCCCAAAACAATCATATTAAAATTTTAAAATTCTCTGAATGTTGATCAATGTAAAGGTTAAATTTGGCTTTAGTCAAGAAGTTTTGGTGGGGCAGGAGGAAGGTGTGCATGTGTAAAGGTGGTCTTTGTGCTCCATCTGCTGTATGTACCAGTGTGGTTGCCGCAGCCTTAAGACTGCTCTAAATTATACCCAATGCCACCAGACCATACAGGGGCAATATAGTAGCCAGCAATTAGTTGTGTGGAGGCACATACTAACCAGGCCACCTACTCCAGCAGCAGGGAGGTGTAGTGGAGTGTGACTTGCTACAGCAACTCTGTGCAACTGGAGGACTTCCTTGCATTGGGATGATCCTTCCATGGGCAGCTATGCCAGCTTTAGGATCACTCTGTATCATCAGACAATGCAGCACAGAATGGCTGAAATACTGCCCTGGATCTATGCCTCTATCTGCACCTTGTTGGCAACTGCATACAAAATAAATTAGTCACTATGATATTTGACATCAGTCATTGTGATAGCAAACAATTGCACATAGTATAAAACATCCATGTTAATATTTATTTAATTTAATTTCTTCAAGCTCCACATATCCCACACAAATGTGACGGGTTCTTTCCAGCTCCATGGGAAACCTTGAATGCCAAGATCTCTCTCTTGCTTCTTCTTTCAAGCTAGGGTGCAACCGTTAGCAAGGTGCGCTTTAATGTGGCTGTGTAGTCACGGCACCAGTGCTGGAAGAGATCTCTGCTAGCGCTATAAAAAACCCACCTCCATGGTTACAGCACTGAAACTTGCAGCGCTCGAGGGTGTGTGTGTGTTTTCACACCCTGAGCGAAAAAAATTGCAGCACTCGAAAGGGGCAGTGTAGACACGGCCTCATAAAAAGTTTTACAGAGAGTTGTTTGTGGAAAGCAAAATAAATCAGTGAGTGAAGACTGTCCCTCAGTAATTGAGAATTTAGGGTAGGTTGTCCATTTAGAAAATACAATCCAATTAGTACTATAATGACATTGGATCCAAGTTGAGGGAGTAAACTGTTGCTGCCCAGAGACAACGCTAATATATTACTTAGCTTTTGTTCCCTCAAATATTTTGTTTTTAAAAACTTCCTCTGTTTCCTAGGAAATCCCCCTTTTCCACAGTGTGTGTAAATCTTTCGCAAATGTAACATGATCTAAGCTGTGTGCCAGAATCTGAAGAAGAATACAGCTTGCATGCTCTGAACAGAGTTGGAGACAACTGAGATGGCTCTCTGTTCAATTATGCAAGAATCTCAGTTATGTGCTGCAAAAGCATCAGTGTCAGGAGGTGAAGAGGGCCACAACAGTATGTATCCAGATAACAACAAACACAAGAGGGGGAGTTCTCAAACTCTGTCATAAGACTTACCACATGTCAATAAAGAAACTGTCTCAGATCTATTACGCTTCCTGTTTATAATCACATAACATCCCTCTGTCAACGACAACAATTGCTGACATGGAAAAATAATATTAGGAAAATATATAATGCATTTTTAGCTATCTTTAAATGCAATTTAGCAAATGGAAATAAAGGAGGTGTTACCACCACACTACCAGCTAGTTTTCTCTCTAGACCACCAGCAAGTGCTCTGTGGATCGCCACTGGGTTGTCCAGATAAGCAGCTCTTGGCCCTGGTTTGGTAGAATTCTAACCTATCCAGAGGAAAGGAGAAAATCCCACCAGCTCCACCATAAGTCATTTTAAAGTTACTTTGTGAGTTGGAGTGGAAGGGCAGTTTCCCACATAGGATTGCCAACTTTGTACTTACACAAACTCAAACACCCTTGTCCTGCCCCTCTTCAGAGGCCCTGCCCCTGATCACTCCATCTCCACTCCCTCTGTCACTAGCTCTCCCCCACCCTCACTCACTCGCTCATTTCACTGGGCTGGCTCAGAGGGTTAGGATGTGAGAAGGAGTGAAGCAGGGCTCCAGCTGGGGGTGTGGGCTCTGGAATGGGGCCAGAAATGAGGACTTCAGGGTGTGGGAGGGGTCTCCGGACTTAGGCAGTGGTCAGAGCTCCAGCTGGCGGTGTGGCTGTGGGGTGGGGCCAAGGTTGAACGGTTTGGGGTGCTGGAGGGGACTCTGGGCTGGGAGGTGTAGTCGAGGGGCTTGGAGTATGGGAGGGGGCTCCAGGACTGAGACAAGAGTTGGGGCTCTGTGCTGGGGGTGTGGGTTCTAGTGTGGGGCCAGAAGAAGGAGGGGTTGAGGGTGTGGAAGAGTGCTCCATGCTGGGGCTGGGGTTGTGTGGGGGGTGTGAGGGCTCCAGCTGGGGATGCAGGCTCTGCTGTGGGGCTGGGGATGAGGGATTTGGGGTGCAGGAGGGGGCTCTGGAGTAGGGCTGAGGGGTTCAGCATGCAGGAGGGGGCTCCAGGCAGGTGTGCGGGGCAGTGTGAGGGCTCCAGCTGGGGGTGCAGGCTCTGGGCTGAGGATGAGGGGTTTGGGGTGCAGGAGGGAGGTCTGGGCTGGTACTGAGAGGTTCAGAGTGTGGGAGGGGAATCAGGGCTGGGGCAGGGGCTGGGGCATGGGAAGGAGTCAGGGGTGCAGGCTTTGGGTGGCTCTCTCCTAAAGCAGCTCCCAGAAGCAGCGGCATGTCCTCTCTCTGGCTACTACACCGAGATGTTGCCAGGCATGCCGCTGCTTTCAGGAGCCATGCAGAGCCACGGCAGGCAAGGGAGCCTGTCTTAGTCCCGCTGCACCGCCGATTGGACCTTTAACGGCCCGGTCAGTGTTGCTGACTGGAGCTGCTAAGGTCCCTTTTTGAGCAGGCGTTTGGGTCAAAAACCGGACACCCGGCAACCTATTCCCACATCTCCATGTTATTTCCTGTACTTTTCCACAAGTGAAACCACAGTCCCTGTGGGAGTTACTCCAGCAGAACCTCAGACCAGAATAACTCACTTCCCCCGCATTCTCTTACTAAGAGGAGGATCAATGGCCAGATTTTCTAAAGTAGATGTAGATAGACACCTAGTGTGATTTTCACAAGAAACTGAGCAAATTAAGTGCCTAGTTCCCACTCAGATCAATGGGAGCTAGGCATCTAACCTTGTGATAAATGACGTCAGGGAAGCTCCCGTTTATGGACATCCATCCAGCCAGCTAGCTACGTAAGCAGAGTCAGGATGAGCTCTACCTTGACATTTGGTGGTGAATTATGGCAAGTGTGGAAAAGAATTTCAGAGGCTTATTGTGTTTGCATAGGCACACTCACCCCATCTAGCATAGCCCACAGCAGCCTAAAATGGTTACTTTCACAGCTATGGGATCCCCAATTTCTTTGTTATTGGGGCAGGAGGAATAAAGCGTTGTCACCCTGATTAAATAAATGAGGAACTATGAAATTGTTTTATGAAAAAGGGTTTCACCATCAACTAAATAGCACTTGCTAGACAAGGGACATGGGTTCCAAAACCCAGTGAATGGAGAGAGGCTGGGGACAGGTATCTGTACCTGGTGGTGTGGGCTCCTTGTGTGAGCCAGAAGCATCAACTGCACCTACTCCTCTCTCCACTGTTGAATATCACAGCTGATTTTTGATTCCCTTAAAAATCTAGATACAGGTTACTGAGCTGAACTCATTTTAGGCTAATGGTGCACCAGCACTGGGGCTCCCCTACCATAAGATGAAATCACTAAAGAGCTAAAATTATTGAGCTGAGAGCACTGATTACTGTGCTAATTAGTGGGGGAGCCTGAAGCTATACTGTGGAGCAGAACAGCTGGCAGAGCAGAGTGGAGCAGTTTGTGGGGACACAGAGCGAGCAGAGCCGAGCAGTTTGTGAGGATGGCTGGAGCGGATCACAGAATGGCTGGTGGAGCAGAGCAGCTGGCAGAGCGGAGAAGTTGTGGGATGGTTGGAGTGGCCCATGGAGCGAGCAGAGTCGAGCAGTTTGCGGGGATGGCTGGAGCAGATCACGGGACGGCTGGTGGAGCAGAGCAGCTGGCGGAGTGGAGTGGAGCAGTTTGTTGGGACGGCTGGAGGAGCAGAGTGGAGTGGTGGTAAAGTGGAGCAGTTCGTGGAGAAGGCGGAAGCAGAACCCCATGGAGAGACTGGGCAGTTGGCCCTGGACCACGTAAGGTGTCCCTTTCTACCCAGGCTGGGTGGGGGGGAACCTCTGCAGATAGACTCTCGAACTCTGGGGTTGCACTGACCCGGGACAGGGACTTTTGGGTTGTGGGACTTTTGGGACTGTGGGTGATCTTTGGGTTGCTGGACTCTAGGGACATTTGGTGTATTGGACTTTGGAGTCTTGGGGTGATTTGGGGGTTGCTGGACTCAAGAGCCCAGTGAAAAGGACACGGCCCAATTTCCTGGGGTGGGTCTTTGCTCATGGTTTGGTCTATGAACTCTAGCTGAGATGTTTCCCAATTTAATGCTTGTTGTTTATCTCATGTTATTAAACATTTTCTGCTACACCAAGACTTTGTGCTTGCGAGAGGGGAAGTATTGCCTCTTCGAGGGGCTCAGGGGTGTGTGTAAGATTTTCCCAGGTCACTGGGTGGGGGCTCGAGCTGGTTTTGCATTACGCTGTAGGGAAGGGACTCCTATGTATTGAACCCGGCCCTTGCTGCTATCAGTTCGGCCTGACAGAAGGGTTACAGCTATAAAATTCCACTTAGTAACTGTTCCCTACTTGCTTTACCTGTAAAGGGTTAACAGCCCACAGGTAAAAGAAAAGGAATAGGGTATTGGACCAAAAGGGCCAATGGGAAGGTAGAACTTTTTAAAATTGGTGAAAAAAACCTTTCCTTTTGTCTGTTGTTCTCTGGAGGAGGAGACTCTGAGCAGGAATGCTGTGTAAAGCTTGAATCAGGTAAGAAAATTCATCAGTTCATACCTAGAATTACTTATTTGAAACCCCCCCCAAAACATGTAAGTAAATTAGGGATGTTCAGCTAGATGTGATCAGTTTTATTTCTTTATTTTCGCTTGTGGATCTCCTCTGTGCTAACCCCAGATGCGTTTGTTTGCTTGCAACCTTTAAGCTGAACCCCCAAGCAAGCTATTTTAGGTGTTTGATTTTTGTAATTGTTTCTTTTAGATCTAGCAAAAAACCTAAGTTCCAGATGTATTTTTTTCCTTTCTGTTTTTAATAAAATAATTTACCTTTTTTAAGAACAGGATTGGATTTTTGTTGTCTTAAGAGGTTTATAAATGTTGTTTGATTAGCTGGTAGCTACAGCTAATGTCCTTTGTTTTCTTTCTCAGCTGTTCCCCGGAGGGGGGTGAAAGGGACTGAGGGTACCCCACAGGGAGGAATTCCCAACTACTCCTTCCTGGGTTCAAAGGTTTTTTTGCATTTGAGTGGTGGCAGCATTTACCAAGACAAGGTCAGAGAAAAGCTGTAATCTTGGAAGTGTAATACAAGCCTGGAATGGCCAGTATTAATTTTTAAAATCCTTGCGGACCTCCACCTTCTGCACTAGAAGTGCCAGAGTGGGGATTCACCCTTGACAAACCTGTTTAGGTACTTTTCAAAATCCTATTAGGTGCTAGATTAGACTCAGTATTGCAATGCCTACCTTTTGGTACTCTGCCATCCAGGGGAAACTACAGCCTCAAGACAGGTACCCAGACTTTTTATACAATGCATTAAGAGAGTTAGGTGCCAGAAATGGACTACACCAAAGCCAACATGCTGAGTGGGGCAATGCCTAGACTAGGCAATAGGAAATGCTGGGGAGAGGGGTCTGGCCTAATCCCTGACCCTCAAAGGAGTTAGGTGCCAAACTCTAGGTGAGAGGGAGGTGTCTATTTCCATTTGGGATTCACAGCTATTGAACCCTCTCCTAGAGGTAGGTGGCTAAGATAAGTCAGCCCTTTCTCACAATAGCCCTGTGGTTAGAACACTCATTCAGATAAATATTAATTGGTACGTGGACATGAGCTTGCCAATGGCAGATTTAACAAACAGCAAGATTAACACATGCTGGTTGTTGGTCCACACCCACATCCCAGTCTGCTTCTCCCATCCACCAGTGACAGAAGAACAAAAAGATGGGCCCCAGTACAGGTTTTGACGGTGGGCCTTCACGTGCCAACACGTCCCACTTTCAAATACACTCTCACTTCCTGTAACCCCCCACTCATCCCTGCTCCTGTGTTCTCCCCTCCCCCCACAGCTCTAGCATTGCCAACTTTCATAGATTCATAGATGCTAGGGTCAGAAGGGACCAATGTGATCATCTAGTCTGACCCCCTGCACAAAGCAGGCCACAGAACCCTACCCATCCACTTCTATAACAAACCCCTAACCTATGCCTGAGTTATTAAGTCTTCAAATTGTGGTCTGAAGACCTCAAGCTGCAGAGAATCCACCAGCAAGTGACCCATGCCCCACACTGCAGGGGAAGGCGAAAAACCTCCAGGGCCTCTGCCAATCTGCCCTGGAGGAAAATTCCTTCCCAACCCCAAATATGGCAATCAGATAAACCCTGAGCATGTGGGCAAGACTCACCAGCCAGCACTCAGGAAAGAATTCTCTGCAGTAACTCAGCTCCCATTCCATCCAGCATCCCATCACCAACCACTGGGCATACTTATCTGGCGATAATCAAAGATCAATTACCAAAATTAGGCTCTCCCATCATACCATCCCTTCCATAAACTTATCAAGCTTAATCTTAAAGCCAGATATGTCTTTTGCCCCCACTACTCCCCTTGGAAGGTTGTTCCAGAACTTCACTCCTCTAATGGTTAGAAACCTTCGTCTAATTTCAAGTCTAAACTTCCTAGTGTCCAGTTTATACCCATTCGTTCTTGTGTCTACATTGGTACTAAGCTTAAATAATTCCTCTCCCTCCCTAATATTAATCCCTCTGATATATTTATAAGGAGCAAGCATAACCCCCCTCAGCCTTCTTTTGGCTAAACTAAACAAGCCAAGCTCTTTGAGTCTCCTTTCATATGACAGGTTTTCCATTCCTCGGATCATCCTAGTAGCCCATCTCTGAACCTGTTCCAGTTTGAATTCATCCTTCTTAAACATGGGAGACCAGAACTGCACACAGTATTCCAGGTGGGATCTCACCAGCACCTTATATAACGATACTAACACGTCCTTATCTTTGCTGGAAATACCTCGCCTAATGCATCCTAAAACCGCATTAGCTTTTTTAACGGCCATATCACATTGGCGGCTCATAGTCATCCTGTTATCTACCAATACCCCAAGGTCCTTCTCCTCCTCTGTTGCTTCAAACTGATGCGTCCCCAATCTATATCTAAAGTTCTTATTAATCCCTAAGTGCATGACCTTGCACTTTTCACTATTAAATTTCATCCTATTACTATTACTCCAGTTTACAGGGCTGTCCAGATCTTCCTGTACGATATCCCGGTCCTTCTCCGTGTTAGCAATACCCCCCAGCTTCATGTCATCCGCGAACTTTATTAGCACATTCCCGCTTTTTGTGCCAAGGTTGGTAATAAAAAGGTTAAATAAGATTGGTCCCAGAACCGATCCTTGAGGAACTCCACTAGTAACCTCCTTCCAGCCTGACAGTTCACCCTTCAGTATGACCCGTTGTAGTCTCCCCTTTAACCAGTTCCTTATCCACCTTTCAATTCTCATATTGATTCCCATCTTTTCCAATTTGACTAATAATTCCGCATGTGGAACCGTGTCAAATGCCTTACTGAAATCTAGGTAAATTAGGTCTACTGCATTTCCTTTGTCTAAATAGTCTGTCACCTTCTCAAAGAAGGAGATCAGATTGGTTTGGCACGATCTACCTTTAGTAAAACCATGTTGTACTTTGTCCCAATTACCATTGACCTCAATGTCCTTAACTACTTTCTCCTTCAAAATTTTTTCCAAGACCTTACATACTACAGATGTCAAACTAACAGGCCTATAGTTACTCAGATCACCTTTTTTCCCTTTCTTAAAGATAGGAACTACATTAGCAATTCTCCAGTCATACGGTACAACCCCTGAGTTTACCGATTCATTAAAAATTCTCGCTAACGGGCTTGCAATTTCATGTGCCAGTTTAATATTCTCGGATGAAGATTGTCCGGGCCCTCCGATTTTGTCCCATTAAGCTGTTCAAGTATGGCTTCTACCTCAGATGTGGTAATATCCACCTCCATATCCTCATTCCCGTTTGTCATCCTTCCATTACCCCTAAGCTCCCCATTAGCCTTATTAAAGACTGAGGCAAAGTACTTATTTAGATATTGGGCCATGCCTAGGTTATCCTTAACCTACTTTCCATCCTCAGTGTGTAGCGGTCCCACTTCTTCTTTCTTTGTTTTATTCTTATTTATATGGCTATAGAACCTTTTACTATTGGTTTTAATTCCCTTTGCAAGGTTCAACTCTACTTGGCTTTTAGCCTTTCTCACTTTATCCCTACATGTTCTGACCTCACTAAGATAGCCTACAAGGAGTGGAAGAAGGGTGGGATTAGCAAGGAAAGCTTTCTGCTTTTTCTTAATCACCTCTCCGAGTTGCTTGCTCATCCAGCTTGGTCTACAACTCCTGCCTATGTTTTTTCCCCCCTTTCTTAGGATGCAGGCTTCCGATAGTTTCTGCAGCTGCGACTTAAAGTAATTCCAGGCCTCTTCCGCATTTAGATCCACAAGTTCTTCAGTCCAATCCACTTCCCTAACTAATTTCCTTAATTCTTTAAAGTTAGCCCTTTTGAAATAAAAAACCCTAGTCCCAGATCTATTTTTGTTTATCCTTCCATCTAGTTTGAACTGAATTAGCTCATGATCACTCGAACCAAGGTTGTCCCCTATAACCATTTCTTCTATGGGGTCCTCACTGCTCACCAAAACCAAATCTAAAATGGCATCCCCTCTTGTCGGTTCTTCAACTACTTGGTGAAGGAATCCATCAGCTATCACATCAAGAAAAATCTGATCCCTACTATTCTTGCTAGCACTTGTACTCCAGTCTGTATCTGGGAAGTTAAAGTCTCCCATGATCACACATTTCCCACTAGTGTTTACTTCCTTAAAAACATTAAAGAGGTCTCTATCCATATCCAGATCAGATCCCGGAGGTCTGTAGCACACCCCAAGCACTATCTCAGGGGAGACTCTAGTAGCTTTCTTTCCCAGTTTGATTTTTGCCCAGACAGACTCTGTCTTGTCCATTCCATCACTTCTTATTTCTTTACAGTTAACTTCCTCATTGATGTACAATGCTACTCCACCACCTTTGCCTTTATTTCTATCTTTCCTAAACAGCACATAGCCTTCAATACCTGTACTCCAGTCATGACTACTATTCCACCACGTTTCTGTTATCCCTATAATATCTGGTTTCACTTCCTGCACCAGTAGCTCTAGTTCCTCCATTTTGTTCCCTAGGCTCCTCGCATTAGTGTACAGACATCTTAATTTTTGCCGTTTGGCTTCACTCACATTCTGTAACCTGTTAGGCACGGACATTCTACCACCACCATCACCTGTTAGTCTGTTATCTACACTACCCTTCCTCCTTATGCCAATTCTTCTGTCCATGGCTGTATCCCCTCTTACTTTGTTTACTTCCCTCTCAAGGCCTGGAGATCTCCCGAACATCTCCCAACCATCTCCCCCAAATTTCTAGTTTAAAGCTCTCTTAATCAGGTCGGAGAGCCTCCATCCTAAAAGTCTATTTCCCTCCTTGCTCAGGTGAAGTCCATCCCGAGAGAACAGTCTTCTGTCCGTAAATGCTTCCCAATGGCCGTACATCCCAAAGCCCTCCTTATAGCACCACTGTCTGAGCCACCTGTTGATCACCATAATCTTGTCACACCTTTGTCGCCCTTCTCTAGGAACCGGCAGAACCCCACTGAAGATCACCTGAGCCTCGATTTCCTTAAGCGTCTTCCCCAGTCTGGCATAGTCTCCCTTGATACATTCCAGAGAGTATCTAGCCATATCATTCGTTCCCACATGAAGGACAAACAATGGATTCTTCCCCGCTCCCGCTAGTATCCTTTTCAGCCTCAGGTCCACATCCTGTATCTTAGCACCTGGCATACAGCACACCCTTCTGTTCTCCCGATCAGCTCTAGTCACAGGCCTGTCTATTCTTCTCAGTAAGGAGTCTCCAATCACGTAGACCTGCCTTTTCCTGGTGACAGTGCGCTTCTCCGGTCTATCTCCCGCACCCACCGGCTGCAAGTCCTCTCGATTCCTATTCCCCCTTGCAATCCTCCTGGGGCTCATATTTGGTGTTGCCTCCATTGAATCCTCTCCTCCTCTTGCAGGACTATCAGCTCTTCTCTTTTTCCTTGCCCTCTCTCCTTCAGCGACCACCTGCTGTGCCCCTTCTTCATTTTCCAACTCTGCAAACGTGTTCCTGAGTTCTATTTCTCCTTCACTGGTGTCTTTTCCTCTGCCTGGTTCTCTTAGTCACATGCTTCCACCGTCCACAGTCTCTCCTCTGAATTCTTTGGTCCTGCTTCCATCTGCACATCTGATCTTATCCCTTCAGCCCCCTCGCGTCTGTACTCCATCATCTGCTCAAACCCCCTTCTGAACTCAACCAGAGTTTGCACCTGCATCTCTAGTCCTCGGATCTTCTCTTCCATCAGCTCTATCAGGTGGCACTTCATGCAGACAAAGCTCTTTTCAGGCGCCCCCTCCAGGATCATGTACATGTAACCCTACCCAGGTCCATGTCATACCATCTGCTCCCTCAGGCCCAGGCCCTGCACCAGTGTTGCTGTCGCTAGAGCTATGACCACTTCCCCCACCAAAGCCAGAACAGCTGTTGTGGGAGCCCAAGCCATGAACCACTACTGCTGCTGCCACCAGATATAGAGTCAGAGCCACATGCCAGCTCATGCTACCCCCATTTGAATTTGCCCTGGCAATGGAAGGCAAGGGAAGCTCTGCCTTTGGCAGTTCCACTAATCAGAATTTGTGGCAGAATCACCATTGTGGAGCCTACTCCCCGACCAAGTTCAAATGTGGGCAGTGGGGACCAGTTGGGGTGACCAGATGTCCCAATTTTATAGGGACAGTCCCGATATTTGGCGCTTTTTGTTATATAGGTGCCTATTACCCTCCACTCTCTGTCCCGATTTTTCACACTTGCTATCTGGTCACCCTAGACCAGCGCATTGCTCTTCCTATAGGGTTCAGCAGGCCACAAACAATGGCAGCAGCCTGCACCAGGCATATGTTGTTCAGCTGAGCAGCCCTGAGCCTGCAGGGACCATCCAAGTGCATAGGGCCTTGAGCAGCTGCACCAGCTGTTCCTCTGTCCCTGCCAACGCCTCCCTCCACTCAATTCTGGGGTCCCACCCTAAGAAGTAACTGAGTCAGTCATCATGGCAAGGAACCCCCTTGCTGCCTCAGGGCTGATGCATTTGCATGGGTTGCATGTGTCGAACACCCTCCTTGGCCATCAGCCTCCATTTTTACAGGAGTCTCAAGAACACATACACACCTGTCCTGCAATGCCTTTGCAAAATCTCACATCATTTGAGCATGCCCAACAGTGACTTCTAGTAACAGAAGTTTCCTATCCAGTCCTGCAGGGGTCACAACCACTGGGCATGCTCCAGTGCTAGGGTGACCAGATGTGCCGATTTTATAGGCACAGTCCTGATAGTTGATGGCTTGTCTTATATAGGGGCCTATTACCCCCCTAACCCTCATCCTAATTTTTCACCCTTGCTATCTGGTCACCCCATCCAGTGCTGAAGGGGCTGCTGTTGGGAAATGTAGCTTGTTTCCAAAGTTCTGTATATGAACTTGAATGGAGCAAAACCAAAGGCTGCATAGATAAGCAAGTCAACACTGAAGCAGGTCAAGCAATCTTCCTGCTGAAATAGGTTTGATGTTCCCATCTGTTAAAAATCACTTTCAAGATTCAGTTTTATCACCGGAGCGATTGCATATGCCAGTACAGATTGGTCCTTGCCAGCCCATTCAAAGTGATAGGCCAGATGGCAGTTTGTAGGGGGGGTAGGGGAAGGAAACTGCCTTCTTTCCCCCATCTTTATTTTGCAGAATGAAAAATGCACCACATGAAGATGTGCATGGCAAGTGGCCTAGCCTACTCATATCTGGAGAGCAACAACTGTGGCATTTACTTGAGCATCAATAAACTACTTGCCATATATAATACAATCTTTGTGCAATTTATCAGTGACACCAAGAGAAGGAAATAATTGAGCAAAATGATTACCAATTAACAGGTTTCAGAGTGGCAGCCTTGTTAGTCTGTATCTGCAAAAACAACAGGAGTACTTGTGGCACCTTAGAACAGTCTTTTAGCATTAGAAACCAGGAAGCACATATACCAGTCCTCTTCAGATGTAGATGTCTGCTAGGGTACTGTGTATACCATAAGCTTAAAGGGAAGACCTACAGATGCTGCAAGCACTAAGCTCTATGGCTTTAACCCACAGCAGGTTTCCAAAAAACAATTGCACATTTTGAGTAATGGAGAACTCCTTTCTTAGGGATGCCAGAAGCTAAAGAGGACTAATACTCTAGACATAATCGCTTTGTCAATTCCTCACCATTGTGTCCTGCCTCAACACCAAGTGGTGGGACCTTCTATCACCTATGGAGGGTGAGAAACCCCGGTGGGCCACATCCACACAATATACACACTACCTGTATGGCTCTGAGGATTTCACATGGGCCACAGCTGTGTGCTGATTCGGCTGCAAGCAGCTCACAGGTTGAGAACTAGAGCTTTCCCTCCAGCTCAGCTAAGGTGGAGGGAATGTACCCTAGAATGAGCCAGCACCTTATGTATGTGTTTATGGGAAAAAAGATTGGCTAAACTAGAATCCCCTGGGGAAAAAACCATTGTGCTAAGCTCCTCCTCAGCTTCAGAGAATAATTGAATTGTAAAAGTGCTGGTTAAATGTGAAATATGGCTTGAAAATAGCTTCTTAGGGCTTGTCTACATCAGAAAGTTGCAGCGCTGGTGAGGGAGTTACAGCGCTGCAACTTTGAAGGTGTACACATCTGCAGGGCACCACCAGCGCTGCAACTCCCTGTTTGCAGCGCTGGCCGTACTCCCGTTTTGTCTCGGGTGTAGAGGATCCAGCGCTGGTGATCCAGCGCTGGTAATCCAATGTAGACAGTTACCAGCGCTTTTCTTGACCTCCGTGGAAGGAGGAAGCCTCTGGTAATCAAGCTGGTTTCCTTTCCCGGTTTGCTCTCTCGGTCCCGGAGCCACCCAGCAAACCGCAGGGAAGGAGACCTGCTTGCTCGGGGTTCCGGGACCGAGAGAGCAAACCGGGAAAGGAAACCAGCTTCGCCGCGGTTTGCTCTCTCGGTCCCGGAACCCCGAGCAAGCAGGTCTCCTTCCCTGCGGTTTGCTGGGTGGCTCCGGGACCGAGAGAGCAAACCGCGGCGTTCCCGGTTTGCTCTCTCGGTCCCGGAAACCCGAGCAAGCAGGTCTCCTTCCCTGCGGTTTGCTGGCTGGCTCCGGGACCGAGAGAGCAAACCGCGGCGTTCCCGGTTTGCTCTCTCGGTCCCGGAACCCCGAGCAAGCAGGTCTCCTTCCCTGCGGTTTGCTGGGTGGCTCCGGGACCGAGAGAGCAAACCGCGGCGTTCCCGGTTTGCTCTCTCGGTCCCGGAACCCCGAGCAAGCAGGTCTCCTTCCCTGCGGTTTGCTGGCTGGCTCCGGGACCGAGAGAGCAAACCGCGGGGAAGCTGGTTTCCTTTCCCGGTTTGCTCTCTCGTCCCGGAACCCCCCTTGAAGCCGCCCAACAGCGCTGCAGTGTGGCCACATCTAACACCACTTGCAGCGCTGGTTGCTGTAAGTGTGGCCACTCTGCAGCGCTGGCCCTATACAGCTGTACTAATACAGCTGTAACAACCAGCGCTGCAAAATTTTAGATGTAGACATGGCCTTAGACTAGAAGTGCAGTTAAGGGTGGCTATAAGTACTAAAAACAAAGAGCTGCAGGAAGAAGTAAATATGAATCTCTTACTATCCCGTTACAAACCAAAATTTGACAACTTTGATAAAAGAAACACTGCCTGACCCAGTCTCAGACGGGTTGCAGCTGTAATTTTACGTAGAAGGCCAAGAATTGCCAGTCCTGAGACTGGGAAATAACGAGCAGCGCTTGGTGCTCCCGGTCACATTCAGCAGCACAGAAGTTGAGGCTTCCCCAGAGTAAGGTTCAGCGAAGCCTACTCCCGGGTTGGGGCACACGGGCTACCTGACAGCTCCCATCCCATCGCCACTGGCCCTGACCCCACCCTCTCAGACGCTGCTTCCTACCTGCCGTCCCTTGACTGCAGGTGGGCGGGATAGAGTGGTTCTAAGCAGCCAATCCGAGCCACCCCTTCGCTTTACCTTTCTCAGCCAATGACAAGGCTGGCTTTGGTGGGGGGGGGGGGGGGGGGGGTAGGAACCAGCTCGCGCCATTCCGCGGCCAATCAGGAGGTAGCTTCCTCCCCCCCCCCCCCGTCGGCAGCTACGGGACTGGACGCTCCTCCCCCCGCCAGTTCCCCGCCCCTGAGGGGAGGAGGCCCTATCTGGCTCAGCCCCCAGCCATTCCAGGCGAGGCAGGAGGGGTGGTAGCTCGCGTGGGATTCTCAGCTAGAGGAGGCTGAAGCCGCGTCTGTCGCGGGCAGAGTGCGGAGGCCTCGCTGTGCTCAGTGCAGGTGAGAGCCGGAGCTGGAGGCCGAGCCCCGTTGGGCGCTGCCCCGGTTATTGGGCTGGGGGAGTAATGGCGGGAGGGGCTGCGAATGTGGGGCTGGCAAAGGGACTGAGACACCCCCTGCCCCGCGGGACGTGAGGGTCTGGGGATGCGCGCGTGGGCTTCCCGCGCGTGCCCCCAGCAAATCGGGTCAGGGACCTGTTTTCAGAGGTGGGGGAGGGGACAGGTGCGTGTGTGGGGACAGAGAAAGGGGCTGCCCCGGGGATGCCCTGAGGCTGGTGGGGGCTTGGGACCGGGGATGCCTGGAGGGGGGTCTGTGGGGGTCGCTGGGGCCGGATGCCCGGGGAGAAGATTGGTGTCGGGGGGCTGGGGACGTCTTGGGAAGGAGGTCTGTGCTGGGCTCGTGTGTCTGAGTTGTTTCGTAACGACTTCAGGGTTGATCAGGCTTGTTAGACGTGAGGTTTAATTTTTTGTCCTTATGCCCGTAGCTGGTGGTGGTGGGAAGGTAAGAGTGTCACCTGGCTGAGGAGTTGGGGTGTGCAGAGAAGGAGGCTGCTCCTGTGTAGGCTTTACATAAGTGGAAGTCAACGCAGGGGTGCTTTTACGGCAGCAGACTGGTACTGGTGTACGAGAGGCAATCTGTCGCTAAATCTGGATTTTATTTTTGGTGGTGAATGAGTGGGAAGAGTGAATCGTCTCAGTGTGGGCTGGTGGGAGGAGACAGGAGGGGTGAGCACCAGGCCCACTTGTCAGTTTGCTTGCAGGTTGGGGTGAGGAAGCATCCTTTGATTCCTGATTAGCTGCCCATTAAATTAGTATTTCCAGACAGATACGAAAGTCTTGTTTGTCAGGGAGCAGATTCCAAGATGTCACCAGTAATTCCACATCAGTTTGTTGACATGAGAAGGCAGAAGTTACAAGGAAATGCTCCTGTTAGTGTTGGGTAGATTGAATGTTTTGTTAGCACAAAGATTAAATGCTGTTCTACACAGCGAAGTCCGTTTTATTTTATACAGTATTCTTTTTATGAGTGCTTGTTTATCCTTTATTCAAATGATGCTTTATATTTTAAAGTGCTGTAATAGGGGGAGATGGTTGTAATTTGAATACTGCACTAATCTTTGTGTATAATATATTCATACCTAGCTCTTATATCTCAGATTTTCATCCATAGATAACAAAGTGCTTTACACCCAAGATCAGTGTCATTTCCCCCGTTCTACAGATGAGGAAACTTGAGATACTGGAAGGTGAAGTGAGTTGCCCAAGCTCACCCAGCAGGCCAGTGGTAGAGTCAGGAATAGAGCCCAGGTCTCCTGAGTTCCAATCCAGTGCTCTCTCCACTAGATTGCATTGCTTCTCCATGGCGTATGAACTATACATTTTACTCGATGGGTCAAAATGTAAGGGGAGGAGTTCCCTTAATTATGAATAGTGCTGCAGGCATTTCTTGTTTTAAAATGTAAGGCACCATTGGGAATAGTTAAGGAGAATTAATTTATAGAAAGTAATGGATGTGAATAAATCATTGAGTAACATCAGACTACATTGCTAAACCCAGGAGACCTATTAACTTTAATTTATAGGTCATTGGTACCATGAGGTATTTCTATGAATTGCTTAAAAATAGCTTTATTCACTTCTGTGAAACAAACTCCTTAAGGTTAAAATATGTGGACATTAATAAAACATACAGCAGGCAAGTCTTGACAGAGTTTATAAATAAGATTATTCACTTGTTCAGTTGTGTGCAAAGAGCGCAAATTGTGTTTACTGTGAGTTGAAAAGGGTGGCTAGTATACCCAACTTGAATTTTCTATGTTCTCTTTCCTGAAAACATAATTCTACCTTTATTTTAGTTTATAGTCATAACAAAGCATCTCCCTACATTTCCAGGCTACTCTTAGGTCAAGCCACAGACTTCTTTAATAGTTCATTTCCGAACTATTTATTCTAAAATGGTTGGGGAAACTTGAACGGCAGTAAGTAAATATTTTTCTGTCTGGAAAACTTACCACCTTGAACACATCTACTGACTTCACCATATTCTGATAATGGAGAAAATCAGATATTTTACAAGCCCATTTAAAAATAAAACCTCTTTCTTCAACAAGTAGACTTTTTCCAAGTTCACTAAATATATGTAATCAGCTTGGTGGCCATTCTCAATTTACATTGTTTGAATCCAATTTGTACTTAAATATTTTAATAGTTGATTAAAATCCATTGGAGCACTTCCCTAAAGTCTTAATTACTTTGTTCATTTTGTCGTATTTAACAAATAGAACAACAGTTCTTGGAAGGCTCAATTGCTCAAAGTTTTAAATGTCATTTAGTGAGATTTGTGGTTTTATCTTCTAACCCAGTTATCTTGATAAATGAAGGACCTCCTATCACAAGGATTTACTTACTGATGTAGCAGCAGGTTGAATAGAAATGTTTGCTGACTGTGTGTGTGTCACTTTTAAACTGAGTACAGTAGTTAGCATTTTTGGGGTACATGCAATATAAAGTCATCTGCAGTGTTGCTTTTTGTGCATTAATTTTTTTATCTGTTGCTTGTCGTATTTATAGAAGTATTTAGTCATAAATGAAATCTTGTCTGATATAAAGTAACATTTGCTTGTTTTGTTGGCTCAAATTGTCAAAAAGGACACAATCTCCCATTTTACTGTAGTTGGGAATTAATTTTAGCATTGAGCTAAATGATCCTAGGAGGATTGTGCAAAGCCTGCCTTCATTCAGAATGGTTAGCTATACCATGTTTGTAGTCTCCAGAGGTTGTCTTAAAGCAACACTTGATTTAAGGCCCTTCACTGTAAATTTTAATAAAAGAGTTGGTTTTCATTGTTGTTTGACATTTCAGTTAAAACTTCTACTCTGATTTAATTTTTCCTTGTTGTGTTCATAAGACAAACATTGTAGCACTGGTGTGAAGTTGAGAATGAGAGTGAAATTGTACTAATCAGTCTAATCAGAATGAAAATATGTAATCCGCCAGTATAGAGAAAAGTTAACTAGATTTTTTTGAGATTTGAGTCCAAGGTGAACATGTCTTCTTTTTTAAAATAAAAGTTTGCTTCATGTGTACAGGTATAGATGGAGAAAATAAAGCACTCTAAGGGCATAATGCTAATTCTGGAAACTAGTCTTCATACTATTCAAGTGTCAAATTTAGATACCGATAATTGGTATTTCAGAAGGACAAAGTGTAAAAATGCATACTTTGGAATATGAAAACAAGGGCAATAAAATACATCCATTTAAAAACTTTTTTGCATTTCTGGCAGGTCTTAAAAAGTTTACAGAACCCTGGCTATACTAGAGACTATGTCTAGTAGCTAGAGGCCATTATGAAAGCTGCAACTCCTCCTTAGCATTGTCTTGTAAGAACCAGCACACTCCTCTTTCCTGAGTGCCTGGGGAAGGGAGGGTGCTGGCACTGTCACTGGAATCTGCTGAGATACCCATCTCTTCTCTTGACCCTGGCAATTCAGGAGTTGTTTGTTTCAGACAATATCTTTTCAATATCTAATCTCTCCCTCCTTTTCAGCTCCCTCCCCACTTATTTGAAAACCCGGTGCCCTCTGCCCCCCGAGTCACTGACTCGCTTGTGGGGAGAAGGGAGCAGCTGGGAACTGTGGGCTCAAGAGGAGGCCCTATAATTCCAGGTGAGGGCAGTCATCCTCTGCACGAGGCTCGCTGTAGAACAGACCTTTGGAAGTATAGCAGGTACTATTACAATTTGTTCAGAGCAGTCTGTATTTGTTTTATTGGCGTATCTTTTTCTTTTCTTTGAAAGTTGCTTCAATGAATTCATTGTGGCGTTTTATGTCACTGGCTTCAGCCAGGCTCATACCGTGTAGCAGCCATGCAAACTTATACTGGCACAGCAGCATAACTTATTCCTGAGTCCTGGCCTGTAGTACATGTGCTGTTCCTGCTCTATGCCTCTTAAAAAGAGTTGCTGTGTAAGCGACTGGTCTCTGACTTGGTCGAGGGTGGTCAAGTAATGGTTGCATTCAGTAGGGGAGGTTTTTGGGGTGAGTGCTTGTTGTGAGAAGAGCTGCTGCAGCTTCAGCAACGTTCAGGATCTCAACAGGACAGGTATTTCCAGCTGTGGAACATCTCTCTTGCATGTTTGAGCCAGGCCAGGTGAGAGCCCATAGTTGCTGAAACTAGAGATGTGAGGGGTGCTACTGCACTCCCTGGCTTGTAATGGAAATCACTTCATACAGGGTTTACAGTTTGGCTGTCAACACTCCCACTATAAAAATTGTTCCAGCACCCCATGAGAGCCAGAGCAGGTTGAACATTTTCCTGCTTCTCTTAGGAGCTCTGCAGGTACCAGAACATGGGATTGGTTTTGGTGAAGATTAGCAGTGTGTCGGGCTGGCGCTACTTCCTATAAATTACCTCCAAACGCTCGTTTTTAATTCACTGTGCCTCAGTTGCATTAGCTATCTCAGGACTCTTTCCTCACTTCCCCAGTTGCTACTCTAGCCTTTTGAGGTGTAGTTTTCAGATCCACTCTTCCCACATGGAGCAGAGAAGCTTGGTGCCAGAAAGGTTCTCTGTTCCTAGAAGCGGGGTTTATTTGCTGTGCTAACCTAATTTGGCCTTTCATACACTTGAGAATTTTGGTGTTGCAATCACTACCACATGAAATACATTGTATGTCAAGACTTCTTACAGTGTTACATAGATGTTCATATTGCAGTTGATACGGCATTTCCTTGGAGCAAGGCTAGACACTCTTGCCTTTCATTGACACTACATCATTGCAGTATCAGTACAGACAACCAGCACTGGTATCAATACAATTAGGCTTCTCAGTGCAGTGCTCCTGCCAGCCCAGAACATTAGCTCAGTCACCATTTAAATTGGGTGCATGTAGTTAGGGGAGTAGTTCAGGTTGTATTCTGTGGCTTCAGCTCTGTCCGGTTCTCTCTCCATGGCTGCTTTCAGTTGCTTCACCTCCAGAGCAGCATGAAAGGATGCAAGAATAGAATTAAAAATAAGGCCTTATTTAGGACTTAAAAAAAATTCTCTAAGGAATTAATCTGGAGAACAAGGGACAGAAATCAAAGGCCGGTTAGCAGACACACGGCCACATACAAGCAAGCACTCCTCCCTCTGTATTTGTTTTATTGGAATATCTTTTTCTTTTCTTTGAAAGTTGCTTCAGTGAATTCATTGTGGGATTTTATGTCACTGACTTCAGCCAGGCACATTCTGTGCAGCAGCCCCGGTGCTATAAAAAACCCCGCGAGCTCCCAGCGCTGGTGCACTGTTTACACTGGCACTTTACAGCACTGAAACTTGCAGTGCTCAGGGGGGTATTTTTTCACACCCCAGAGCGAGAAAGTTGCAACACTGTAAAGAGCCAGTATAGACAAGCCCCAAGGAGTCCGTCTCCCTCATCAGCATTTCCCATGCTCTATATCAGGGGTTGGCAACCTTTCAAAAGTGGTGTGCCGAGTCTTTCTTTATTCATTCTAATTTAAGGTTTCTTGTGCTGGTAATACATTTTAACGTTTTTAGAAGGTCTCTTTCTGTAAGTCTAGAATATATAACTAAACTATTGTTGTACGTAAAGTAAAAAGTTTTTTAAAATGTTTAAGAAGCTTCATTTAAAATTAAATTAAAATGCAGAGCCCCCTGGCTCGGTGTCCAGGACCTGGGCAGTGTGAGTGCCACTGAAAATCAGCTCGCGTGCCGCCTTCGGCACCTGTGCCATAGGTTGCCTGCCCCTGCTCTGTATCATAAAAAGAGAACATAGCTAAGAGGTACAGAAAAGCTGATTTGGTGCTCTCCAAGTAGATCCACTTCCACTTAGCGCTTCATTATCCACTTGTCCTATCCCTCCAGCCCCTGAGAAGAGGTACATCCTGCAGGGTCCACATCACATTGCATAATTTTTTTTTTTTTTTTTAACAGTGGGTACGATAGAGGGACGTTGGCTTGATCATATAGGGAGGATGTGAACTCCCTCTGGGCCTGGCTCCTCCCATCTTTGGATCCTAGGGAGATGGAAAGCATTAGCTTATTTGCTTTTATTTTGCATCTCAGTAATTTGAAAGAATAGTAGAATTAAAATGAAAAGAGAAATCAAGCTTATTGCTTTTTTGGCACTGGTAATCAAGGTGTTCAGCATAGTAAGGGGATCCAGGGTCTGAGTCGCTCTGGCAATTGATCAAGGGGAAGCTGCTGATTCTCCATTTCATTTGTTAAGTCTGTTCCCTGCCCCTCATGGTGCATGAGTTAGTGCTAGATAGAGTTGCTTGAAGCATCCATTGGAACAAACATTATGTGAATGGGTATAAAAGTACACTGTATAATAGACATTATGAAGTAATCCACAGTGCTATAGTGCTTTCAGGACTTGCTGCTTATGGATGGGCAACCACTGTGTGCACCTGAATCAGGATAACTAGTATTGATTAACTATACTGATGCAAGTTGCAATAGCACAGTTATTTACTATTTGTATTACAGTAATGCTTGGAGGCTGGAGTGTCACCGCATCCACTGAGGAGGAGGGAGGCAGTAACAATGGACAGTGAGGCTGAGGCAGTTTCTTCAGTCAGCTGGGCTTTGCTATAACATTTGTCTTGTACGTTGCATAATACAAAGGGGTTGAGTAAATGAATTCAATATATAGTTTAAACTTTGTTATTCAGTATCACTAAGAAAAGGTAGGTAGTTCAGCAATCTGTAACAAATAGATAGTTGTGTACATGAATTGCTGTGACTTTAGAGTTGAGAGTGTGGAGCAATTTAAAAGCCAAGAAATAGCCACTTGATGTATTGATTACAGGGTTTCCTCTTAAATCCTTGGAAAACATTCCAGCTCTGTTATGCCAAACATATAACTGTTTCTGGATAACTATGTGCACTATACTAATTCCAGTGTTTTCAAAATTATCCCCTTACTTTCCACAAGTGGAGCATGGCATTACCTGCAGTTGGCAGGGAATTGAGCAGTTGTAGAAGTACAAAATGAAGTGTCCTAGAGGATTTATCTTTCCCAGTGGAGGAAGGCTTTCACATGAGAAGTTTCCAATTAAGATTTATATCTTACTATGTGTGCTACTGTTAAAAGCAAGCATATGAAATCTTGTTAATGTTTTGACTACTTGCCTGTCTTGAGTGATTTCACTGAGAAGCCGCTGAACCTCTATTCAGCATTGTTAGCTGATGTGTAGTTCTGCATTTAACCAGAGTCATGACATGTAGAGTCTTATGGGACAAAATTGGGCCTGGGTGGTTTTTAGATACATTTAAAATCTAGGCAATTTAAAGAGTCTCTCCAGCAAACAAGAGTTCCTCTAAGTTTTCATACTTCTTTGAGAAGGGGAAAGCCATCCTTTTATTTCTCGGTGCTTAAAAAAATATGGTTTAAATACCATAAAATAGAGCTCTATAGGCTCTTTATTGGTATGAAAAGGAAAAACAAATGTTTAGCGAGTACTATCAACTCTCAGGCTAGGACAGATGTCACAGTAGTATTGGGCTTTTCTGTGTTTATTTCAGGCTCAGAAGATGGACTTTTATGCATGTTCCCCCTTTGGTGGTATTGTCAATCCATGTTGAATACTGAGAGTAAGTTAATCTTCCAGATAAATTGATTGCTTGATAACTACTTTTTGAACCATTGCTTTCTGATAACACAGGATTGGATTCAAATTTCTTTATTAATCTGTTGTAAGGCTCTAAACATAACATTATGGATTAGTATTGTCAACTGTTTTAATTGTCTTAAACATTTGTTTAAAGTATCACAGGTGATTTATCTCATGAGTTAGGATGCAGTCCCTGACGTGTTAAACTTGCAATGGTCATGATAGAACATGTTGCAGTGGGGAACACTCCCATTTTTATGGTACAAAGTTCCTCCAAAAAGGAAATATCAACTACATCAACATCTGCAGTATATCATATTGCAGTCTGCCATCATTGTGCTAATACTAAAAACTGTAGTATGAAAATATTCATTACAGTGCCTGTCCCTGCAGAATTGTTTTAGAACTATTTGTCTTCAAATTTGCCAGTGTGTCAATTCAATTTTACCTAAAGAGATTACAGAAGTTTTCCTGCATTCATAATAACCGTTTTCAGTACTGATCTCCGCTTCTAAAACTGGAGTCATTCCAAATGGAATGGAGTTCCATGTGGATCTCAAACACACGGAACTACTGTTTAATAAGTTATATTATTCACACAGCATTATTATATAGTCCACAGGTGGCCAAACCATGGCTCGTGAGCCACATGCAGCTCTTTTACAGTTAAATTGTGGCACACAGAGCTCTCCACATCCTCCCTGCCCATTCTCTGTCTACCAGACTGTAGGGGGGGAATTTGGGTCTTCTGCCCTGCCGCAGTGTGGTGAGGTTAGGGACTTCTGCCAGAGATGAGTGTTGCCTGCTGAGGGGGCACAAGTTAAAGGACCCTCCCCACCCCCCAACAGCCTGAGTCATGATTCCCCTTGCCCTGCCCCCTTTCCCCCCAGAAACTTACCAGCAGTGGCCACTTGCAGCTCCCATCTCTTAGCTTTACATGGAGAGGCAGTGGAAAACATCTGGAAGTTACAGGGAGGGGCTGCTGCTTTAGGCCTGTGGGGAGAGGCACCAGCAAAAGCAGCAGTTTTCCTTGCAGTTCCCAGCTGTTTGCCATTGCCTCTCCCCAGCTGTAGTGTCCAGCTTTCTGGCTCCAGCAACTGCCGTGTAGGGAGGGAGCCCGGCAGCACCATGTGACCAGGTGGGCCCAGCAAACCCTGGCAAAAATTGGGGGAGGCATGTGACCTCCCCCACCCCCTCCCCACAATCTCTGGCTTCTGCCCAGTGTGGTGGAGAGTCTCAGGGCTTCAGCTCCGTAGGGTGTGCCTGCCAAGGCTTGAGCCTTCAGCAGGAACGGGCTGAAGTCCTGAGCCCCAGCAGGCACGTCCCAACTCTCGAACTTCTGAAGATTGTCGTATGTGGCTCAGAGGGTCATAAGTTTGACCACTCCTGTTGTATATCATGAATAATACCTTGCTAGTTATATACTAAATACAGCAGATTATAAATATTCTGCGGTGTTCACATGCACAAATGAGAAACAGCAATTTACAAAATAGTATTAAACTGCAGACACGCAGATGATAAAACATTGCTCTTTTCATCACTTTGTCTTTATGTTGTATACTGACTTAGGATTCGGCTACACTTGCAGGTGTGCAGTGCTGAGAGTTAAAGCTGTCTTCGTACAGCTGTGTAGGGAAAGCGCTGGAGTGTGGCCACACTGACAGCTACCAGCGCTGCAGTGTGGCCACATTTGCAGTGGTGTTGGGAGTGTTGCATTATGGGCAGCTATCCCACAGAGCACCTCATCCCATTTTGGTGCTGTGGGTTGTGGGAAGTGGGGGAGGGTGCGGGTCATTCTGCTTCCTGTCCCAACGCCCCATGATGCATCGCTTCACATCTTAGCAATCCCTGTTTTTCCGTTCACGTTTGGCGCCATCTTGACTCTCTCAGCTGTTTCTGTGCAGCGCAATTTCTGTAGGAAGTGGAGCCCGAACTGTTGAGGAGTATGCTGATGAGTCTTGCCAGCACATCACGTTTGGCAGTTGAGCTATTCCTTAAGATCCAAAGTGATGAGGAGTCTGACGATGATAGCGAGTCACCTGACGCACATGACACTAAATTGCTTCTGGCATTCACGGAGATGCTCAGCACCGTGGAACGCTGCTTTTGGGCTCGGGAAACAAGCACTGAGTGTTGGGATCACATCGTCATGGAAGTCTGGAATGACGAGCAGTGGCTGCAGAACTTTCGGATGAGAAAAGCCACTTTCATGGGACTGTGTGAGGAGCTCGCCCCCACCCTGCGGCGCAAGGACACGAGATTGAGAGCTGCCCTGCCGGTGGAGAAGCGGGTGGGTATTGCAATCTGGAAGCTGGCAACTCCAGACAGTGACCAATCGGTTGGGAACCAGTTTGGAGTGGGAAAGTCGACCATTGGAATCGTGTTGATGCAAGTTTGCAGGGCCAGTAATCGCATCCTGCTAAGAAGAACTGTGACTCTGGGGAACATGCAGGAGATTGTGGATGGCTTTGCACAAATGAGTTTCGCTAACTGTGGAGGGGCGATAGATGGGATGCATATTCCTGTTCTGGTACCACCCCACCTAGCATCTGAGTATGTTAATTGGAAGGGATATTTCTCTGCGATTCTCCAGGCGCTTGTGGATCACCGTGAGTGTTTCATTGACATTAACACAGGCTGGCCTGGTAAGGTGCATGATGCATGCATCTTTCGGGACACTAGCCTGTTCAGGAAGCTGCAGGCAGGGACTTTTTTCCCAGACCAAAAGATCACAGTAGGGGACGTCGAAATGCCCATTTTGGTCCTTGGAGACACCGCTTACCTGTTAATGCCTTGACTCATGAAACCGTATACAGGGAAACTTGACAGGAGCAAGGACCAGTTCAACTACAGGCTCAGCCGGTGCCGAATGACTGTGGAGTGTGCATTTGGCTGTTTAAAGGGGCGCTGGCAATCTCTGTATGGGAAGCTAGACTTGGGGAAAGCAGCATCCCCGCTATTATATCTGTGTGCTGTACCTTCCATAATATTTATGAAGGGAAGGGTGAAAGATTCAGTCAGGCATGGACCTCTGAGGTTCAATGCCTGGAGGCTGAATTTGCACAGCCAGAGAGCAGGGCTACTAGAGAGGCCCACCACAGGGCTGCGAGGATGAGGGAGGAATTTGAGGCTGAAAACCAACAGTAATGTTTGGTGCCTTGCACAGGAGTGAAGTGCAGTGGTTACCATGTTAGTAGGAATCTGTGTTTCCTAAGCTGATTTGCAGTGCCTATTTCTTTCCTGGGCTAAGGTATCTTTGACTTTCTGCAATAATAAAGACTGTTTTCAAAGCCAAGAAATTCATTTACTGAAAAAGAAAATAACTTTGACAGACACACAACATTTTGGGAACCTAAAAGGGCAGGGGGGTTGGGTGGGAAACTGTACAGTCATAGGTTTGAATATGTCCTGTCTGTAGTGCTGTGCAATGACTGCTGCACTTCAGGATGCATATACTGCATGGTGATGGGAGTTGAGTGCAACGAGTAAGGGTTGTAGTTCTCAGGGCTGTTTGGTGAACGTACAGGTGTTGAAGGCAGCTGGTGGCAGTAAGAACCTGGATGCTGGGGAAGGGGATTTGGAGCTGACATTGGGGCACAAGGGAAAGAGCTTTGGGACGGGGGGTGGGGGAGGGGCAGCGTGGTAGTGCTCTGCCTGCATGGCTACGAGTGCCTGGATAGAGTCTGCTTGGAGCGCCAAGATGCTTATCAGCTGCTTTATGCTTTTCTTCCTGGCCGCTGCGTTTTTCTGACAGATCCTGCTTTCCCTTTCCCTCCAGTCCTGCACTTTTTGATTCTGTGACAGAGTGATCCATAACTGCTTGCAGCATGTCTTCTTTGCTTTTTCGCGGCTTTTTCCGGAGGTTTTGGAGTCTTTGAGCTGTTGATAACATGGGCAGCCAAGATCTCAAGGTTGCTTGTGGAAAGACAAAGGCAACACTTAACAGAGGCAGCATTGTTTATATCAGACGGTTATTCTCACACAGTGAAGGAGTTTACAGTCTTCATAATAGCATAGTTTTCCCATACCAAAGAGAGCGCACATAACCCACAGGAGCCCCAAAATGGTGAATAAGGGGGACTGATTGCTTCAAGGCTGTACTGTCCTCGGGGTTTCTGTACTTTAGGGAAAATAAACTGCTGCAGGGGGCACCTACACTGAAAACTCTCCCAACATTTTCCATAGGAGTTGATCCTGGAAGATCTCACTGCTGCGGGTCACCTGGGAAGAGCGGGAGGGTCTTCTACAGCAATGCGGATTCCGCCCCGGCCCCTATGCAGCTTGTCTGTGTCTTGCAATGGTCCCCCCACCCCTCACGGTACAGTGGCGCGGACGCATTAGCCTGACTGGGACAAGGACCACAGTGGCTTTCCCAAAAAACTTGCGCAAGCGCATTGCCCACGCTATTCCACATCTAGGTGTGCATGTAGCCCTAACCCTTCCTCCTCTCCCGAAAAATTTCCGTCCTGAAAATAAACGCCGCTTACTGGGAATGCGCTTCTCTGTTTGTCCTCCACCAAGTACTGGCTGCTGCGACTGGCTACCTTCCTCCTGGCTTGAGAAGAGCTCCTAGCTGCATGCCTCCAGGGACTCCGAGGTGTCTCCTCCACCCCAGTACCCTCACTCTTGGTTTCCTCCTCCCCTGCTCCTCCTCCTCCGCTCTGAAGTGTCCATCGTGGTCCTCGGACTGGCGGTGGGGTCACCCCCAAGTATTGCGTCCAGCTCTTTGTAAAAATGGCAGATTGTGGGGTCAAACCAGAGCGGTGGTTTCCCTCGTGGGCTTTGCAATAGGCACTCTGCAGCTCCTTCACTTTAAACCTGCACTGCAGCGTGTCTCGGTCATGGCCCCTTTCCAGCATGGCCCTTGATATCTGCCCATAGGTATCGTAATTCCTACTGCTGGAGCGCAGCTGGGACTGCACAGCTTCCTCCCCCCAAACACTGATGAGGTCCAGCAACTCGCCATTACTCCATGCTGGGGCTCGTTTGGCGCGTGGAGTTATGGTGACCTGGAAAGATTCACTGATTGCACTCCACACCTGGCTGAGCAAACAGGAAGGGGATTTTTAAAATTCCTGGGGCATTTAAAGGGCGGGTCACCTAAGGCCAGGGCAGTAGAGTTCGAACTGATGAGCAGAGTGTGGCTGAACAGGCATTCTGGGATACCTCCGAATATCTCTGGAGGCCAATAACAGCGCTTTTGGTGACCACACTGGTGGAGCAGCGCTGGTCATTGTTCCCCAGGCCAAGGTGGAGTACAGCCAGCGCTGTAGCCAGGGACATACAGCGCTGTATGTGCCTTGCAAGTGTGGACGGTGAGTGAGTTGCAGCACTGTAAAGCCACCACCAGTGTTGCAACTATCCAGTGTAGGCAAGGCCTAAGTGGCAAAATAGAGTTGGTCAGGCCTGTCAAGACAAATTTAGGGCTCCGGTACATCGTGTTTGCTGGGACCTCACTCCATCCTGTTTCACCCTAGGGCACGCTTTACTGCAGATGGGTTCAATAATATAGTTATCTACAACAGAAACTTTCATTAAAACAGTATTTTTTTAAATATGGACTCAGTTGTAAGAAGCTAATGTAAGCTGTGTTTAATTGTCTGTTCCATCAGGTTACGAAAAATGCTTAACTAGATCTAACAATTCCCTTTTTTCCCTAATAGATCAGTCTATTCCCATCAATTCAGTCCCCTGTCAATTCTTCCCATCCAGCCTCACCTCTGCTCCTGGGATTCTTCACACTTCCAGAGGTGGAGGTTGGAGCCTCAGGAGGAGGGTCTCCAGCCCACTCTCCCCTTCTCAGGCTCAGGGTGGCAGCCTGAAGTGCTCCTCCCTTCTCTTCCCTTTCCTCTTCCCAGGCACCATATGCTGCAGGGAGGGAGAGGAGAGGGAGCAGAGGAGCTGTCTCCACCCACAGGGTGGAGTGGATATCCCCTGAGCTATCTCTCTCTTCTCCCTGCCTCCCCACTCCCATCCTGCTAAAACAGGGGAGGAGGAGGGGCAGGAGAGGACAGAGCACACTGTCCTGTTCCCTGCAGCAGCTGTAATTGGGAACTGCTGTTTGACTGGTGCCTAGATCTGGGCAAATTTCCTTGATGCTGGTAACACGGTGCTGGATTTTGCTTACCCTCAGACCATCAACTATGAAGAGTGTATACAAGTCAGGCTCAGAAAAAAAAAAAAAAAGAGGGAAAGTAGAGAAACTGCAGAACAAGAAGCAAGGAAAAGAACTCTAGAATATTTTGGATGGAAACCAGGGCATGGCGAAGGAGAGAATGATGATGGTAATTCTTTGAGATCTGTATCAGTGAGAGGAGGAAGAATATTTAGAGGATAAGGAGGATGAACATGAATCACCTCATTTTTCTGTTAAGAACCTTCTTTCACATGCAGGGCCTGTAAAACAGGGTGACATAAACAGATTTGTGCTTCATAACTGCAAGAGAAAAATCCACCCAGAAAGCGATACCTAAGGAAAGCAGTTTCTCTGTGTGCTTCTATCCTATAGTTTTTGAAATGGAGAAAAAATTGAACTGGATAACAGTGATGTGGCATGCTGTTTATTGCATTGCATATTGACTTTTCCCTAGGATGCAGCAACTCAAAGTGTTCTTCCTATCTTAGTCCTGCTAACTGGGTGGACTGTGGATCACAGCTGCATGAGTGGCAGGTGTAATAGACGAGGGAGGATAAGCCTCCCCTGGTGCAGCCACCACCCAACCTGCCACTGGATGCCTGGGCCATGGTGGCCCTGCTTGCGCTCCGTCTCTTTCTCCTCCTTGCTCCGTCCCTTCCCTGAGGCCCCCGCCACTGCCTGGTGAGTCCCTTCTCACTTCTGTCCTCCACTCTATCACTCCTCTCCTTCACCGTCCTCTCCTGCGAGACCCTGTTGCTCGTCGCATCCATCCTCACCCCCCCACCCTTGTGAGCAGAGTGGAGGAGGGGAGAGACATGGCAAGGGGTTGCGGGGTCTGGGTCCAGACAGAGGTGGAATGTGGGCGGGGCTGCAGGTGGAAGAGGCAGGACGGGGAGCTGGCCTCCCTGAGGGAAGCTTCATCCGCCTACCATGCACAGCTGTGTAAACAAAACCCGACAATGGAAAAAGCAATGCACGGATAATATGCTATGTGAAATGGATGAATGCAAGAAGATGATTAAAAGATGATAAAACCTTCCACTCATTACTGAAGACAAATTTTGCAAATGAAAAAGAAAAGTGGAATGAAACTCTGAAACACATTTTAGATGTTTTATTTCTTGAAGAATGAGGATTAGTTTTCTGTTGCTTGAGTGGCAAGCTGGGTGATAAATCCAATGGCAATTTCTTGGCTGTTACTGAGTTGTTAGCCAAGTATGATTGGATTTTGAGTAATCATGCTGATAATGTGAAAAAGGCACAGGCGCAACATCAGAGAGTTCAAATGCGCTACTTATTACATGAGCCAAAATTAATTTATTCAAGAATGCACAGGGAAAGGTGTGAAAACAGTCTGAGGTGAAGCTGAAGAGGCCAACTACTTCTCAATAATTTCTGATGCAGTCAGATAGCTCATGCAAGGAACAAACACTATTGATCAGATACATTTATCAAATACCTACTGATAACTTTGTGATTTAGGAGTACTTTTTTGTGCTGCAGAGACTTTACCAAGAAGACTGCTGAGGAAATAGCGGAAATGATTCACAATACCATAGATGAACATGGATTAGATTTCTAACTGTTGTAGTCAAGTTTATGATGGTACTGTGCCAATATGGCACAGCAGGCCTCTGGAGGTCAGGCAATGCTTCAACAGAGTCCCCGGGCACATTTTTCTCCGCATGGATTGAACACTTTGAACTTGGTTTGTGCTGATTCAGCTGAATCATCAATTTATTGTATTACACGCTTTGAATACCTTCAGCCATTGTACAGTATTTTCAGAGCATGTCCAACAGCAATGGGAAAATCTTGATTCATTCCATTTAATGTCAGTTATGTAGTGGCCTGGGTGTATTGATTGTGTACATGTTCTTCTGCCAAGAACCTGAAAGGCTTACAAATGGCATTGAATGAGTTGTCTGAATTAAGCTTGACTGCCAAAACCAGAAGTGATATTGCTGGACCGGTAATACACATATAGTTAAATTTTGATGTTTTACTTTCCTCAGTTTGGCTGAAAATTCTAATCCCCTTCAATGAATGGAATTTGGTCCTTCAGCATGGAGATCCTATGCTTGATGTTGAAAGAGACAGCACTGAGGACTTCTCACTGAACTGGCACAATTGTGAGAGAAATGGAATTAAATTTATGATGAATATGTTGCAGCAAAAGTTTGGTATTGATTCTCCAGGGGCAATACGCCCATCCAAAAATAAAAGTGTTGGTGCAGGTAATCAAGACAAGCCTGTAAAGGACACTTTTCTAGGACAGTGTTTTCTTTTACATCAAGTCTCTGTTGTAGGTGGCCTCAAAAAACAGTTTGCTGCACTTGTAATATATCTGTCAAAAAGCAGAATTTCCATGGATCTTCCTTGAAAAGGTTGAAGTTGCCTTCCATGCCTTTCAGCATTCTGAATCTTTATTGCACTATCTCTGGTGATATAAAAGAGGAATTGGTGTTTTGCAGTCGCGTTTGCAAAGAAGACATTAGCCAAAAATACTGTTGCCATTTCACTGACTAAATAAACTGCATGAAATCTCTCTGAAACCTCTGCCCCAACCTGATTGTTGCACTTCATCTATTTTGCTGCATACCAGGCTCTGTGGCCAGTGTAGAAAGATCTTTTAGGGTATGGCTACACTTACAGTTTTGCAGCGCTGGTAGTTACAGCTGTGTTAGTACAGCTGTGTAGGGCCAGCGCTGCAGTGTGGCCACATTTACAGCACTTGCAGCGCTGTTGGGAGTGGTGCATTGTGGGCAGCTATCCCACAGATCACCTCGTCCCATTTCGGCGCTGTGGCTTGTGGGAAGGGGAAGGAAGTGTGAGGGTCTTTCCGCTTCCTGTTCCAACGCCCCGTGGTGCTTTGCTACACATTTCGAGCAGTTCGGCGGCATTGTGATTCTGCAGCGCGATTTCTGCGGTTTTTGTTATAAATGGAGCCTGAGCTGCTGAGGACCTTGCTGATGAATGTTGCCAGCACATGACGCATGGCAGTGGAGCTATTCCTTCAGCTGCAAAGTGAGAGTGACAGTGACAGTGAGGAATCAGACGATGATATTGAATTGCCTCACGGTGAAGACAGTAAATTGCTTGTGGCAGTAACAGACTTGCTCAGCTCCATGGAACGGTGCGTTTGGGCTCGGGAAACCAGCACTCTGGTGAGATCACATCGTCCTGGGACGATGAGCAGTGGCTGCAGAACTTTCAGATGAGAAAAGCCACTTTCATGGTACTGTGTGCTGAGCTCGCCCCTATTCTGCGGCGCAGGGACACGAGATTGAGAGCTGCCCTGCCAGTGGAGAAGCCGGTGGCTATTGCTATCTGGAAGCTGGCAACTCCAGACAGCTACCAATTGGTGGCGAACCAGTTTGGAGTGGGAAAGTCGACCGTTGGAATAGTGTTGATGCAAGTTTGCAGGGCCATTAATCGCACCCTGCTAAGAAGAACTGTGACTCTGGGGAATGTGCAGGACATTGTGGATGGCTTTGCAGAAATGGGTTTCCCTAACTGTGGAGGGGCAATAGATGGGACGCATATTCCTATTCTGGCACCACCCCACCTGGCATCAGAGTACATTAATCACAAGGGGTATTTCTCTGTGGTTCTCCAAGCGCTTGTGGATCACCGTGGGCGTTTCACTGACATTTACTCAGGATGGCCTGGAAAGGTGCTTGATGCACGCATCTTTCGGAACAGTGCCCTGTTCAGGAAGCTGATGGCTGGGACTTTTTTCCCAGACCGCAAGATCACAGGAGGGGACGTCGAAATGCCCACTGTGATCCTTGGAGACCCTGCTTACCCCTTAATGCCCTGGCTTATGAAACCATATACAGGGAAGCTTGACAGGAGCAAGGACCGGTTCAACTACAGGCTGAGCCGGTGCAGAATGACTGTGGAGTGTGCTTTTGGCCGTTTGAAAGCCCGCTGGTGCTGTCTTTATGGGAAGCTAGATTTGGGGGAAAGCAGCATCTCTGCTGTTATATCCACGTGCTGTACCCTCCATAATATTTGTGAAGGGAAGGGTGAAAGATTCAGTGAGGAATGGACCTCCGAGGTTTGACGCCTGGAGGATGAGTTTGCTCAGCCAGAGAGCAGGGCTAATAGGGAGGCCCAGGAAAGGGCTTCAAGGATTAGGGATGCTTTAAGGGAGCAATTTGATGCTGAGATCCAACAGTAATGTTTGATGCATTTGATGTGCTTTGCTTTACCTTGCTGTACAATATTTCCCACTTCCAGCAATAATATAACGTAGTGAAAAAGAAAAATAATCCTTTATTCAACATACAGTACATAAAAGTCAAGGGGGTTGGGGTAGTGGACTGTACATTCACAGGTTTGAATATGTCCTATTTTGGTCACTATTCAATATCTGCTGCACTTCAGGATTACTATGCTGCAGGATAATGGGGGTGGAGTGAACAGGGTAAGAATTATAGTTATCGGGGCTGGTAGGTCATCGTACAGGTGTTAGGGGCAGCTGGGGATAATAAGGAACTGGCTGCTGGAGAAAGTTGTTTTGTGGAAATACTGGGGAACAAGAAAGAGGGCTTTGGGAGGGCTGTGGGTTACAACGGTACATATTTGTCTGCATGGCTATGAGAGACTCGACAGACTTAGTTTGGCGAGCCAGGAGGCTTATCATCTGCTTTGTGTTTTTTTTTTTTGGCAGACAATTCCTTTCTCCTGCTTTCTGTTTGCCTCCATTCATGTACACTCTGTCTCCATTCATACATTTTCTCTCTCCATTCCTGTGTCTTCCTACTTTCTTTGTTGTAGTGACTCATAACAGATTTGATCAATTCCTCTTTTGATTTTCTGGGATTCCGTCTCAAGTTCTGCAACCTACGTGAGGCCGGTGATCCGGCTGCAGTAGTCAAGGTCACTAGAAAAAAGAGAGATAGAACCATGTAATACACAGAGGCTACATTGTTTATTATCACACAGTGAAGGACTTTTTAGACTTTTGGTAGCATCCTTCTCACATACCTCACATAACACAGAGAAGGCAGGGAAGCTAAGTCATGGCGAGCAAGGAGGTGAGTGGTTTTCCCCCGATTTCCCCTTGGGAGTGGGAATTGACCAATGGGTCACTAGGGTTTATCTGCAATGGGTACAGGAGGTAGCTGGTGTCCTGAAGAGGGGACAGTAGTGAACAGGAAGGTGGTGAGCTGCTTGGGGGGGGGGGGGGGGAAGGGTTGGGCTTCGGTCCGCGTTCACGCCGTCCTGCTGGGGGGGGGGGGAAGCACCGCGGTGCTGGATGCCTGCTTGGAGGGGGGGGGGTGGGGAACACCGGAGCACACCGTGGTGCTGGATGCCTGCTTGGAGGGGGGGTGCATAACACCGGAGCACACCGCGTGGATGCCTACGTGCTGGGAGGGGAGGGGGGTTAACAACAGAGCGCAATGGGCTGGGGAAACGCGAACCTGGCGCCCTGCACTCAAGTATCCCTAAATTCTCAACAGGGTTTCCTACTGCCAGACATATCACTGCTGCGTGTTACCTGGGAAGAGAGGGAGGGTCTTCTACAGGAATGTGGATACCGCCCTGGCCCCTATGCAGCTTGCCTGTGTGCAGCCATTGTCCCCCCACCCCTCGCTGCACAGTGGATTGGACGAGTTAGCCTGACAGGGACCACGGTGGCTCTCCCAATCAACTTGAGAAAGCAAATTGCAAACGCTCTTGTTGCAACTTTTCAAGAGATTACCGAGGCAGATTACAGAGACTTGATAGAGCAAATCAATGGGCTATTCCACGTTTAGGCATGCATGCAGGCAGCCATAACCAAAACCCTCCTCCCTCTCCCAAAACATAAAAATCTACTTACCCCGAGCACGATCCTCAGTTTCTTCCTCACCATCAACTTCCTGCTGCTGCGACTGGCTAGCTTCCTCCTGGCTTGAGAAGAGCTCCTGGCTGCATGTGTACTGGGACTCCGGGGTGTCTCCCTCCACGCCAGTAGCCTCACTGTCGCCGTCCTCTACAACCTCCTCCACTTCTCCCTGCTCTGAACTCTCCATCGTGCTCCTAGGATTGGCAGTGGGGTCACACCCAAGTATGGCATCCAGCTCCTGGTAAAAACGGCAGGTCGTGGGGGCAGCTCCTGAGCGGCGATTTCCCTCACGAGCTTTGCAGTAAGCACTCCTCAGCTCTTTAATTTTGACCCTGCACTGCAACGCGTCCCATTCATGGCACCTTCTCATCAAGGACTGCGATATCTGCCCATAGGTATCATAATTTCTCCTTCTGGAGCGCAGCTGTGCTTGCACAGCCTCCTCTCCCCAAACACTTATGAGGTTCTGCAGCTCTGCATTGGTCCATGCTGGGGCTCGTTTGGTGCGTGGAGGCATGGTCGCTGAGTGATTGATTGCACTCCACACCTGGCTGAGCAAACAGGAAGGGGATTTTTAAAATTCCCGGGGCATTTAAAGGAGGGGTCAGGTGAGCCCAGGGCAGTGGAGTTTGCATGATTACCAGAGAGGCTTCTAAGGTATGCTGGGATACCTGCTTATGCCACAGAGGTCAGTAAAAACGCTGGTGGGTGTCTACACTTGCTGACCAGCGCTGGATCACCAGCGCTGGATCCTCTACACCCGAGGCTCGACCGGGTGTACAGCCAGCGCTGCAACCAGGGAGTTGCAGCGCTGGCTGTGCTGTGCAAGTGTGTACACATCCTAAGTTGCAGCTCTGTAACCCCCTCACCAGCGCTGCAACTCTGTAGTGTAGCCAAGGCCTTAGTGTGCTCAAATGTGTGGATAACTGCCCTCGTGCAGCTAGGGGTCAGTCAAGAGTTAATGGCCTATCAACTCTTGCAAAGTGGTCTGGAAGATTGGTCAGTTTCAATTATATTCATTCATTTGCTAAGAAAAAGGCAAGAAAAGCACCATTATAAGTTGAAAATATTAAAATAAATCATACAGAAACTTACCTTTCTAGCTTCTTTACTGCATTATCACGAACAGTTTTCTTTTTGCTTATATTTAGCTGGTACTTCAGTCTTGAATTCATCGTTTCTTTGCTTGTATTCATCAGTCACATTTATTTCTGGAGATACCAGTACTTTATTCACACAGACTTTACAGACTTTTTGAGAGCTCTCTGAGCTTGGTGCCCTGATACAGTTGTCCTCCCTTCTACCCTACTTGTCAGCCCTGGAGGTGCCTCAATATCACAAAAAAGGAACACTGTCTTAAATCACTTCTCATTGGTGCTCATTGAAGAAAGAGCCTAACATTTTTTCTAATTAATTTTAACTTCACATACAATTTTAAAGTCTGTCATGCTCTTTTGAATTGCTTTGGTTTGTTGCACAGATGGTCTCTGTTTTAATCACTGTTAGCTCTTCTGCAATATTCTCTTCTAAATGATGCTATGACGAGTTGCCCTCCTTTGGATGCCACCTGATGTTCTGAAATACCACTGAGCCTGTCTATTATGCCAGCCTGGGCACTCTTTTTACCTGTGTTGCTGAACCAAGCTATTAAGCTTCCTCCAGTGCACACACAGGCAGGGCCACACCAGACTGCAGAATGAAACAGACACTGAGATTAGTTCTGGAAAGGCTCAGCTTAAAGGACTTGTCCCAGGATGCTAGTGTCCACCTCCCTTGGAGTGCAGACCCAAAGATATATTATGAAATTCGCCTCCTATCTCAATGTGGAGGAAGGTATGCACAACCTCATACCCCCCCATCCCCCTTCAATTATGAATTGTGCACATGGCATTATGTGATAAATTTATTAACTACAAAACGTGAATTTTAAGTGAATGTAAGAGATAAGACCGAACAAAGATTACTGAGCAAATAAACCAAAGTATGCAAGCTAAGTTCAATATACTTAAACAGGTTACAAAATGAAATTTCTTATCCTAAATGTTGTTTTAGGTAGGTTGCAAAGTTTCTGTGGTTCAGAGTTCCAGTTATATTTATCTTTGGACTGGACCCCTATCTCAGTCTGGATGCCCCCTCCCCCCTGCCTTCCCTTTAGGTGGCTTTAGCAGCCTTTCTTCTTGGACAGACAGGCCATGGAGAGGAGGAGTCCCATTTGTCTCCTTCCCCACCCTTAAATAGGATTTACATAAGACAGGAGTCCTTTGTTTCCCAAATTTGTCCTCCTTCCCTTCCAGTGGGAAACTTACAAGAAGTCCCAGGTAATATTTAGTATCTGGTGACAAGACCACCTGACTTAATAGTGTCACAGTTACATCCCTGGACGCCTCTCAGGAGGGGGAGAGATTAGTATTTTCATGGTTTTGTTCCTTCCTGATGGCTCATGAAATTTGATGGCCTATTGTCTGGAGAGTGTCCTCCCAATACGCACCCAGTTGTAATTGTTACATAGTCCATATTCCTAACTTTAGATACAGAAATGATACATGCATACAAATTAGATAATCACATTCAATAAATTATAACCTTTCCAATGATATCTTATAAGACACATCTTGCATAAAGTATATGTTATGTGATATTCATATCATAAGCAAATTTTCATAAAGAATATGGAGTGAAATGTCACAGATGCCATTTCAGATTTTTGGCATTTCACTTCATTTTTTAATCATGGTTAGCAACAAAAGAAATTCTAGCAATGGTACAAGCCCATTATTAGGTGATGATGGAAAAATCATTAATGATGCAAAAAAGGCAGAAGTGATGAATAAATATATATTTATTATGTATTTGGAAAGATACTGGATGATGTGCTTATTACTTCAGGATTATGAAGTATCTTCCAGCCCATTAGTAAATGAGGTGGTTAGATCACATCTGCTAGGAATAAACATTTTTAAATCAGGTGTGAGTCTGTCTACCTAGGCTAAGAGGTTCACTAGCAGCTTCTGTGTACACATGCCGATACTGGACAAGCAACTCAACATGAGCTTCAACTGAGATGCTGTGGCAAAAAGGGCTGTTGCAATCCTCGGATGTATAAACAGGAGAATAGGAGTTTGAGGATGATTTTTCCTTTCAATATATAATTATGAAATTAATACTGAAATACTATGTCCAGTTCCGATGTCAGCATTTTAAAAAGGATGCCAAAAAATTGGAGAAGGTGCAGGCAAAAGCTATAAAAATGTTTTACGTACTGGAAAAATCTTATAGCCAGGGTTCTTAAACTGGGGGTTGGGACCTCTCAGGGGGTTGTGAGGTTATTACAGTGGGGATCAGGAGCTGTCAGCCTCTATCCCAAACCTCGCTTTTTCATCCAACATTTATAATGGTGTTAAATAAAAACGTTATTTTAATTTATAAGGGGGTTCACACTCAGAGGCTTGCTATGTGAAAGGGGACACAATACAAAAGTTTGAGACCCACTGTCTTACAGTGAGAGACCAATCTTGTTAAACTTATTTATTATTTGTATGACCATAGCATTTAGAGCATCTTCGATCAGGACCTCATTATGGTAGGAGCTATACAAACCCAGAAAATAATCTTATAAAAAAGAGGAAGAGAGAACTTGATTTAGCTTGTAAGTATCTTCACAGGGAGCAAATATTGGGTATTAATGGGCTTTTTAATCTAGTGGGAAAAGGTATAATAAGAACCACAGGTTGGTATCTGAAGCCAGAAAATAACATCAAATCAGAAATTAAGTGCAAATTTAAAGGTAACTGTTAACAATGACTGTGATTAACCATTGGAACAAGCTACCATGGGAAACGGTGATTTCTCCATCTATTGATGTCTTCAAAGCAAGCCTAGGTGCCATTCTGTAAGATATGATTCAGTTAAACAAGTTATTGGGCCCAGCACAGGGGGAAATGAATGAAATTCTGTTGTCTGTGTTACACAGGAGGTTTGATTAAAATGTATGAATTTATAAAAATCCTTTCACCGACCCTTTGGCGCGCACACACCGTTACAAAACATTCCTCCTACACTTTTGGTGTAGTAGTTGGTTGTCAGGATTCTGGACCATAAAAGCTTCCTTATGCAGAGGCAGATTGCACCAAACTACGAAGGAGTTCATGAAGAAATTTCTCTTCTGTGCAGAACAGGGTCTTAGAATGCAAATCCTTAGGAATGCCTAAATATAGTTACTTTTGGTCGCTGGTCATGCCAGCAACAATTATTCAGTTAATTATGCTGTTATGATAAATATCAACTGCTTTATTTTGCAATTTCAGTGTTAAAAGAACAAATGCAGTGGATTACATCAGTTGAGTAAACATAATTTCATTAAGAAAGAACCATGTATCTTAATCATTACATTTGCAGCCTAGTCTAATCAGAGTAAAAAAAAGTACGATTTGAGTCTCTCCTATTTCTGTCCGATTTCTGCTCATTTCAGCAAGGAAGTTGAAAGAACACAAAATGTGTTTTGGTTGAAGATATTATTGTGCTGAACAGGCCGCCTTCAAATACCTTTCATTAACCAGAATAAAATATCCCTATCCCCAGGAAAAACCCTTCATCTGCCCTCTGTAGTTCTTTTCCATGTATCTGTCACAGTTCAAGGCAACTTGCCCCTGTATTTCCCCTCTGTGGCCCAACAAGGGCACAACTCTCAGGCTTCTGACTCAATGGTGTTGCCTTTCTTGGGTGGAGAGACACATTTGTCTCCCTTCTGACTGGGATATCTCCAGGCTGAACAGTTCCTTACCTTCACTGTGTTAGTCCCAGCCAAAGACAGAATACCTAAGCAAATCTGCTTGCTTTCTCTTTGCAGACTAAGAACAGTGTAATTTGCCCACAGTTAAGCTACAGCACTCCTCTTTCTATGCAAGCTTATTTATTCTTATTGTAAAAGAAAAAACATTAAAAACTAAAAAGAAGCTACATGCGTGCCAGTAAGCTTACCAGAGATCACTCCCAGTCCAACATGGGGGTGATTAGACTTAAAGGGATCTTTTCTGTGGTTGCAAGTTCATAATAGCTTCATCTCAGAGCTAGTGCACTAATGAAAAGCTTAGTCTTGAGTTTATGTAGTTCAGGGGTCTTTGATGTGGAGTTTCCAGGAGTAGGTAATCAGTACACAACAAAGTTTTCTCCCCAGGGTCTAGCTTCGAAAGGGCTCTTAGGAAACCCACTTCACAAAGATTGTCCAAAACTGTGTTCTTTTTAAAGTCCTATTGTGACGGGTTGGATCACAGAAACACCCCCCGCCCCCCCGGGAGCTGTCACCTGATGTGCCAAGACCACATCTGCCCCCGTTTTCCTGCCCTGTCCGCTTAGGACCTCAGTGCCCTGCCTGGTTTGAGCCAGACTCGCTAGTCTGCTGCAAACCCAGACCCAGGTCTGAATCACATCCCCGACAGCTGTAGGCTTACCTGAAAGCAGCTAACAGAAGTGTTCTTGTCTTTAACACTCAGATGCCCAACTCCCAATGGGGTCTAAACCCAAATAAATCTGTTTTACCCTTTTTAAAGCTTATGCAGGGTAAATTCATAACTTGTTTGCCCTCTATAACACTGATAGAGAGAGATGCACAGCTGTTTGCCCCCCCAGGTATTAACACATACTCTGGGTTAATTAATAAGTAAAAAGTGATTTTTATTAAATACAGAAAGTAGGATTTAAGTGATTTCAAATAGTAACAGACAGAACAAAGTGAATTACCAAGTAAAATAAAATAAAACACACCAGTCTGTCTAATACAGTAAGAAACTGAATACAGATAAGATCCTCACTCATTCCAGAATGTTTCCTTTTACCGACTAATCTCCTTTTAGTCCGGGTCCAGCAATCACTTGCACCCCTTGCAGTCACTGTCCTTTGTTTGTTTCTTTCAGGTATCTTTGAGGGTGGAGAGGCTCTCTCTCTTTAGCCAGCTGAAAACAAAATGGAGGGGTCTCTCATGGGCTTAAATAGACTTTCTCTTCTGGGTGGAGACCCCCTCCTCTCTTCTGTGCAAAGTCCAGCTCCAAGATGGAGTTTTGGAGTCACCTGGACAAGTCACATGTCCATGCATGACTGAGTTCCTTACCAGCCAAACCACATTCCTAGAAAAGCCTAGATGTGGATTGGTATCTTCAAGTTCATTGTTGGCTTAAGTGTTTCTTGATTGGGCGCTAACTGAGAATAGTCTTTTCTCAGGAAGAAGAACAGGAGTACTTGTGGCATTGTAGGCCTTGGCTACACTCACACTTTACAGCGCTGCAACTGGGGTGTGAAAAAACACCCCCCTGAGCGCTGCAAGATACAGCGCTGTAAAGCGTCAGTGTAATCAGGGCAGCAGCGCTGGGAGCGCGGCTCCCAGCGCTGCACGCTACACCCGTAAGGGATGTGGTTTACATGCAGCGCTGGGAGAGCTCTCTCCCAGCGCTGCCGCTCTGACTACACTCACAGTTCAAAGCGCTGCCGCGGCAGCGCTCCCGCAGCACTGCCGGGGCAGCGCTTTGAAATTCCAAATGTAGCCCTACCCTTAGAGATTAACAGATTTATTTGAGCATAAGCTTTCGTGGGCTGAAAATAAATTTGTTAGTCTCTAAAGTGCCACAAGTACTCCTGTTCTTTTTACGGATATAAACTAACATGGCTGCTGCTTTGAAACTTTTCTCAGGAAGCTGACTAACTTCTTCACTACAGCCTACTTAGAATCAAATAAGTATGCAGCCAATATTTATAACTTTGAATACAAAAATAATACATGCATACAAATAGGATTAATAGATTCAGTAGATCATAACCTTTACAGAGATATGTTACATGGCATATAGAGCATAAAACATACTCTAGTTATGTTATATACAGTATATACATCCATAAGCATATTTCTATAGAGCCTTATGGGTGGCACCGTCACACCGTCATTTTAGCTAGGTTTACATGTCTCCTTGAAAAGTTACCTACAATCCTACAATAACATGTAAACAACTACATTTTTAATACAATAGGCCCCAAAAGTAGTATACTTAATTCAGTAAGGTTTATCCAGGATATTTCAGGAAATTGCCATCTGTCTCAGTATTATTAATATTTAAAATGTTTCAGATGTTGATTATGTTGACAGGACATCAGTTATTTGCATACACTCTCAAATTTATTAAAGCAAAGACACTCATTACAGATCCAAAGTTGTTGGTGTACCATATAATACTAGGAACCATTTTGTCTGTTTCCACTAACTTGGTCAAACTGAGATTTGGCGTTTTTATGATGGAATTTCTGGAAATGAAAAAGGAAATGAAGAACTCTTTGGCTGAGGCTGGAATATCTCCAAGTTCTTGGGGAGGATATTAAGGCACAGTGCTGTTGTATTGTATAAGAACAGAGGAGAATGTTTTAAGTAGTTGGTGAGCCCTCTAGTGATGCCCACTATGTTTTGTTTTAGAAACCATCAGAAGCCAGTCAGCAGCAGGATTCGTTAAGCTAGGTCTTATATGATATGGCCATCTAACATCATGACAGATGAAAGGAGATGCTTAGCAATGGTATAGGAAAAGAGCCTGACGCGCAAGCGGCAAACCTTCCCCCAGTAGCTATAGGCCCTGTCTCCAGATGGAAGTTGAAGCATACTCTGCTTCCTGGCTTGCCTGCAGGTAAATTTTGCCATTTTTCCTGTTCATAATTTATCTAAGAACAAACCAGGGTTCCTATAGCCTTCTTTATTTGTAACCATCCATATAATTTGTGAAAACGTAGATGGATTTGCAACAAACTGATTGAATATTGGTTACTTTTAATTACTTTTACATGCATATTATGTTTACTTAAAAAGAATACAGACTAGAAACAGAGGTAAAACACCTGGTAGCATTTAGCCCAGAATCAAAGCTTCAGTTCCTGGAGTGCTCTCTTCATAACAGTCAGACTTGTCACTTGGGGTGACCCAAGAAGTATTTTTGTCACAGCCAATCAAAACCATGTTCCTTCTTCCAGCATCACTTACAAGATTAAGTGAATGGGGGATGCAACATATGTCAGCATATAGCATAGGAGTAAAGCTTTGTGTCAGGGGGTGACATGTCCCAACTACTTCGGAACAGTCTAACGGTCATTGAGATGTGTCATTTGGAGTGTTCTGAGAAGTATTTTGTCATGTAAAGCCAGACAAAGGCTACCTTTTTTTACATGAATAATTTATTAATATAAGTTGTTATATATTAGGTAGGGGTAGGCAACCTATGGCATGTGTGCCGAAAGCAGCACATGAGCTGATTTTCAGTGGCACTCACAGTGCCTGGGTCCTGGCCACTGGTCTCGGAGGCTCTGCATTTTAATTTAATTTTAAATGAAGCTTCTTAAACATTTTAAAAACCTTATTTATTTACAGACAACAATAGTTTAGTTATATATTCTAGACTTAGAGAAAGAGACCTTCTAAAAACATTAAAATGTATTACTGGCATGTGAAACCTTAAATTTAAGTGAATAAATGAAGACTCAGAACACCACTTCTGAAAGGTTGCCGACCCCTGTTATATATAATTGACTAATTTTGGTTACATTTTTTAAAAACGGTGATTTAAAAAGAATTGGCCTTTGGATAAGGAATTGAAGACTATGAATGAAGAACTAGGGGGAGGGGTAGCTCAGTGGTTTGAGCATTGACCTGCTAAACCCAGGGTTGTGAGTTCAGTCCTTGAGGGGGCCACTTAGGGATCTGGGGCAAAAATCAGTATTTGGTCCTGCTAGTGAAAGCAGGGGGCTGGACTCAATGTGACCTTTCAAGGTCCCTTCCAGTTCTATGAGATAGGTATATCTCTATATAATATATTATAACTGTGAATAAGGAACCAATTTCAGTCTCATGACTGGAATCTCTGCAGGGATATAACCTCAAAAATACACAGTCATGTGAATTGCAGGGCCTCTCCTGTAAGTGCCACAAATGATGTAGGTGCCATGGTTACAGAAGAGCCCCCACAGAGTACCAAGGAGTGCTCCATAACCTCCAGAATTTATAAATGTCATCTTTGTTGTTTACGTTGCACTGTAGCACCTCACTTGTAGAGCATGGGTTGGGTTTCTATAAATACACTTCTAGAAATCCAGCCCCTCACTCTTGAGAACTTTGACAGTATGTCTGTGCTGGGATAAAAAACCCACCAGTGGCCCAGGTCAGCTGAATCGTGTTTGTGGGGCTGAAAAATTGCTATGTAGACATTTGTGCTTGGGCTGGAGCCCAAGCTCTGGGACCATGTGAGGGTGGAGCTTGGGTTCCAGCTCGAGCCTGAATGTCTACACAGGAATTTTTAGTCTCTCAGCCTGAGCCTCATGAGCCCAAATCAGGTGACCCATGCCAGCTGCAGCTGTGCCATGGGCTTTATCCTTGTGTAAACGTACCCGGAGATATAGAAGCATTCTCTGGTGTGGACCTTTCAGTTGAAGGCTGAAAAGAGGACTTCAGCAACTAATATCTTTGAGTACTCATTTGCCTGTCATTGCATTACAGCAATATATGATGGGCTGTCAATTCATCTATCACCAAATAGTGTACTTTGTGAGTCTTGAGTTTCTAAATCTTTAGAATAAAGAGGAAAAAAATAAGCTGGCTAAAAATTTAATGAAAATGGTCAGTCCTCGACCGAGTGACTTACCATATGAATAATGTAAGTAACATTTTTTGAAAGTTGGGAAAGACGCATTTAGTCAGACTGCCACCTTTGAAATCCCAAGTTGGTCTTCGGTCAGTCACTTTAACAAGATCTTACAAAAGTTAAAATTAAAATGTAAGTAACTGCGATATATTTTCAGATCTGATTTTAGTGAGGTCTAATCACAATTCTGGGCCAAAAGCTCTCAAAATGAAAGTAACAAGCAATTTCTAGATGAAACTAACTCTTCAGTGTAAAGGTCAGGACATTTGGGGCATTCCAACCCAATCTAAAATACCTCTTAAAAAAATAAATAAATCAGTAAACATCTATGCCTGTGCTTCCCAAAGTAGGTTTGCAAATCACTTATGGTCCAGAGTCTTGCCTGGTCACATGATGCTGGCTTTGTTCCCAGCTGCTTCTGTAGCTCAGGCTCTATGTTAAAGAAGCGTGGAGGCCCCTGTTAGCAGTTTAATGGGGGGGGGGGAAGAGGAGTTGTGTAGCTGAGTGAAAACAATCCATTTGAACTTTCATATGCCACATCTTCAACCACGGGAGAAATATTTGTTGGGACTATTTATAAGGACTTTCAGAGAGATGGAGTTTCAATTTTTTTTCTTGTTAACTTTACAAATACTTTTGTGGCTTGGCGTATGACCAATATAGAGTCATGGAGAAACATCATTTCTCCAAGAGACTCTAACAAATAAAAGTGCGCTTCATAGATTTTTGTGGTGGGGCACATAGCTATAGGTCTGAAGGGTGTTACTGAGAGAGATTTATGGGCCGAGACTTGCCATCTTAGTGAAGAGGGCTTTAAACTAGATTCAAAGGGCAAACGTGAAAAAAGCCTACAGAAAAGCATCAAAATAGGCTACCTTAACAGAAGGGTAAATGTGGCAGGGTGAGGAGGAACATGGAAAGTTACAATAGAGTCATAGGATCAGCAAGAGGGAACAGCTCAGCATCTTCAGTGTCTATGCACAAATGTAACAGGAATAACTAGAAAAATTGGAAGTATTTGTACATAAGCTAAATTATGACTTAACTGGAGTCATGGAGATGTAGTGGGGTAAGTCTCATGACTGGAACATTGGTATAAGCTGTTATAGCTTGTTCAGGAAGGACAGTGGAGGAAGTAACCAGAGGGACAGCCATTTTAGACTTAATTCTGACCCAAAGGGAAGAATTGATAGCAAATCTCAAGGTGGAAGGCAATTTGGGCGAAAATGATCTTAAAATGATAGGTTTCATGGTTCTAGGAAAAGGAATGACTGAGAGCTCCGAAATAAGGACAATGGACTTAAAAAATCCCCCAGACTTTTACAAACTCAGAGAAATGGTAGGTAAAGTCTCATGGGAAGAAAATCTAGGGAAAAAAGGAGTTCCAGACAGCTGGCAGTTTCTCAAGGAGATAGTTTACACTAGCGTGTTTAAGACTATCCTGATGTGAAGGAAAGATAAGAAAAACAGTAGGAGGCCAATATGGCTCCATCAGGAGCTTCTTAATGGCCTGAAAATCAAAAAACATCTCCTACAAAAAATGGAAACATGGATGATTGCTAAAGAGAGGGTACAGAAGAGTAGCACAAGCAATTAGGACAAAATCAGGGTAAGGCACAAAACGAGTTACACTGAGCAAAGGCTTTGAGGTTTTTGAAATACTTTAGGAGCAAGAGAGAGACGAAGAAAAGGTTAGGTCCTGTACTCACCAGGGAAGAATTGCTAATAATGAATGACACCAAGAATGCTTAAGTGTTTAGTGCCTATTTTGCTTCAGTCTTCACAAAAAAGGTAAATTGTGATCGCATGCTTAACAAAATTAACGTTTAGTGAGGGGGAAGGAACACAAGCCGAAAGAAGTTTAAAGAATATTCAGATAAAATAAATGTGTTCGAGTCCTCAGGGCCTGACAAAATTCATCCTAGGATACTTAAGGAACTACCTGAAGCATTTCTGGAACTGTTAGCAGTTATCTTTGAGAAATCATGGAGGATGTGTGAGGTCCCAGAGGACTGGAGAAGCACAAACCTAGTATCTATCTTTAAAAAGGGGAACAGTGAGGAGTAAGTGAATTATAGATCAATCAGTGTAACTTCGATAACTGGAAGTGGGGAGGGTAAGAAGAATGGATGGTTGGAAACCATGTGAGCTATAGGTAGGTGCAGTCTTGAAGAACAAGGAGAAGAAGGGGTTAGGCTAGGCAAAATCCCCTAGATTTTCTGTGTACATTGTGAGTAAAACTCTGATCTTTTGGTTGTTTTCTTGGTGGGGATATAGAGGTGGAATTAGAATTGCTTGAATGATTTTCATGTACTTTTGTATACTTTGCAGTGCTTGAGGAATTTTTGAAAAGCAAAACCACAACTGGGCATCTGCAGGCTTTCTAACACTTAAAATCTTAATAACATAGTTCTAAAACTTATATCTGAAATTTTATTTTTTTACCTCTGCTCCAGGCTAATATAGGTTTTGGCCTGAGACATGATCACTTATTTGAACCCCATCTGTGTACTTGCTGTTTAATGTAACACCGAGGAAGAATGATTCTCCGCCCAAGAAGCATACATTTTACATCTTATTTATTTTTGTGATATGTTATTCAGTGCATTCTGATACCTATCTGGTAGCGTGCAGATGCTATTCTCTGCTATAGGATAGTGTAGTAAAGTACAAAACTATACATAAAGATGGAAAATAAAATGCACCATGTAGTGTTTGTCTGTAGTTTCCATTACTGACATCTCACAGATCAGTTTTCTATGTGGTGAGGAAACTTAGTTAAAGATGGGATCTTCTTGATAAGAGAGATCAGCTTCGTTAAATAAAAGTAGGCCAAGAAATGCAAGTTATGTATGTAAGGTAATGTCATAGGCAGAGACAAACAATTGAAAACCTGACGGTAAGGAGTTCAAATGACAGCTTTCAAATCCTGGTTGCAATGTCCATCTGCTGGTAGATACAAAGTGTCAAGACTAATAAGGAAGCTCAAATAAAATGTACCGTTTTTCCTTTTGTGGAGATGCTGGAAAGCGTTGGGAGTCTGTCCGATCAAGAGACATTAATTTGCTTAAAACAAAGATCCACTTGTCTCTTGAGTTATCAGTATTCAAATATGTTCAGTGCATTTTAAATCTGTGGAGATATGCAAAGCTTTTACTTTGCAAAAATAATCCTTAATTTTAATCTCTAAACTTTAAAATGCATTGTTAGTCAACTGTAAAGTGACACATACTATATATGGATGCACGGTATTTCAGGTTTCACTTTCAAAAAATAGATTGAGATGCCAAACGTCAATGGTTTTTAAGATGATTCATTCCCACCCCGCTGCCCAGCCCCCCTTCCCTCTCATGATCAGTAACAAACTACAACTTGTGATTTGGCGATTGTAAATCAGGTCCTTCCTTTTTATACAAGGAGATTTGAGGCACAGATTTTATTCCTGTAATGCAATATTTGTGCAACATTTAAATGTTGTTTCGGTGGAAATCTTGGCGTAAGATAATGTAGCACCTTGGTGATATTTATATAGATGCTCATGGGCCCCCATCACCATAACTTAGCCCTGGTCTACACTACGAGTTTAAGTCAAATTTAGCAGCATTAGATCGATTTAACCCTGCACGCGTCCACACGACGAAGCCATTTTTGTTGACTTAAAGCGCTCTTAAAATCAATTTTAGTACTCCTCCCCGATGAAGGGATTAGTACTGAAATCGATCTTGCTAGGTCGAATTTGAGGTAGCATGGATGCAATTCAATGATATTGGCTTCTGGGAGCTATCCCAGAGTGCTCCATTGTGACCGCTCTGGACAGCACTCTCAACTCTGATACACTGGCCAGATAGACAGGAAAAGCCCCGGGAACTTTTGAATTTCATTTCCTGTTTGGCCAGCGTGGCGAGCTGATCAGCCACAGGTGACTATCATGCATGAGAGACATGCAGAGCTCATCAGCACAGGTGACTATGCAGTCCCAGAATCACAAAAGAGTTCCAGCATGGACCCAATGGGAGATACTGGATCTGATCGCTATTTGGGGAGACGAATCCGTGCTATCAGAATTCTGTTCCAAAAGATGAAATACCAAAACGTTTGAAAAAATCTCCAAGGGCGTGAAGGACAGAGACTATAACAGGGACCTGCAGCAGCGCCATGTGAAACTCAAGGAGCTCAGGCAAGCCTACCAAAGAACCAGAGAGGCAAATGGCCGCTCTGGGTCAGAGCCCCAGACATGCTGCTTCTATGATGAGCTGCCTGCCATTCTAGGGGGTGCCCCTACAACTACCCCACTCCATGCGTGGACTCGGTCAATGGATTCTCATGCAACAGAGGTGTGGATTTTGGGGACGAGGAAGATGATAGAACACAGCATGCAAGCGGAGAAAATGTTTTCCCCAACAGCCAGGAACTGTTTATCACCCTGGACCCAGTACCCTCCCAACCCACCCAAGGCGGGCTCACGGACCTTGAAGGCAGAGAAGGGACCTCTGGTGAGTGTACCTTTGTAAATATTGTACATGGTTTAAAAGCAAACATGTTTTAATGATTAATTTGCCCTGAAGACTTGGGATGCATTCATGGCCAATACAGCTACTGGAAAAATCTGTTAACGTGTGGGAATGGAGTCTAAATCATACTGGGATATATCAATGAAGCGCTCCTGGATGTACTCCCAAAACCTTTGCAAAAAGTTTCTGGGGAGGGCAGTTTTTTTTCATCCTCCACGCCAGGCCAGTAGCACGTAGTCTGGAATGATTGCATAAGAAAGCATGGCAGAGTATGGTCCTGGTGTTTGCTGGCATTCATGCAACGTCCGTTGTTTATCTCTCTCTGTCATCCTCAGGAGAATGATATCATTCAAGATCACCTGGTTGAAATAGGGGAATTTTATTAAGGGGACATTCAGAGGTTGCCGTTCGTGCTGGGCTGTTTGCCTGCGGCTGAACAGAAATCATCCCCACTGTGCAGCACGTGGTGGGGGGGGGTGTGTGAAGTGATCATCCAGAGAATAGGGTGTGTGTGTGTGGGGGCGGTGGGAGGGTTAGTTGGGTTTGTGCTGCCCGTTAACCTGAAAACTGCAGCCCCTCCTTTTAAATGGCCAACCAATGGATGTTTGGTATGGGAAATGAGGGCACTGCTGTTTGAAATCATGTAATGTTAACAGGTTGGCTCACCGTGAAAGAGTCTACCCATTGTTCTCTAAAATGTCTTTTTAAATACTGCTCTCCCTTTTTCCTCCCACAGCTGCAAATGTTTCAATGCTCCCTGTATCATATGCGTCCCAGAGGCTAGTGAAGATTAGAAGGTGAAAAAAACGGACTCGCGATGAAATGTTCTCTGAGCTCATGCAGTCCTCCCACACTGAAAGAGCCCAGCAGAATGCATAGAGGCAGACACTGTCAGAGTGCAGGAAAGCACTAAATGAACGCAAGGACGCGTGGTAGGATCAAGATAAGTGTTGTCAGTGTGATGAGAGGAGGCAGGATGCAATGCTGAGGCTACTAGAAGATCAAACTTATATTCTCCTGCGTATCATTGAGGTGCAGGAAAGGCAGCAGGAGCAGAGACCGCCGCTGCAGCCCTGTGTAATGAACCTCCCTCCTCCTCAGGTTCCGTAGCCTCCTCACCCAGATGTCCAAGAATGTGGTGGGGGGCCCTCCGGGCACCCAAACACTCCAACCCAAAGGACTGCCCAGGCAACAAAGGCTGGCATTCAGTAACTTTTGAAGTGCAGTGTGGCCTTGTCCTTTCTGCCTCCCGTCCTCCACCTCCCCCCCCCCAACCCCAGTGCTTCCCTCTTCCCCCACCCCTCCTGGGCTACCTTGGCAGTTATCCCCTCCATATGTGTGATGAAGTAATAAAGAATGCATGAATTTGAAACAACAATGACTTTGTTGCCTCTGCAAGAGGTGATCAAACAGGGAAGGGAAGGGCTATTGGCTTACAGGGAAGTAGAGGGAACCAAGGGGGTGGGTTTTCATCAAGGATAAACAAACAGAATACCCCACCATAAACGTCTCCCCCTTACTCTCACAGATACTGTGGAGCACACAGCAAGCAGTAATAACAATGGGAATATTGGTTTCACTGAGGTCTAACTGAGTCAGTAAACTGCACCAGCGCACTTTTAAATGTCCAAAGGCACATTCTAACACCATTCTGCACTTGCTTAGCCTATAGTTGAACAGCTCCTGACTACTGTCCAGGGTGACTGTGTATGGCTTCATGAGCCATGGCATTAAGGGGTAGGCTGGGTCCCCAAGGATAACTATAGGCATTTCAGCATCCCCAATGGTTATTTTCTGGTCTGGAAAGTAAGTCCCTTGCTGCAACCGTTCACACAGACCAGGGTTTCTAAAGATGTGAGTGTCATGTACCTTTCCCGGCCATCCCAAGTTGATGTTGGTGAAACGTCCTGTGTGATCCACCAGTGCTTGCAGTACCATTGAAAAGTATCTGTTTCGGTTTATGTACTTGCTGCCTTGGTGCTCTGGTCCCAAGATAGGGATATGCAGTCCATCTGTCACCCCACCACAGTTAGGGAATCCCATTGCAGCAAAGCCATACACTATGACCTGCACATTTCCCAAAGTCACTACCCTTGATAGCAGCAGCTACTTGGATCACAGCAGCCCCCACAGTAGAGTTGCCCACTCCAAACTGATTCCCAGTTGACCGGTAGCTGTCTGGTGTTGCAAGCTCCCAGAGGGCTATCGCCACTTGCTTGTGAACTGTGAGGGCTGCTCTCATCTTGATATTCTGGCATTTCAGGCATTTCAGGGCAGGGGAAAGCAAGTCACAAAGTTCCATGAAAGTGCCCTTATGAATTCGAAAGTTTCGCAGGCACTGGGAATCGTCTCACACTTGCAACACTATGTAGTCCCACCAGTCTGTGCTTGTTTCCCAGGCCCAGAATCAGCGTTCCATGGCATGAATCTGACCCATTACCACCATGATGTCCAAATTGCCAGGGCTTGTGCTTTGAAAGATGTCTGTGTCGTGTCCTCATCACTCTTGTCACCACGCTGACGTCGCCTCCTTGCCTGCTTTTGCAGGTTCTGGTGCTGCATACACTGCAGGATAATGTGCGTGGTGTTTACAGTGCTCATAACTGCCATGTCGATCTGAGCGGGCTCCATGCTTGCCATGGTATGGTGTCTGCATGGAAAAAAGGCACCAAACGATTCTCACCCATTGCTCTCACTGAGGGAGGGGGACCTGACGGCATGTACCCAAAACCACCTGCGACAATGTTTTTCCCCCACCAGGCATTGGGAGCTCAACCCAGTATTCCAATGGGTGACGGAGACTGCGGGAACTGTGGGATAGCTATCACAGTGCAACACTTTGAATGTCGACACTAGCCTCAGTACTGTGGGCGCACTCCACCGACTTGCACTTAGTGAGGATGCACACAATCGACTGTATCAAATCGATTTCTAAAAAAATCGACTTCCATTAAATCGACCTAATTTCATAGTATGGACATACCCATAGAATCATAGAACTGGAAGGGATCTTGAGAGCTGATCTAGTCCTGTCCCCTGCACTCAAGGCTGGACTAAAAATTATCTAAATCAGGGGTGGGCAAACTTTTTGGGCTGAGGACCACATCTGGGTGGGGAAATCGTATGCAGGGCCGGGGCAGGGGGTCGGGTTGTGGGAGGGATTGCGATGTGCAGGAGGGGGCTCAGGGCAATGGATTGGGTCAGAGGAGGGGTGCAAGGTGTATGAGGGTGCTCAGGGTAGGGGGTTGGGGTGTAGAGGGGGTTCAGAGGAGGAGTGCGGAGTGCGGGAGGGGGCTCAGGGCAGGGAGTTGGAGTGCAGGAGGGGTGCAAGGTGCAGGCAGGGGGCTTAGGGCAAGGAACTTGGGGGGCGGGGTGGCAGCGGTGCGCACTGGGGCCAGGGCAGGCTCCCTGCATGCCTGCCCTGTCCCCGTCCCTGCACTGCTCCAGGAAGTGCTGTGGCCCCAAGGGGAGAGGAGGTGGAGGGCTCTGCGTGCACTGCCCTTGCCGTGCCACCAGGTACCTCCCCCAAAGCTCTTGTTGGCTGTGGTTCCCTGTTCCTGGCCAATGGGAACTGTGGGGGGCAGTGTCTGGGCACAGGGGCAACACACAGAGCCTTCTGCCCCCCCGCCCAGGGGCCACAGGGACGTGGTGTTGGCAGTGCCGCGGGCCATATCCAAAGCCTTGAGGGGCTGGATCCGGCCCACGGGTGGTAGTTTGCCCACCCCTGATCTAGACCATCCCACACAGATGTTTTTCAAACCTGCTCTTAGGGTATGGCTGTACAGCGCTGGGAGTTATAGCTGTCTTTGTACAGCTGTGTAGGGAAAGCGCTGCAGTGTGGCCACATTTGCAGCATTTGCAGCGCTGTTGGGAGTGGTGTATTATGGGCAGCTATCCCAGCGTTCAAGTGCTTTTCAAAAGAGGGGGGTGGGGTGGAGTGTGACAGGGAGCATGGGGGAGACAGAGAGTGGATTTTTGGAGCTGACACTGTATCAGCTCCCTGCCTTGCAGGTTCTAAGGGCTGGAAGATACACAGCACCAACCTTCAATCATTTTAAAAGTTTCGATCCCTTCCCCCACCCCTCTCTTATTCACTAAATGCAGATAGCCTTCAGACCAGATAAGCAGCTGCTCCAAAACGGACTCCCCCTTCCCCCGCCCGCCGTGTTGCTTCTCTCCTCAAGCAAACTGTGAACATTCCAAAGGAATCCCCCTGCCTGCCTCTGCTCGAGCAAACGAGCTGTGTTTGTTTTTTAGATAAGCAGCTCCGGGAGCCCGGAGTTCACAACAAAACAGCAGAGTGGCTGAACAGGCATTCTGAGATACCTCTGAATACCTTGGAGGCCAATTACAGCGCTTTTGGTGGCCACACTTGTGGAGCAGCGCGGCATCACCAGCGCTGCAATCCTTATACCTGAGGCAGAGCAGGAATACAGCCAGCGCTGTAGCCAGGGAGATGCAGCGCTGTATGTGCCTTGCAAGTGTGGACAGTGAGTAAGTTGCAGCGCTGTAAAGCCACCACCCCAGTGCTGCTGCTCTCCAGTATAGCCAAGCCCTTAAAAATCCCCAATGATGGTGAGTTCACAACCTCCCTAGGCAATTTATTCCAGTGTTTAACCACTCTGACAGTTAGGTAGTTTTTCGTACTGTCCAACCTAAACCGCTCTTTGCTGCAATTTAACCCATTCCTTCTTGTTCTATCTTCAGAGGTGAAGAAGAATAATTTTTCTCTGTCCTCCTTGTAGCCTTTTATGTACTTGAAAACTGTTATCATGTCCCCTCTCAGTCTTCTCTTCTCCAGGCTAACATCTGAGTGTCTCCCAAATATTTGAAATTAGAAACACAATAACACTTTTCCTTTCCAGTCTGTAGGAGAAATAGCTTGCCTAGTTTATTGGTTTGTGTGTGTGACTGTGAGAGACCCTTTATGACACCTGGCAAAGAGCATATCCAACACACTAGTGTCAGGTTTAGCCAAACAGCATCTTGTAAGGTATCATTAGGGCCCTACCAAATTCATGACCGTGAAAAATGTGTCACAGACCATGAAATCTGATCTATCCTGTGAAATCTGGCTATTGTAGGGGAGGGGCAGGGCAGGGCAGGCGGTACCCCATCCAGGGGCTCCTACTTTGGCTTAGGCTCCAGATACTAGTCCCAGCCCAGGCTGGGGCGGGACACGTCTTCCTCTTCCCTTGCAGGGGCCACTTTCAAGTTGGGTCAGACCCATCTCCGGGAACTTCCCTGGGCTGCAGGAAGCTCGCTGACTGCCCCCTGACCTGAGTGGGAGGCTGCCAGGAAAACCAAGATGGATGGTAACCTACTCCCCATTCCCTGTGACCCTCACTTCTGAACTGCTGCTGCTGGTGGTGCTGGCTTTAGAGCCTGGCACCTGGCCAGTAACTGCTCTTCTGCTGCTCAGCTCTGAAGCAGCACCTCTGCCCACCAAAGCACAGAAGTAAGTGTGGCAATCCCATAACCCTTCTGCAGTAGCCTTGGGACCCTCCCACTAGGACCTCCCCAAGACCTTGTTTTGGGTTGGGACTCCCACAGTTAAAACACTGTGGAACTTCATGGTAAACACCTGAAAGCATGAAATTGACTATTTTAAAAATCCTGTAATAGTGAAATTGTTAGGGCCCTAGGTATCATGTAAAAACTGGTGACATGCTGGTCATGAATATCATTGCATGATGTATGTATGCATTGTGTATAACGAGTTACATGTGTGTGCTGGATATAAGTTCTTAAAATACATTTTGGAGGTAGTAGATAAACAAGTCTGCCCTGGACTATGGAATGTGGATTTACCTGTCTGCATGGCTTGAATACAAGCAAAGAACAAGAAAAGTATATTTACATCTAGGATAAACAAAATGATTAAGCCAATCAAAAGAGCAAATTGATCAGAGGAAGCAATGGTGGAGGGAAAACTCTGAGGTATGCAGTTCAAATGAATGAAGTTCAAATGTTTGTTGGACTATATAAAGAAAAAAAAAGAACCTTTTAGTTATCTGTTACTTAGGGGACAAAGGGAACAGCATCCTCTGATCCTGTGAATGGTGAATCTTCCTGCCTGAAGGGCTGGAGATAATTATCACTTGATTGAAGTGAAAAAGCATGTTGTTTTTGTTTTGTTTGTAACCATACCTTTCTTTTTTACCCTCTTGTTTAGTATCTCTTAAATCTATGTTCTTTATTAATAAACTTATGCTTATTTTTGCAATAAGTCATGTCAGTGCCGTTAAATTAATTTGTATGCATTCTCAGTTGACCCAACAGGCTGATGTTTTCTCTCTTTGGAGATAGCAGGCTTGGTTAATTTTGGTAAGAGAGCAGTCAGACGGACTGGATACTCCAGAGGGATGCCTCTGGGGAACTTGGTAACTGTGGTTCACTGAATGTTGCCTACAAGGCAACACTGAGACTGGCAGCGTCTCGAGGAGCTTTCTGGTTAGGCAGCCTGACTGGTCTGGCTGGGAACTGTCATACGTTTTAAGCTTCAACAAAGCTCTCTCTGAGACAGAAGTAACACAGGTTTCAGTGTGGTAGCTGTGTTAGTCTGTATCAGCAAAAACAAAGAGGAGTGCTTGTGGCAACTTGGAGACTAACAAATTTATTAGGGCAGGACCTTTTGGGGCTAAAACCCACTTCATCAGCTGCATGGAGTGGAAAATACAGTAGGAAGATATATAATATAATATACACATAGTACATGAAAAGATGGGCGTTGCCTTACCAATTCTGTTAAGACAATTCAATTAAAGTGGGCTATTATCAACAGGAGGAAAAATCACTTTTGTAGTAGTAGTAAGGATGGCCCATTTCAAACAGTTGACAAGAAGGTGTGAGTAACAGTATGGGGAAATTAGTTTTTCATTTTTGTAATGACCTAATTTGATGGTATCCAGTTTGAAAATTAATTCCAGTTCTGCAGTTTTTCGTTGGAGTCTGTTTTTGAAGTTTTTTTGTTGAAGAATTGCCACTTCTTAGTCTGTTGAGTGTCCAGGGAGGTACAAGTGCTCTCCTGCTGGTTTTGGAATGTTACAATTCTTGACGTCTGATTTGTGTCCATTTATTCTTTTGCACAGAGACTGTCCGGTTTGGCCAATGGCAGAGGGACATTGCTGGCACATGATGGCATATATCACATTGGTTGATGTGCAGGTAAACGAGCCCCTGATGGTGTGGCTGATGTGGTTAGGTCCTATGATGGTGTATGTTGAATAGATACATGGACAGAGTTGGCATTGGAGTTTGTTGCAGGGATAGGTTCCTGGGTTAGTGAAATAACACAGTGGTTTATGGTTCTGGGATTCCTGAGGGAAGTGTGAGAGAGGAAAATGAGGGAAAACTTAGTGGAAGAAATGAATTTTGCAATTTAGTTCTGAAAGTAGTTTCCATAATCCCCGTTATGCAGGAGTGAGTTTCATAGTTTATTTCCAACTGCTGTGAAAGTTCTGTCATCCTGAGTCTTTCTGTGTTGGTGAGCTGCCACTGTTCTTCTGAAACATTTATCGTGGGACGTTGTTGCAGAGGGAGAGGTTCTTTTGGCTACCTACAGCCAATCTCATGGAAAATGTTTGCATATCAGAGACAAAGACCTTGAACTGGATTTTCTATTCAGTAGAGACCTTATGAGAGCAGAATAGCAGGATATGTTTACTGTGGCATGTGTTAAGCAGACAGAGTTCTGTCTGCCAAAAACTTTCACTGTGTCTGGCTTCAATCCTAGATAGAAGTGGCAATAATAGAGCCTTGCAATGACATGTGTAGATCATTGTAACCAGATCTCTGTCTCATAGCGTGCAATCTCCTGGCTAGTTGTATATAAATGAAAATGAGATTATTTTTTGCTTCTGTGGCTAATTTTGTGTTTCAGTACTATTAATAAACTCTGAAGTTCCGCAAAGCAGCTGTTGACCATGTTTGTGTGATGCAAACCTGGCAGGGTGACTCTTAAGGTTGTGAAAAGTAAAGGGATTATGGACCACAAATCAGAATGAGGGTGCAGATGTGTGGTCAGCCTCATTGGTAGAGCCCTGCTGTAGAGTGTGGAAAGTGAGGTTGCAAATGAGAGATCTTTTAACTTGGTATAGGGATTGGGTAACACTTCCTCTATCTGTCCCCAAAACAGCTTATGTTTTGATGTGATACTGGTACCTGGTACTGGTGGAAGAGCTAGCTAAGGGTTAACGTCTCTTTCACCTGGAAAGAAGTAATCTGAAACACCTGACCAGAGGACCAATCAGGAAACAAGACTTTTTCAAATCTGGGTGGAGGGAACTTTGTGTGTGAGTCCTTTGTTCTGGGGGTCTTCTGCCTGTACTCTCTCGGCTATGAGAAGTGATTTCTGTTTCCTGCTTTCTAATCTTCTGTTTCCAAGTTGTGAGTACAAAGATAGGTTTGTTTTTTTTGTATTTACATGTCTATAGTTGCTGGAGTGCTTTGAATTGTATTCTTTTTGAATAAGGCTATTTATTCAATATTCTTTTAAGCAATTGACCCTGTATTTGTCACCTTAATACAGAGAGACCATTTTTATGTATTTTTCTTTCTTTTTATATAAAGCTTTCTTTTAAGACCTGTTGGAGTTTTCTTTAGTGGGGAACTCCAGGGAATTGAGTCTGCAGCTCACCAGGGAACTGGTGGGAGGAAGAAGTCAGGGGGAAATCTGTGTGTGTTAGATTTACTAGCCTTACTTTCCATTCCCTCTGGGTGAAGAGGGAAGTGCTTGTGTTTTCCAGGACTGGAAATAGAGAGGATGGACTCCCTCTGTTTAAATTCACGGAGCTTGCTTCTGTGTCTCTCTCCAGGAACACCTGGAGGGGGGGAAGGGAAAAGGTTTATTTCCCTTTGTTGTGAGACTCAAGGGATTTGGGTCTTGGGGTCCCCAGGGAAGGTTTTTGGGGGGACCAGAGTGCCCCAAAACACTCTAATTTTTTGGGTGGTGGCAGCTTTACCAGGTCCAAGCTGGTAACTAAGCTTGGAGGTTTTCATGCTAACCCCCATATTTTGGACGCTAAGCTCCAAATCTGGGACTAGGTTATGATAGAGCCCCACTCTGCTTCCTTCAGGAAAGGAGGAAGAGGGGTCGTATCATAGCTCTGGTAAAATTTCCCTTGCTGGAGAGTCACCAGGCTTCTATGTTTGGGTCCCACACACTGGACTAGTGTGCTTTATGTCTGATTAGGTTCTGGAATGTTTCCTGGGCACACAGTCTGTTATTCCATGGATGTGAGACCTCATGGTCTGGCTAACGTAGACCCCAAGACCATCATGGACTCCTCCCATCAAGACACCACAGTTACTTAAGCACAACCTTTCCCAGAGCTCCAGCTTCGTGGGTGTTCTGGTTTATAGTTTTCTCTCTCAGTGACATGTGATAGTTGAAGCACATAACACACAAGCTTTGCAAAAGAGATTCTGAAATGATTATTTTTTTCTTTAGACAGTGCAAGAAATATATAGAGGCAAAACAAAAAAAAACCTATGTGCCCTTCCCTGCATCAGTTTCCCTATCACACTGGACCATTCTTTGGGCTTAGAGTCCTCTAGGATGTCCAGGATCCCCTCTCTTCTCCTGCACAGCCTTGCTTTCTATCTGTCCTCTTCTCCCTCTGTCTCAAAATCGTGGCTGAGTCACCCTTTTATAAAGTTGCTGTCACCTCTGTTCGTGACCCCTTGCCAGGTGATCAAAGTCCTGTGCTGGGTGATCTGTTGCTTAGGCCTTGGCTACACTGGTGCTTTACAGTGCTGCAACTTTCTCGCGCAAGAGTGTGAAAAAACACCCCCCTGAGCGCAGGAAGTTACAGCGCTGTAAAGTGCCAGTGTAAACAGTGCCCCAACGCTGGGAGTGCGGCTCCCAGCACTGTAAGCTAATCCCTGGGGGAGGTGGAGTACCTGCAGCGCTGGGAGAGCTCTCTCCCAGTGCTGGCACCATGACCACACTCGCACTTCAAAGTGCTGCCGTGGGAGTGCTCCTGCGACAGCACTTTGGAGTTTCGAGTGTAGCCAGGCCCTTAGTTATCAGGCTACTAAAGTGGACTGGTTTTCTTGGTCCACCCACCTTCATAGTCTAAGGGAGCTTTCATTTGAATGGAAGACTATCAAAGTTTAATAACCCTCTATTGTTAACTAAGTGTCACTATCCTTGGAATTACATTCCAAAATGGAGGTAAAAAGACAGCAGAGATTACCGGCTAACTTTACAATTCAAATGACGTTTTCAGTTTGATCTTCATATATCAGCTGTAATTCATAAGATGGGTATACTCTTTGTATCAAGAATTGTAGCAATTGTGATATCACTTGTTTGATAATACTCATGTCATTGTTCTTTTGTTCTATTGGGGCTAGAAGGAATGAGGAGAGAAATGAAAGTAGAGAGACACTTTAAAGCTCTTTCAGGTTGTAGTAGCTGGTTTTTCCACGTCACTGATATGGGTGTGACCTATTTCTTATGCGGTTATTAACAAAAGGAGGGAATAAAGGGCTTCCTTGCCACTGTAGTACACCAGAATAAACATAAAAGATAGGATACTTCAGATATACTGCTCTAGTCCACAAATCCCAGAAATCAGTAAAATTTTTGTATATGATCTCTAAATAGGTATTCTGTAAACATTTATATAGGAGCACTATACCATGCAAATGTTTGAGCTAGAGTTCTGAGTCTTGGTTGCATGGACTTGGGTGATTATTTTTTTTTCTTTGAACATCAATACACTGGAGTTGATCAGTTAACAAATGTGTGTTCACTTAAGATTAATTACTTTAAAATCTCTGCCCAAACTCTGGGTATGGCTAACTTGCACGCCGTACTCCACATCCTCTACGGGTGTAGCTTGCTGTGCTGGGAGCCGCGCTCCCAGTGCTGCGGCACTGTTTACACTGAGGCTTTACAGCGCTGTATCTTGCAGCGCTCAGGGTTTTTTTTTTTTTCACACCTCTGAGCGCGAAAGTTGCAGTGCTGTAAAGCGCCAGTGTCCCCATGGCCTCTGTTAGGTTTATTAAACAAGAACTCAAACATAGGGTATGGCTACACTTACATTTGTGCAGCGCTGGGAGTTACAGCTGTGTTCGTACAGCTGTGTAGGGCCAGCGCTGCAGTGTGGCCACACTGACAGTTACCAGCTCTGCAGTGTGGCCACATTTGCAGAATTTGCAGCGCTGTTGGGAGTGGTGCATTGTGGGCAGCTATCCCATAGAGCACCTCGTCCCATTTTGGCGCTGTGGCTTGTGGGAAGGAGACGGAAGGGTGCTGGTCTTTCAGCTTCCTGTTCCAACGCCCCGTGGTGCTTTGCTACACATTCCAAGCAGTTTGGCGGCATTGTGAGTCTGCAGCGCGATTTCTGTTACAAATGGAGCCCGAGCTGCTGAGGAGCTTGTTGATGAATGTTGCCAGCACATGACGCATGGCAGTGGAGCTATTTCTTCAGCTCCAAAGTGACAGTGAGGAGTCAGACGATTATATTGATTCGCCTGACGCTCAATACACTAAATTGCTTGTGGCAGTAATGGACGTGCTCAACACCGTGGAACGCCGCCTTTGGGCTCGGGAAACGAGCACTGAGTGGTGGGATCACATCGTCCTGCAAGCCTGGGATGACGAGCAGTGGCTGCAGAACTTTCGGATGAGAAAAGCCACTTTCATGGGACTGTGTGCTGAGCTCGCCCCTACCCTGCAGCGCAGGGACACGAGATTGAGAGCTGCCCTGCCAGTGGAGAAGCCGGTGGCTATTGCAATCTGGAAGCTGGCAACTCCAGACAGCTACCAATTGGTGGCGAACCAGTTTGGAGTGGGAAAGTCGACCGTTGGAATAGCGTTGATGCAAGTTTGCAGGGCCATTAATCGCACCCTGCTAAGAAGAACTGTGACTCTGGGGAACATGCAGGACATTGTGGATGGCTTTGCAGAAATGGGTTTCCCTAACTGTGGAGGGGCAATAGATGGGACGCATATTCCTATTCTGGCACCACCCCACCTGGCATCAGAGTACATTAATCACAAGGGGTATTTCTCTGTGGTTCTCCAAGCGCTTGTGGATCACCGTGGGCGTTTCACTGACATTTACTCAGGATGGCCTGGAAAGGTGCATGATGCACTCATCTTTCGGAACAGTGCCCTGTTCAGGAAGCTGATGGCTGGGACTTTTTTCCCAGACCGCAAGATCACAGTAGGGGACGTCGAAATGCCCACTGTGATCCTTGGAGACCCCGCTTACCCCTTAATGCCATGGCTCATGAAATCGTATACAGGGAAGCTTGACAGGAGCAAGGACCGGTTCAACTACAGGCTGAGTCGGTGCAGAATGACTATGGAGTGTGCTTTTGGCCATTTAAAGGCGCGCTGGAGGTGTCTCTACGGGAAGCTAGATTTGGGGGAAAGCAGCATCTCCGCTGTTATAGCCGCGTACTGCACCCTCCATAATATTTGTGAAGGGAAGGGTGAAAGATTCAGTGAGGAATGGGCCTCCGAGGTTCGACGCCTAGAGGCTGAATTTGCACAGCCAGAGAGCAGGGCTACTAGAGAGGCCCAGCAAAGGGCTTCAAGGATTAGGGATGCCTTAAGGGAGCAATTTGAGGCTGAAAGCCAACAGTAACATTTGGTGCCTTTACTGTGCCCGATTTTTCCCTTGGGGTACAGTATTTATCATTTTCTTCAATAATAAAAAGTTTTATAAGCCAAGAAATCATTTATTCAAAATACAGTACATAAAAGGGCAGGGGGGTAGGGTGGTGGACTGTACATTCAGAGGTATGACTATGCCCTGCTTGGATTGCTGTTCAATGCCTGCTGCACTTCAGGATTAATATGCTGCATCGTGATGGGGTTTGAGTGCATAGGGCAAGGGTTGTAGTTATCAGGGCTGGTAGGTGATTGTACAGGTGTTGGGGGCAACTGGGGGTGGTAAGAACCAGGCTGCTGGAGAAAGGTGTTTTGTGCAAATACTGGGGAACAAGAGAGAGAGCTTTGGGAGGGGTGGGGGTTACCACGGTACTGATCTGCCTGCATGGCTACGAGAGACTGCATACAGTCAGTTTGGCGAGCCAGGAGGCTTATCAGCTGCTTCGTGCTTTTCTTGGTAGCCAATTCTTTTCTCCTGCTCTCTGTTTGTCTCCACTCATGCATTTTCTCTCTCCAGTCCTGCAGCCTTTTACTGTCTCTGGCATACTGATTCATAACTGCTTTGATCAAATCTTCTTTTGATTTTCTAGGATTTTTCCTCAAATTCTGTAACCGTTGGGCAGGCGGTGATAGTGCTGGATTATTCAAGGTCACTTAAAAAAACATAAATAGAAACATTTAATACAGAGGCTACATTGTTTATTATCACAGTGAAGGAGTTTGTAGACTTTTTGTAGCATCATTCCCACATACCTAACATAGCACAGAGAGGCCATGGCAGCGAAGGCATGGCGAGCAATGGGGTGAGTGTTTCTGCCTCGACTTCACCTGGGAAGGGGAACTGCCTGAGGGCTCACTGGGGTATCTGTGCACTGGGGAAAGCAGAGTGCAGGGACCTGCACTGGGGAAAGCAGAGAGCAGGTACTTTGGGACCTGCACTGGGGAAAGCAGAGAGCATGGACCTGGGGACCTGCACTGGGGAAAGCAGAGAGCAGGGACCTGCACTGGGGAAAGCAGAGAGCAGGTACTTTGAGACCTGCACTGAGGAAAGAAGAGAGCAGGTACTTTGAGACCTGCACTGGGGAAAGCAGAGAGCAGGGACCTGGGGACCTGCACTGGGGAAAGCAGAGAGCAGGGACCTGGGGACCTGCACTGGGGAAAGCAGAGAGCAGGGACCTGGGGACCTGCACTGGGGAAAGCAGAGAGCAGGGACCTGCACTGGGGAAAGCAGAGAGCAGGGACTTTGAGACCTGCACTGAGGAAAGAAGAGAGCAGGTACTTTGAGACCTGCACTGAGGAAAGCAGAGAGCAGGGACCTGCACTGAACACTATCCCTACATTCTCAACAGGATTTTCTACTGCCAGATATATCACTGCTGCGTGTTACCTGGCAAGAGAGGGAGGGTCTTCTACAGCAATGTGGATTCCGCCCTGGTCCCTATGCAGCTTGCCTATGTGCAGCAATGGTCCGCCCACCCCTTGCGGCACAGTGGCTCGGACGAGTTAGCCTGACCGGGACAAGGACCACGGTGGCTCTCCCTATAAACTTGCGCAAGCACATTGCCCACGCTCTGGCTGCAACTTTTCAAGAGATTACCGAGGCCGATTACAGAGACGTGATAGACCAAATCAATGGGCTATTCCACATTTAGGCATGCATGCAGGCAGCCATAACCCCCACCCTCCTCTCCCAAAACATTTCCATCTTAAAAATAAAATCTGCTTACCGGGAACACGCTCCTCTGCTTCTTCTTCACCAACAAGTTCCAGCTGCTGCGACTGGCTAGCCTCCTCCTGGCTTGAGAAGAGCTCCTGGCTGCATGTCTCCTGGGACTCCGGGGTGTCTCCCTCCACCCCAGTAGCCTCACTCTTGGCTTCCTCTACACCCTCCCCCACTTCTCCCTGCTCTGAACTCTCCATCGTGCTCCTCGGATTGGCAGTGGTGTCACACCCAAGTATGGCATCCAGCTCCTTGTAAAAACGGCAGGTCATGGGGACAGCTCCTGAGCGGCGATTTCCCTCACGGGCTTTGCAATAGGCACTGCGCAGCTCCTTTACTTTTATCCTGCACTGCAATGCATCCCGTTCATGGCCCCTTAGCAGCAAGGACTTTGATATCTGCCCATAGGTATCATAATTTCTACGGCTGGAGCCCAGCTGTGATTGCACAGCTTCCTCACCCCAAACACTGATGAGGTCCTGCAGCTCAGAAGTGTTCCATGCTGGAGCTCGTTTGGGGCGTGGAGGCATGGTCACTGATTGATTGATTGATTGCACTCCACACCTGGCTGAGCAAACAGGAAAGGGATTTTTAAAATTCCCGGGGCATTTAAAGGGCGGGTCACCTGAGCCCAGGGCAGTGGAGTGTGAAACAATGAGCAGAGTGGCTGAAAAGGTATGCTGGGATACCTCCTAATACCCTGGAGGCCAATAAAAGCGCTGTTGGTGTCCACACTTGATGACCAGCGCTGCATCACCAGCGCTGGAATCGCTACACCCAAGGCAGACCAGGTGTACAGCCAGCGCTGCAACCAGGGAGTTTACAAACACTTACATTTCTTCTTCAGTAAATTTTAACTTTTGAGTTTTGAAATGATGCTACATTTTGCAGGACTTGCATGCATGGAAAGTAAATAACAATGGTGAAAATGGTGTAAAGAGAGCTCAACTTTTTTCCCCATCCAGCATCCTAAAAACTCATGTGCTGGAAAAACTTCTTATTGTGTAAAATCAAGTGGAGAGGGTTACATGCCTACCTGTTAAGAGTGGGCTGAAAAGCATCCTTATTTAGATCAGCAGCAACAGACCCTAATGTCTCAAACAAAATCAGTTTTCTTTCTGTTTTAATATTCTTAGCAATTGGAAACAGTTGTGGAAATATTTAATATTAACCACACAATGTTTAATTACTTGAGATATTGCAATATGAAAGCAGATTGACAATGTCTCATTGATGTTGTCAGTCTTCCAGATTAAGTTTAGAAATGCTATTTGGATTCAAGCTTGCTTTTTCACAAACCCATATGTGCATATTAAAGAGTCACTTTGCTTTCAGAGTATGTCTTTCTGACTCTTTTGGTCACTGGCAGAAAAGGAATTATTAGCTATTTACATTTTTGAAAGGGTTTTCCTTGTACAGATTCTTTTAAACAGTTTGCAGTGGGAGACCAACTGAAAGAAATCTTTTCCAAGTTTAAAGACATGATGCCAAGGTGTACTCCTTAAATATATTCCCTTTTAATTTCCAAATTACAGCATCATTTTTAATTTAACTATTAGCCGATGAAGATGAAGATTAGAGTAGTACTAAAAAATCTGAGAAGATGCAGCCTGCCTGGGAATCTTGCATGCTGCTTGAATTTTTGAAGCAATGGCTTTCAAGAAAAAATTGACTGAAACTTCCACTGTATAGCTCCCTAATACTGCTTCTTTGGGTGATAACTTTCTCTGCGGTTCTAGAGCAGTGGTCTCCAACCTTTTTAAGCAACCTTTTGAATTTAAGTACAACCCAGGATCTACCTCAAAGAAAATGTAGAAATGACAGTTTATGATGTTATATAAAGCTGAGATCAATTACGTAATATACATAATTATACATTTTCCCTGCTTACTGAGTGTGTGTGATACTTGTGACTGCACATTATCTACCAGTGTCTTAAAATTCGGATTGTAATTTGAAATAACAGTCCTGCATATGCGCATCTGTGAGGAGGGTGTGATACTTGGACTTGATGATCTTCATTTGTGAGAAGGCCATCTCATACAGATAGGTGGATCCAAAGTAAGCTTTCACTTTTAAAGCTCAGGACAATAAAAGAGGATACTTTTCTCGGTTTACGAGTCCCCAAAAATCTCTGTCCCTTGATCTGGCTTTCAGTTCAATATCACTCTGCATGGTAATTATCTCCATATCAATTCCACTATTTTGTAAATCAAACATCTGATGGAATGTCGCAGCCAACCCACTAATGTATGCTTGAAGGAACAGATTTGAGATACGCATCATGATTGGCTCCATCACATCTAATTCTTGAAATCACCTATTGAATTCCTCTGCTAATTTTTTCTGAGTAGAACCATTTTTCTTTGTCTTCAATTTTTTCTAGTATTTTCTCCAGACTCGGGAAATGCTGCAGCATTTTATCCTTTAACTGGGAGGACCACAGATCCAGTTCCAGTTTGAATGCATTCACTGCACTGATCATATATGATAAGTCTCTGTCCTTTCCCTGCAGTTTGCCGTTCAGCTCGTTCAATTTGGATGTTATGTCAGTAAGGAACCTGAAGTCTAGCACCATGCATTGTCTGACAGCTCATTGCACACTTTGTTCCTTGATTTTAGTGATGATTTTGGGCATTAGATCCAAAAATATTTTCAGGACTTTCCTCTTGCTTAACCACCTCACATCTGCATGGAGGAGCAGCTCACCATAAGCAGCATCCACTTAATCAAGTAAAGATTTAACCAGGCAGTGCTGGAGGGCTCTTGCTCGAATTGAGTTTACAATTTTGACAATGATTTTCATTACATGTGAGAAGTCCGTAACTTTACTTGCTACTGCTTGCAGGTGGATTATACAGTGGTAATTCACAAATGATTCATAGACTCTAGGACTGGAAGGGACCTCGAGAGGTCAGAGTCCAGTCCTCTGCCCTCATGGCAGGACCAAATACTGTCTAGACCATCCGTGATAGACATTTATCTAACCTACTCTTAAATGTCTCCAGAGATGGAGATTCCACAACCTCCCTAGGCAATTTATTCCAGTGTTTAACTACCCTGACAGTTAGGAACTTTTTCCTAATATCCAACCTAAATCTCCCTTGCTGCAGTTTAAGCCATATTGCTTTTTGCTCTGTCATTAGAGGCTAAGGTGAACAAGTTTTCTGCCTCCCCCTGATGACACCCTTTTAGATACCTGAAAACTGCTATCATGTCCCCTCTCAGTCTTCTCTTTTCCAAACTAAAGAAACCCAGTTCTTTCAGCCTTCCTTCGTAGGTCATGTTCTCAAGACCTTTAGTCATTCTTGTTGCTCTTCTCTGGACCCTCTCCAATTTCTCCACATCTTTCTTGAACTGTGGTGCCCAGAACTGGACACAATACTCCAGTTGAGGCCTAACCAGCGCAGAGTAGAGCGGAAGAATGACTTCTCGTGTTTTGTTCACAACACACCTGTTAATGCATCCTAGAATCACATTTGCTATTTTTGCAACAGCATCACACTATTGACTCATATTTAGCTTGTGGTCCACTATAACCCCTAGATCCCTTTCTGCCGTACTCCTTCCTAGACAGTCTCTTCCCATTCAGTATGTGTGAAACTGATTGTTTCTTGAAGGAAAACCTGGATCATTTCTGCAAAATGCAACAAAGCCTGTATGTGCACCAAGCAATGCAGATGTACTATCTGTTGTGATCGAAACAAGTTTTTTGATTGGAATGATTTTCTCAAGCATGTACTTTTTGACTTTATTTTAGATATTTTCACCTCTTGTTCTCTCTTTAAGGGGCAAAACAGTCAGAAGTTCCTCTTTAGTTGTTGCATCCTTAAAAAACATTAGAACAGAAACTACCTGGACTGTCAGTCATGTCGACCAATTCATCAGACTGCAGTAAAAAGCATTTGCTGTCATTCAAATCCTACAGGAGTTGCTGAAAGACACCTTTGGACAAAGATTCCAGCCGTCTTGCTACTGTGGAAGCATCAAGTGATATGCTCTGGATTGTCATCATTATTTCAAAAATCTTTAAATAAGGAGTCTGCTGCCACAGTCAGTGTCTCTTTAAATACTTCTCCGTTAGTAAACAATTTCTTGTGTTTTGCCAGCAGATAGCAAACACGAAACAGTGCTTCGATATAGGCCTTCCCTTTTGCTACTGGTTTTGTAAAACATAACTGTTGAGCTTTCAAAACAACCTTCAGTTCATTAACTCTCTTTGCACAGAGTGTGCTATTCAAGGGGAAACAGCCCTTGAATTTGCTGTACATTGTTTTATGGTGCCTTTCTAAATTTTCCTTTTTACTTATCCATATACTTGTGTGACATAGAAGATATATGCACTTATCTTTCACTGTTGCGAACAGAAATTCATTTTCGCGTTCCAAATGGAAGTTGTAAGTTTTTGGTTTCTTTTTAGATGGCCTGGGTTTGTCACTCATTGTTAATGCTAGCTAGCTAGGTATGTATTTTTTATTATGAAAAGAGGAGAGAACTAGCTACAATTGTAGTCTAACTGACACTTCTGAGCATTAGACATGTGTGCCATATGTGATTAGCCCCCCCCTTTTTTTTTCTCCCAATTCTGCAGTTGCAGCCAAAAGTGCCATGAGTTATGATGCCTCCTGGTTATTAGGAAAGAGGAAGAGAGCACCCCCGTACTTTGTTGGGGATAAATTTGGTCACGCTGGAGCCTGTTTCTACCCCTGGCTCATGTGCAAAGAAGAAATAAAGTTTCAGTAAATTTAAGAGAACTGAAACCCAATGATCTTCAATGAAAGGGCCCTCAAGCATGGCTGTTCCTTTGCATTCATATGTCAGGTCCAAATGCTCAAATCTGACCAGAGCTTCATGCAGGCTCCCCGACTCCAGAGGGAGAAAGAAGTCAGCGCTCTCTACTTTCCCTCCTGACCACCTTCCTTCCTGAGCAAGCACTGAGGCCAAGGAGAAACCTCCTGCAGGGCTTGTGGGAAGCAGGGCTTTTCATTTCCCCCCTCAGCACCTCCTAGTGTGTAGGACGGCTGCCCTGCAGCCTGGAGGCTCATGGGAAAAGCCTGTATGGGCGTGTGTGCCATTGGCCTTAGTGGAGGTTGTTTGCTTGACCACAAGCCCTGTAGCAGAGGGTCATCTGGGCTGTCGCCTAACTCCGTCTGCGCTCCTAGCTGAGGAAGCGCCTTCTCAATGTTTTCAGGCACCAGCCCCAACTCCCCTTGGCAGCTGGTTAGCCGAATGTTTTAACCCCCCTACCAGGGAGCTCCCTGCTGAATGTGCACGGGCAATCCGTGCCAGCAGCCTCACCTCGCCTCCCCTCCTGAGGCTGGGGAGGCATACTCCGAGAAATACCTTCTTGTGGGCCAGATCCCCCATTTTCCACAGCAGCTGGACCAGCTCTTTCTCATGGGATCCCAGTTTAGCCCCCTGAGCACTAGCAGTCTTCCCAAACAAGATCACCAGGTACTCAGAAAGGGAGGAGGCAACGGCCAGGGATGTAGCAGCAGGAGGAGGAGGCAAATTGATGGTGGGGGCAGCAAAGAGTGGAAGGAAGCAACAGCAAAAGGATGAAAGGGCAGGGGTAGGGTGAATAAAAGAGATGGGAATACCAAATTGGGATTGAGGCGGCAGCAGCAGGAAGGATGAAAAGTAGAGGAGTCCCAGGAGAAGGGGGGAGGTGAGGAGTAGTAGTAAAAAGTGGGGGTAAGTGGGTGAGAGGCAGCAGGAGACAGAGAATCCAATAGCACGGAGAAGGAGAATCGTTACCTGAAGGTAATGGGGCAGGAGGAGAAGGCATTTCCTAGCAAACGGCAAAGTTGCCTGTGATATCAATGTATCTTCTAGTGCCCAAAGGAGCTCAGCTGAGACCTGGCTGTCCAGCCCCTTACTCACTCTGCATGGTCATTGCAATGGCCCTTGTCCCTGCTGGTGATGTGTAAAAGCAAAGAAATGTGAACATCTATAACATTGCTTTGTGATCACTAGAGTCCCAGTGCCGTTCTCTCTTGAGGCTCCATGAAAGGAGAAGAGAGGGTGTTCTGGTTTGTCATACAGGGGGAGGTTCAGGGGACACCACATCTGCTGCCTATCCACCCCACTGCAGGAAGAAGAAACTCCAGGACGTGCCGCATTTTAAAGAAGCCCAAATCAATTCCACAGGGAAACCCACTCTGCTGAAGCTTTGAATGGGGAGAGGTTAGATAGGGAGTAGGGTCAGAGAACAGAAGGTGGATTGTCAGGGGCAGGGGATGGGGAGCCAGGCTTCTAGGGAAGAGGAAGGAGATGAGAAGAGCAGGTGAGGTGACTTCTCCACTGGGAATGGAAGGAAAGCGGCGATCATGTGGAGCAGAGGGGAGGCAAATGTGGGCTTTGCCAGTATAGCTTATTTTGCTCAGAGGTGCTGGATAAGATACTGATAAAAGCGCAGTTTGGCTAAGAATGCTCTGCCATACAATATAGCAGTGCTCTAGCTTCTAGCTAAGTGCTCCTAATTTAGGCCTGACTTCCGTTCCTTACACACCCACCTCTCCTGGCCAGTCATGCATCCTGCATGTGTGCATGGCATTCAAACCCTGGTCCGTTAGCACAAATAGTTATCCCAGGTACATTAGTGCTGACACACTGGTTGTGACTGTCCACAGACAGGTCACCCTGGTACAAACACGCACACAGCTGTCCACGTAATAACCATCCCTGGTCACACGCTCACCTTGCTAAACTCCCCAGGAAGTGACTGGATTTTCTTCCGGAAGGCAGAGGCACTGTCTGTCCCCTAGCTCAGGTTAATACATCCTCTTCCCTGCCAGCCCCTTCCCCCCTTTCCTGCTCCTCATTCAGCATTAATGTCACTCCAAACAACTCATTCCTTATCCCAAATTAGCCAAATGAATTGTGTTGTTATTCCAGTTATGAGAATGAATGACCTGACATCAAAAACCGTTTTGAATTTGCAGCAAGAAGGCAATCAGTTGTTTTGTTCACCTGCCTGGCTCAGAGCACCAGGCTCTGCTCCATTAATGGTATTTCAAAGCCTCAGTCAGGAGACTGGAGTATTTCATTTCATGCCCTGGCAATTACCAAGGTGGCTGCTGTTGTTAACACCCTGCAGCCTCTGTTAGCCTAAGGCATCTCTTTTGTTTGGGATGGGGTTGGTATGCGTCTTGCATGTGTGTGGATCAACCTGTCTGGGGCTGCTTGTTTAGTCAGGGCTTTTCGCAAGCTGGGGCTTTCTTTGACTGGCAACATTGGCTTCCCCCTCTCCCCTACTTCGGTCTCCCAGCCTGCAGTGATTGTTGAGTTGCTGGGGATTTCGTCCCTGCTGGACAAGGCTGCGGAGCCATGAGGGATTCTGCCCAGATGTAATGTCTTCTGGCTGGGTGTGACAAGGGAGCACCCTTTGGCCATTGCTGGAATTTGTTCTGTGCAGAAGCAGCAGCATTGTGTTCCTGCCCAGGTTAGGAAGTGGGTGCTGGGCAGTTTTCTGCTGGCTTTTCAGGATCAAAGGAGGCAGCCTAGCAGCAATTCAAAGCAGTGAGCCCAGCCCTCTCAACACCCCCTGTCCCTTTAAGCATGTTTCAAGGGTAAGAAGGCAATAACACCCACTGAGAAGGCATCCATCAAATCGGTGTTGTGGCTATCCTGGCAGCATTGCAGCCTGTGGTTCGGGGAGAGCGCCGCATCTCAGCTGTACTGTGAGTTCAGGGGGCGCATCTGGGCTGTCCTGTCCTTGCAGCGTGCACTTTGTTAAAGTGCTGTCTGCTGCTGGAAAACAGCCACCTCTTTGGCTGAGATTGCGGTAGGGTGAGTGGGATGTACTCCCCTAGCTGGCTGCGATCCTGAGAGAGTGGTGGGATACGATGCAGGACTGAGACTGGGATCGATGCTCAGAGGTTCCAGGATTGACCTGTCGATTGCGATTGACCAGTTGGTGACCACTGCTCTAGACGAAGTTTGCTCAGGTCCGAGTGAACCAGAAACATACCACGTTGTTTAGGGAGAATTCTAACCCTTATTGATTCTCAGAGTCTAGTTTGAATTGATCTGATTTGGAATTAATTGTTCTTACTAATATTTATCAAAATGTCTATCAACACCCTGTGTGCGGGCTGTTAGTTTGGTGCCAGTCAACTTCATTTATTTTCTGAGGTCACTAATTCATCAGGATCATTGTAAGCCATTGTTTAGAACAATGTAGGAAAATGTTCCATGAAAGTACATTAAGTATAAGCAGAGTCAGGATGAGCTCTACCCTGACCTCTGGTGGTGAATTATGAGGAGTGTGGAAAGGAACTTTAGGTATTTGCATTGGCACACCCACCCCACCTAGCATAGCCCATGGTAGTCTGGGATGGTTATTTTGACAGCTCTGGGATCCCCAATTGCTTTGTTATTGGGGCAGGAGGAATAAAGTGTTGTCACCCTGATTATGTGAATGAGGAACTATGAGACTACTTTATAACAGAGATGTCTCAATATCAGTTAAGTAGCACTTGCTAGACAAGGGACATGGGTGCCAAAACTCATTGAAGAGAGAGAGAGATTGGGGACTGGTGTGTGTACCTGATGGTATGGGTCCCCTTTTGAGGGCCTGGAACACCAATTGCGCGTCCTCCTTTCTCCACTGTTGAAGAGTAGAGCTAATTTTGATTCTATTAGGAGTCTATCTAGGGGCTGCTGAGTTGAATTCACGTTGGGCCAATGGTGCACCAGCACCCGGGCTCCCCTGCTACAAGCTGAAATCACTAAATAGAGCTAAGCTTACTGAGCTGAGATCACTGAGTGCCGTGTTAACTAGTAGGGGAGCCTGAAGATCTATCGCTAAGTGGCTGGCAGAGCAGTTTGCAGCATGTTGGAGCAGCCCATGGAACAGTGAGCGGAGTGGAGCAGTTTGCAGGGACAGCTGGAGTGGCTCACGGGTCGGCTGGAGGAGCGGCACAGCTGGTGTTGTGGAGCTGGTTGTGGTGAAGGCTGCAGCAGAACTCCACGGAGAGGTGGAGCAGTTGGCCCTGGCCCACATAAGGTGCCCCTTAACACCCTGTGTGTGGCCTCCCCCCCATTTCCACCCAGGCTAGGGGGTAAAACTCTGCAGATAAACTTTTGAACTCTAGGGTGGCACTGACAAGAGCCTTTTGGGTTGTTGGACTTTGGGGTGATTGGACTTAAGACCCTAAGGGGGAAAGAACATTGCCAAATGTACCTGGAGGTGGGTTTTTGCTTATGGTTTGTGTTATAATCCTATTTGTGGTATTTCTCCAACGTGATGCCGGATTGTTTCCCTCCTTCATTAAAAGGATTTTGCTACACTCAGACTCTGTGCTTGCGAGTGGGGAAGTATTGCCTCCTAGAGGTGCCCGGGGGGGTGGTATGTAATTGTTCCAGGTCACTGGGTGGGGGCTTGATCCAGTTTTGCATTGCGTTATTGAAACTGAACCCCTGGATACTGAACCTGGCCCTTGTTGCTGCCAACTCAGAGGGGCAGAAGGGTTACATAAGAGATCATTTTTGACTGTTGGTTTAACACTGACATCCTGAATTTTACACTGACATACGTACTTCTCAGTATGTAATAAACTTGACTTTTAGTGGTATGGGCATGACTTGTTTAAATTTAGAATTCCCTGTTGCTGTGGAAACACTATGATATTACAATGCCAGAAAAGTTACTACAAAAAATCCATGCCTTCCTGTGATGTCAAACACACACGAGATCTCTGAATTACCCTATCTGATGGAAAACATTAATGCAACATTAACTAAAATGTATAAAGGGTTAAGTATATCGTGCCCTAAGTTAGAATAGGTCATGAGTGTCAGATGATAGTAGAAGGGCATAACTGTGGACAAGCAGAGTACATGATTTTAGTGCATGCCAGAGGTATGAGTAAATTGAACAGCTCTGAGAGGAGGGAACGTGTGTTCAGCTGTCCTAATTTCACGTAGGAGCTATAAAAGTTTTGTATGCTAGAGGAATATGTAGTCCTTTCCTTTTTTAAAAGGCAAAGTATAAAGGAAATTTAATGATGAAGAGAAAAAAAATAACAATTTTTATGCAGCAATGTGATTGAGTCCCTTGGAATGAAGACTTCTTGGGCTTGACTTCTGAAGTTGAGGAAAGCTTTTGCACTACGGACTTGCATGATACAGAGGGTACCGTCCATACATTTGACCTTATGGTGCTTTAGTTTTTGCACTTGGCACTGTTCACTCTGGAGTGTATGTGTGCTATCTTGGATACCTCAACACAATAGCTTCTGCCAGTTTTCACTCAGGTTTCCAAATGTGATATTACACTATGTCCTTTCTGTAGCACTGAATTCTAAAAGCAACTGCTAATCCTGAGAGTTAATAAAGATACACAGAAGGGAATTCTGGGGGAAAGAATTTAAACTCAAGACTCACAGATTTCCTGCTTAATAAAATATTTAATTGGAGGTTTTATGCTTTCCTTTTATTACAAATCAAATTAAGTGCCACTTTAACAAACTGTGATTTTGCCATGTTAAAATCTTCTGGCTTGAATTAATATTTACAATTGGCATTCAGTTCAGGCCCTCTTAAGTAGTAAAACTGAAATAAATTGGAGTTTTACTGTTGTACTGAGAGATAACTACTTTTCATGGGACACAGAGAAATTACAAGCTATTGGCTGACATCTTCTTTGCATTTAGATCAACATGTAGATAATTCTGTGACTCATTGATATTCTGCTTCAGCTTGACAGTTGAAGGACTGCAGCCAAAAGCGTGAACATTAGGTTAAAGTTTATACCCATGATCCATAAGTAGATCTGCTATTAGTTTGTGATGGACAGTGCTTGTTGGCAATGTCACCTAATGGTCAGTGAATCATGCCCTCCTTAATGCAATGGTGGTTGGTAGGGGAGACCAAGCCCTCCCACTCCACTGGGGTCAGGCCCAGGGTCCTTTACGGGTTCGCAAGGGTCCAGCACCCAGGAGTGTCCTAAAGCTGCCCTCCCTGAGCCACTTCCTACCACCCACTCTCTCTGTAGTCTAAGTTTTGCAGTCTCTGGTGAACCGGTAATAGAGAAAGGTATTGACTGTCCTTCAGTCTGTCTAGTGTAGCCCATAGGGCTAGTTTGCCTTTATTATATTCAGCAGTAATGCAAGGAACCTACAGGCCTGTATCCTATAAGATGATAAGCTTCAGCAGTTTTAGCATAAGGCTTGAGGCCCTGTGAACTTTGGCACAGATAAATAGTCCAACAGAAAACCCCAAGTATTGGGGAGTTGAAAATAGAGTGTTTAAAGGGAATTTCTGACTATAAGAACATGACCCAACCAAAAAGTGACATGGTAATGAATTGACTTATATAATAATAAGTTGAGCTCATTGATGTGCTAACCTGTAGGAGACGGACATTCCAACATTAGGAAGGTGAGGCAATACAAATAAGGAAGAGGGGAAAAGCCCCTACTGAATATGCATCAAACATAGTGGTGTCAGTGGGTATCATATTATAAAAGTTGCATCCAAGCCTAGAGGAAGTAGGAGAGAGAGATGTAGCCCTTGGGAGATGCTAGTAAGAGGCCCCTGGTGATGAGGGGGAAGGTGATCGCTAACGTTTCAGGTTATTCTGCAAGGGATGGTGTCAGTATATGGATGTTCAGATGTACTTTCTGTAGTACTCTTTCTAACTTACTGAGTTGAAGTGTTTGTGACTGCTAAATATATTAATAAACTATTTGTAAATATCAGAGTTCCTATAGTGCGTGAGTTGCAGCTGTGCATATCGGGGTTCTCAACTATATAATAATTTGAATAATAGTGAGCCTGAGCTTGGGACAAGAACTTGTCAACCCTCAAAGGGATAACTAGGAATTTTAATAATCAGTGTGATTAATATGTAATGTATAGATCAGGTACAGATTAGGCATCCCAGATGGGACTCTGAGGAGTTCACAGGTGAAACCTCCCTACCTGGGGAAGAAACTCACTTTTCGTTTAGTTGGATTTCAACTTAGATTTTTTTTTTTTAATGTCTCAGAAACACTGCAACTTGCCAGAGACTTCCTCTTTTTCCTCAGTGGTTATTTCTCTTCTTTTGTTTCTTTGCTTCTAGTGTACCACTTTTCTTCACTAATTAACTTTGCAACAGAGGGAGTGATAGGCCCTCCTGGGGAGGGACGGGGAAACAGTAGACCTAGGGCTTGGCTACACTTGAGAGTTACAGCGCTGGTGGTGGCTTTACAGCACTGTAACTTACTTCCTGTCCACACTGGCAAGGCACATACAGTGCTGTAGCTCCCTGGCTACAGCGTTGCATGTACTCCACCTTGACGAGAGGAATAAAGAGAACAGCGCTGCTGTTACAGCCCTGGGGTGCCTGTGTAAACAGTGATTAAGCCTACTACGCTGTAACTGACCTCCGGGAACCTTCCCATAATGCTTTTAAATAAAGATAACACTCTTTGTTTTGTTGTGATGCCTCTCTTTGTTTTGTTGTGAACTCGGGGCTCCGGGAGTTGCTTATCTAAAAAACAGCTACTGTTTGCTCAAGCAGAGGCAGGCGGGGGATCCCTTTGGAATGACCACAACTAGTGTTTGCTTGAGGAGAGAAGCAGCACGGCGGGTGGGAGTGGGGGGGTCCGTTTCGGAGCAGCTGCTCATCTGGTCTGTGAGGGAAAAAAACAAAGAAGGCTATTTGTATTTAGTGAATGAGAGAGGGGTGGGGGAAGGGGTCGGAACTTGCAAGGCAGGGAGCCGACACAGTGTCTGCTCCAAAAATCCACTCTCTCTGTCTCCCCCACACTCCCTGTCACACTCCACCCCACCCCCCTCTTTTGAAAAGCATGTTGCAGCCACTTGAACGCTGGCATAGCTGCCCATAATGCACCACTCCCAACACCGCTGCAAATTCCAAAACCCGCCCTCCTTCCCCACTGTCGGAGTAGCTGGCAAGAAGGAACTGAGGAGCGGATGGGTCGGCAGGGGTATATATTCGGTGCCATAGTGGCACCATGCCAGGGGGCACCCAGCCGACCCACTGAGTGTTGCTCGGGTAAAAATCTTCTGACGAATGTGCATGCGGCCCGCACACACCTAATTGGAATGGATATGAGCAACACATCTTGAAGAACAACAGTTACAAGGGGGAGTAACCGTCTTTTTAGATTTGCAGGAGATAATGCTGCCTCTGAGAGCAGGCATGCGTGGCACTCTTGTAGCTGGCCTTTGCAAGGTATTTACATGCCAGATATGCTAAACAATCATAAGGCCCTTCATACTGTAGCCACCATTCTAGAGAACATGCTTCCATGCTGATGATGCTCGTTAAAAAGAATACATTAATTAAATTTGTGACTGAGCTCCTTGCGGGATAATTGTATATCCTCTGCTCTGTTTTACCTGCATTCTGCCATATATTTGTTGTAGCAGTCTCAGATGATGACCCAGCACGTGTTCATTTTAAGAACACTTTCACTGTAGATTTCATAAAACACAAAGAAGGTGCGAATGTGAGATTTCTAACTGGCCCAAGGTTTAAGAATCTGAAGTGCCTTCCAAAATCTGAGAGGGACAAGGTGTGGCGCATGCTTTCAGAAGTCTTAAAAGAGCAACACTCTGTTGTGGAAATTACAGAACCAGAACCGCCAGAAAAGAAAATCAACCTTCTGCTGGTGGGATCAGTTGATGAAAACGATGACTCAAGATAATGAAAATGAACATGCATTGTTCTGCACTGCTTTGGATTGTTATTGAGCAGAACCCATCATCAGCATGGACGCATGTCCACTGGAATGGTGGTTGAAGCATGAAGGTACATATGAATCTTTAGCTCATCAAGCACGTAAATACCTTGCAATGCTGGGTACAACAGTGCCAGGCAAACACCTGTTCTCACTTTCAGGTGACAATGTAAACAAGAAGCAGGCAGCATTATGTCCTGCAAATGTAAACAAACTTGTTTGTCTTAGTGATTGGCTGAAGAAGTAGGACTGAGTGGACTTGCAGACTCTAAAATTTTGCATTGTTTTATTTTTGAATGCAGCTTTTTTGTACATAATTCTACATTTGCAAGTTCAACTTTCATGATAAAGAGATTGCACTGCAGTACTTGTATTAGGTGAATTGAAAAATACGATTTCTTTTGTGTTTTTACAGTGCAGATACTTGTAATCAAAAATAAATACAAAGTGAGCACTGTATACTTTTTATTCTGTGTTGTAATTGAAATCGTTTTTTGAAAATGTGGAAAACATCCAAAAATATTTAAATAAATGGTATCCTATTGTTTAACAGTGTGATTAATCACAATTTTTTTAATCATGTGATTAATCACGATTAATTTTTTTAATTGCTTGACAGCTCTAGTTTAATATGATATTTAATGTAATAGTTGGGAAAAGTACAGAAAACTGTACTTACAAATATTGCAGACAGCTAATGCTTGTCAGGAAGAGATGATGAGAAGGAATGGAGAAATGAGGAGTAACGAGACAGTCTAAGTATAAATCCAACTTCCACTAAAGCAGAGTGTTAATAATCCAGGAAGTTAAATTATGTAGTAATATAAAGAAATAGTTGAATGAAAGAATCAAAGGAATGAGGAAAAAACCTCTCCACTGAGAGGTTGAGGGACAGCTCAGCACATAGCTCCATGAAGATTGCTTTACGTATCCTAAAGTTCTGTACCCACCGGTCATCATCCCACACCTGCATGACAATGTGATCCCACCAATCAGTGCTTGTTTCCCTAGCGCAAAAGCGATGATCTACTATATGCAGCTGCTCTGCAAATGCACAAAGCACTGATAAGTTGCTGCCATCCATGTCACACTTGGGTGCCTGCAATTCATCCTCTGCTAACTTTGCGAGTAACTCTGTGTGACAAAGTTTGTGGGTCCTGCGCTTATTGGCGGATTTGTTCACCTCAGTGATCTTCCCCTCTGGTGGAACCCACAGTCTGGGTCAACTCCTCCTGTGTCTGATCAGAAGTTGCGAGATTTGGGGGGAACCCAGGCCCGCCCTCTACTCTGGGTTCCAGCCTGGGGCCCTGTAGGTTGCAGCTGTGTATAGTGCTTCCTGTAACAGCTGCATGACAGCTGCAACTCCCTGGGCTACTTCCCCATGGCCTCCTCCAAACACCTTCTTTATCCTCACCACAGGACCCTCCTCCTGGTGTCTGATAATGCTTGATTGTCTGATAATTCCTCAATCCTCCAGTAGCACACCGTCTCAGTCTCAGCTCCTTGCGCCTCTTGCTCCTCACACGCGCTTCCTCTCCTCTGGCTCCTCCCTGCCTGACTGGAGTGAGCTCCTTTTTAAACCCAGGTTCCCTGATTAGCCTGCCTTGATTGGCTGCAGGTGTTCTAATCAATGTAGCTATCTCCACTGCCTTCTAGAAAGATCTTAATTGGCCCCAGGTGCCTTGATTAACCTGGAGCAACTGCCATTTTGTTACCATGGTACTAGGGATTTGTTTAGCCTGGGGCTAACATACCTGTTCCTCAGTACTTTACTGTAGCCATCTGGCCTTGCCCCATCACACTCTGCAAGTAACTGTGTTGCCATGCATGTCTTCACGACAGTTAACAGCGCGTAGGAGGGATGTGCGGGATCCATCCTCTCTTATTGCAGATGCTGGCGTGCACTACAAAAGAATGACAGTTGGAAAAATGGCACGAAAGGAAGCCAGAGACATTTGGAGGGATGCATGACAGTACATTTTGCACATCCCAGGATGCACCGCGCTCTGTTTCCGCATTTCCACAACACCTAGTGACAGATGATGTCGCCAGGCACTGTGGGAAACCTATCCACAGTCCATTGCCCGCGCTGTCGACAAAGGTGTCTAGAATGTGGACATGATCTTTTGGCAGAGAGAGCAAATGTAGATGTGCTTTGGCGACTTCGCTTTTGTCGATTTTTTCCTTGGCGACATTAGATTCATCGAAAAAACTTGCCAGCGTAGACAAGCCCTTAGCTTTCGGTATTTTCTGGTATGTTCCCCTTCCTCCCCTTCACAGGTCCTAGACACCGTAGCCCGTATCCTGGAACCTACCAGGCCAACAGTCTGTCTTTAATTTGTAATTTCTAAGCCAGCAGGAAACAAGAAGTCACTGAGGCTTTGACCAGCAGCTGACATGTTACTGTAAAAACCTAGGGGGAGTGCTTTTGGGCACTCCCTGTCTGGGAGAAAAGGGGAAGCAGGCAAAGTGAATTGCTTCTAATCTGAATTGAAATAACATTAAAATTAGGGCCCCATAAAACATCTAATTACAAGGTTCAGCATCCTTTTAGATCTGTTAGGCTATGTCTATTCTAGTGTGTGTGTGTGTGTGTGTGTTTATATAGGTGTGTGTGTGTGTATATACATATATATGTGTGTGTGTGTGTGTGTGTATACATATATATATATATATACACACACACATACACACACACACAAGGTAAAGCAAAACCTTACTACCTCTCTAACCAGTTAGTGGTGTGGGAGGCAGTAGGAAAGGAAGTGAGGCATAACACCCTTAAATGAAGTTCAGGTATTGAGTATTTATATTGTTTTGTTACTTGCATATTTGTATTAGCCAGAGTAACCACTTATTGGGTTTAAATCAGTTGCTGTGCATCTTTATTCTAAAAATAGGGATCAAGTTAGTTGTGATTTCAGCCTTACCCAACATGATAAAGGAAGCCAGCAACATATAATCTTTCTGCTTTTCACAGGAAGAACTGAAGCCTCTAACAAGCAAAATGTAACAGCCTTTGCTACCTGCAACATGAATCGTAGTTATTGTTCTAGATCTTAATTCATCAAAAGAACTTACTAACTTATCTCTCGCAATTTTCTCCTTATATTTCCAAAATAAATAAAGCACCCGTTAATATTTTTCTTTCTTACCCATTTTGTGTTTTAATCTAGAGTCTAAAGACTCAAGGAAAAACACCTTCAACTCCTAACTAAATCATTAAACTTTTTTTTTAGGCAAACCAGAACGATTAAATTATTTCAACCCTTAGGTTTCGTGGACCTGCTTTAAACAACGTTTAATCCATTGGTTTGTTGGTATATTGGCATTACTGATTTGTGTGTTAGTTTTATGCTTTGTGTCATGTGAACAAATTATGATATTTTTAATACTTTTGGAGAGTTTTTGTTGCAACAACAATATTTTGCATGCAAAAATGTGAATAAAATATTAATAGTAAAACATTTTTCTTTGGAACCACACTATTTCAATATATAATTAGGGTTTAACCTTAATGGGTATGTCCATATAAGACACCAGTGGTGGTTCAGTCTTTGCAAAAGTCAAAAGGTGTTTGTCAATGAATTTAATTGTAACCAATTAGATATAGATATAGATATATAAAATTTTGATTTGGAGTTCATCAGGCAGTGTGGCCAGTTGTTTGGCAGAACCCTGACTGAACTTCAGAACTTCACTGAGCAGACCACCGTAACATTAATGTAGGATTTATAGCAATAATGTTATAATATAACAATATACAAGTAATCTGTGTTATAAATTGTTAACATAATCAACTCAGTGAAAATATAAAATCAAGTTTCAGCTAGAGTAACAGTGTTGGGATAATCGTCAAAATTATCACCCTAACAAAGGGATATGTGTATGTGCTGAGATAGAGGCTTAACTATTTGATTTTGCCCTTGTACAATTTGTCATTCTGGTGTTTTGTTTAGGAATAGCGAAAGGAATAAAGTTATCAAAATCAAAGCTGGTAAATGCCCATAACATCAAGTCCCACAATGTTGTACCAGGAAGGGGACATGTCTTTATAGGTACTCAGTGACCATACAAAATCCTGAGAGGAAACTCAAGCCAATACTAGCTCACAGCACAAGGTAGCTGACAACATTGTTCCTTCTCTTCTGCAGCCTTGATGTCCTGACAGTTGGTTGGGGAAGCATCTAGCCAATTAAATGCAAACTCACAAGCGCCTGTGCTGTGTTTGTACCATGTGAAGGAAGCAAAGAAGACAGACTTTGGTGTAAATCTCCAGATGATGAACTGTAACCTTTAGTAATTGTGGTCTGGAGCCAACAGTAGCAACACTAGTGAAACAACACTCTGTGGTACAGTGTTATCATCTTCAGAGCAATGTGATCTCATCCCCAGATGGCAGGATACAGAACATGGGGAAGACTAATGATTAAAACATGGACAGTATTGAGTTTCTTGCCTAAACTGAGGGGATCAATGGATGTATGTGTACTAGAAAACTATATGTATCTAAAAGGGGGCATATTATAAAGGGCATACCAGGTGGAAGTGTGACCTTCAGCTATGAGCTAGTGGATGTAACCATGTCACCTTTAGTAACCTAGAAAAAGGTCAGTCCTCTAATCATAACTCAAGATTGGCTACATCTATACCAGGAGTAACAATGGGCACAGTATGGTATAAATCAGTCCCCCATACAGTATGCACATAGCACCATCCTATAATTTTAGAATTGGGAAATGTCCCACATTTAATCAAGGATTAGCAGTAGCTATAATGGTAAATACTGTTTTGGGTCTTCTATCAAAAAAAAAAAAATGGAACAGGAAGAGTCACTTGTTTAATTCTTGTCAAAAAGTGCCACTGAGGGGAATTCAGGTATAGGGTCTGTGACACTGCACCCTAATTAGGACTCTTAGTTAACTAACATTACATCAGGGTTAAACCTTTTATTTTCCATCTACAGCCTCCTTGCCTGTGTTCAGTCCAGGTGAGGATGTGTTTGGTCACTTGGCAGCTATCCATTCACTAGGTCATCTTAAAGACAACGTCTATAAATGAATGCCTAAATATACCTCCTCTGGTAGCATATCACCCAAACAGGAAAACTTGCACTCATGGCATGTTGCTCCAAGAAGGGGTATCAGTACGTCAAATATGATATGTTTGAGGTGAACACACCACAGCATGGCCAGAAGGAAGGTACCAACAGAATGCATCGTCATGGTCAAGTAAGAGGTTCTTTTAAAAAGGGGGACGCATAGTGGAGATGGCCAGTATTATGTAATACTCAAATATGAAAGCTATTTTTATGGTCAATTGGTGTGCAGGGTCACAGGGTGAACATTTTTGTTACATCAAGGTACAAATACTAATTGGGCAGGTGACAATTCTCCTTTCTGTCTTTTATTGTGTTCTGTGGAAAGCATGAGTTTAAATAAAGGGGTAAGGCCCTAAATTTATGTGATAGGGTGATTGTTAATGAACTCTGTCAAAGAGGGGACTTGTAGACTATGTGGTGAGCTTGCCTTCATTTTATTCAACTGTAATGCAAGGAACCTACAGGTCTGTATCCTGTAGGACATTAGCTTCTGCAGTTTTAGCATAAGGGTTGAGGCCTATAAACTTTGGCACAGATAAACAGTCCAACAGAAAACCTCAAGTATTGGGGAGCTGAAAATAGAGTATTTAAGGGGAATTTCCGACTACAGGAACATGACCCAGCTATAAGAGAATCATAGCAACAAATTGACATACGTAACTGATCCATGAGTTACATCTGCAAAGGCATAACCACAAGAAGGCCATGACAACAAATTGACATATATAAGTTGAGATAATTGGTATATAAAACTGTAGGAGAAGGACACTTGAACATTAGTAGAGTGAGGAAATACAAATTAGGAAGAAGGGAAAAACCCGACTGAATATGCATCAAACATAGTGGCATCAGTCTGTCATATTTAGGGCCTTACCAAATTCATGGCCACGAAAAGCACGTCACGTACTGTGAAATCTGGTCTCCCCTGTGAAAAATGGCTATTGTAGGAGGGTCACGGTATTGCCACCCTTATTCTATACTCTCTTCAGAACTGGACAGCCAGAGAGCAATGGCTTCTGGCCAGGTGCCCAGCTCTGAAGGCAGCGCCACCACCACTGTCACCAGCAGCACAGAAGCAAGGATGGCATGGTGTTGGGGGATTGCCATTTTTTGGGGGGGAGGGGCTGGCTTTACAGGTGGGTGACTGCCCAAGACCGTGGTCAGGGGTGCATCCCAGCCTGGGGGCAGTAGGAGAGAGATTTAACCCGTTGGAGGTGCCAGTATGATGGCAGTTGGTGATGAGGGGGAAGGTAATGGTGATGAGGAAGATGATGGCTAACATTTCAGATTGCACAGCATGGTATGAGTATATGGATTTGCAGATGTACATTCTGTAGTACCTCTCTCTGCCTTAGTGAGCTGGAGTGCTTATGACTGTGCTAAATGTATTAATAAACTATTTGTAAATATTGGAGAGTTCTTTTAGTGTGAGTGTTGCAGCTGTGCACATCGGGGTTCCCATCTATATAATAATTTGAATAATATTGGGCTTGATCTTGGGACAAGAACCTGGCAACCCTCAAAGAGAGAACTGGGAATTCTTAAGTAATCAGTATAATTAATACATAATCTATAATACATAATCTATAAATCAGATTACACTGGACTCAGCAGTTAGGCTCTTCTTCTGCAGAGGAAGGCTCCTGTAGTGCCCCTTCACAGGAGCTTCAAAGCCAGGTTCTTCTCCCTGCCTGGTCAGCTCCTTTCTGAGCTGTCTAGCTTCCTTTTAAGCTTCCTCCTCTATCTGGAGCATTCTCTGCAGGTGTGGATTGGCAGCGTCATTTGGGCCCAGAGTTGCTATCTAACCTCTTCAGTTCTAGTTTGGGGTTTATACACCCCGTCAGTTGAACAGTAGAAAAGACTGGCAGAGAAGCAAAGACCAAAGTTGTATTACTGCACTAGTCTATACTTCAACCAGTGAACACTACTGAATTTATTGAATGTGATACTACTTTTGATAACTCTGATACTGTCCAAAAACCTTGGTTGTGACTTGTCTATAATTTAAGTGCTACAATGCAATAATATGTATATAGTTATGTAATTTAACTGGTTGTGCTCTGCTGAAGTTGCACCGCCCAATCTCTTAGTTCTTCTTCGAGTGCTTGCTCCTATCCATTCCAGTTAGGTGTGCGTGCGCTGCGTGCACGTTCATTGGAAGATTTTTACCCTAGCAACACTCGGTGGGTCGGCTGGGCGCACCCTGGAGTGGCACTGCTGTGGCGCCGGATATATACCCTTGCTTACCTAACCACCCCTCAGTTCCTTCTTACCGCCCGTGTCGGTCGTCGGAACAGTGGAGTGCGGTTGTACTGACCTCCACCTCCCTAGCTACTCGTAGTTCTCTAGTTATTTTTTTGTGTATATAGTTCAAAGTTATATAGTTTTAGTTAATTTTTATCGTTCGTAGTTAGCGTATAGTTAAGAGGGATTCACCAGGTTTCAGACCATGCTCGGCCTGTCATAAGCCGATGCCGACAAGAGATCCACACGACTCCTGCCTTAAGTGCTTCGAGGAATCTCACCTGACAGATAAATGTCGCATTTGCAAGGCTTTTAAGCCGAGAACAAAAAAGGAGCGGGACTTTCGGCTAAAGCAGCTCCTCATGGAGGTGGCTATTACCCCTCCGCCTTCGGCACCGAGCACTGGTCAATCTGCAAGCAGAAGCGCCTCCTTGGCACTGGACCGCGCCAGTACTGCCAAGGCCTCTCGGCACCAGCTGTCGCCGGCACCGAAGTCGACTCAGCACCGCTCCCTCTCTGTGAGGTCGAGAAAGCCTAAGACTCCTGCTGCTTCCGTGCCACCTGCACCGCAGCCAGAGAGCTCGTCTAAGTCAGATCACCCGGCACTGACACTGCCGCGGCACCGACGACGTTGGCATCGTCGATTCCGGTCCCACAAGGGCCGTGGAGTCCGGTGCCTGTCAGCTCCCCGGTGTGAGCTGTGGTTGAGCTTACTATTCCATCCACGCTGGAGACGTTCTCAACGGCGAGGGATCTGATTGCCATGACAGAGTCGACGCTGCCTCAACACCCGGCACCGCCGGTGTGGGTAATACAGTCTATCGGCAAGCCTACCTTGATAAGACCATCCTCTGTCGGCACAGCAGAGTGGCACCGTTCACGATCACGGTCCCGCAGACGTTCCAGGTCCTGTTGGCGCTCTTGCTCCTGACGCCGCTCGCAGTCCCAGTACCGTTCTCCTCCTCGGTACCGCTCTCACTCGCAGCACCAGTCGGTATCCCGTTCGCCGGCCCGCTACTCTCGGCACCACTCCAGGCACCATGACTCCTGTAGCTGCTCCCGACGTCGAGCCTCGAGATCTTGGTTGACCTCCTGGCACCGCTCCGGTCGCAGGTCCTGATCTCGTTCCCGGTACCAGTATGCCTCCCGATCCCGGTCCCCGGTGCCAAGTAGAGCAAGGTCCACTAGAGACAGAGACTCTGCCCAGGGCTTTTCAGAACCTTCATGGCCATCCAGACGCGCATCAGTGTCGTACCACGCGGACAGCTCTTATGCTCAGGACCACGATTCTGATGTGCCCACTAGAGTCTTCCAACAGACCCAGGCCCAGGACCAAGGACCCCATCAGTGGTCTTTCTGGACACCTTGGGTGTACTACCAGGCCCAAGGCATACCAATAGTTCCGTCCCGCTCTGTCTCATCGGAGCACCGAGTGCCAGAGGCGACGGTTAACCGTCCCCCTCCGACTGCTACGGAGGAAGCCCCAGTTCACCCACTGGACTCCCAGGTTCCACTGGAGCAGGAGGTCACCCAAGAGCAAGAGGCCACACAGGACCCGCTCATCGCTGGCATCTTCTCTTCCTCTTCTCCAGATGAGGCAGTGGCAGGAACATCCTCCTCGGGCCCTCCTCCAATCGACCTGAGCGCCCATCAGGACCTCCTAAGGAGGGTAGCACTCAATATGAACCTCCAGGTGGAGGAGGTTCCGGAGGTAGAGGACCCGGTAGTGGACTTTCTATCAGCGGATGCCCCCGCTAGAGTGGCCCTACCGTTTATTTGGACCATCCAGGCGAATGCCGATACTATATGGCAGTCCCCAGCCTCTATCCCCCCTGCGGCCAGGGGAGTCGAGCGTAAATATATGGTGCCCTCTAAAGGATACGAGTACTTGTATGTCCATCCTCCTCCCTGCTCACTAGTCATCCAGTCCGTTAATGAGAGGGAACGCCATGGCCAGCAGGCGCCAGCCCCGAAATCGAAGGAGGCTAGGCGAATATACCTACTCGGCCCCAAAGTGTACTCAGCAGGGGCCCTACAGCTCCAGGTGGCAAATCAACAAGCCTTGCTTAGCCACTATAATTATAACACCTGGCTGGCGGTGGGTAAGTTTACAAAGCTTCTTACTCAAGACTCCCACCAAGAGTTCGCTGCCCTCTTGGAGGAAGGGAAAAAAGTGATCAGAACTTCCCTCCAGGCTTCATTGGATGCAGCAGATTCAGCAGCCAGGACTCCGGCCTTGGGTGTTGCCATGAGGCACATCTCATGGCTTCAGGTTTCAAGCCTCCCACCGGAGCTGCAGTATACCATTCAGGACTTGCCATTTGATGGTAATGGCCTCTTCTCGGAAAAGACTGACCCCAGGCAGCAAAGCCTGAAGGACAACAGGGTCATAATGTGCTCTCTCGGCATGCATACGCCAGTGACCCAACGCAGGCCTTGCCGTCCCCAGCCTCACTGACTATATTCTGTGCCTACACAAAAACAGGACTTTGGCAGGCATCGTGGCCGAGGTGGTTGCAGACGACCGTCAGGACCCCAAGGGGGCCAAAATCAAGGTCCTTTGAAACCACCAGCGGGACCAAAGACAAACTTTTGAAGGTGCGCCCGAGGGCGCCGTACCCGTTACAGGCCAGGATCCCTCTCCTCGCTTCTCCAGCCATCTCTCCTACTTCCTCCTGGCGTGGTCCCATTTAACTTCACATCGCTGGGTCCTACGCACGGTAGAGTATGGGTACCACCTCCAATTTATTTCAACCCCGCCTTCCCACCCTGCAACCCTGTCCCTCTTCAGGGACCCCTCTCATGAGCAATTCCTCTTACAAGAGGTGCGGACGCTCCTCGCCATAGGAGCTATAGAGGAGGTACCGATGGACGAAAGGGGCAAGGGGTTTTACTCCCGTTATTTCCTAATCCCCAAGTCAAAGGGAGGTCTCAGACCTATTCTAGACCTGTGAGGACTCAACCAGTTTATGATAAAGTTGAAGTTCCACATGGTATCCCTGGGGACCATTATCCCATCCTTGGATCCTGGAAACTGGTATGCCGCCCTCGATATGAAGGACGCGTACTTTCACATCGCCATCTTTCCTCCGCACAGGAGATATTTCCGCTTTGTAGCCAACCGTCAGCACTTCCAGTTTATGGTCCTGCCATTTGGCCTTTCCACAGCCCCAAGGATATTTACAGAGTGTATGGCTGTAATCGCCACCTACCTCCGCCGACGTTGGATACATGTTTTTCCGTATCTGGACAATTGGCTCATCCGAGGGGCCTCCGAGACACAAGTCACTCAGCATGTGGGCATTGTCAAGGACCTATTCACACATCTAGGCCTGATGATCAATATAGAAAAATCCACTCTGGTTCCCAGGCAGAGGTTAGACTTCATAGGAGCTATCCTGGACTCCAATCTAGCCAGAGCCTGCTTACCACAGCCGCGGTTTCAGGCGATGGCAACAATCATCCGAGGTCTACAGAATTTCCCAACGACCTCGGCTCGCACTTGTCTCTGTCTCCTGAGTCACATGGCTGCCTGCACGTTTGTAACCAAACACGCCAGGCTCCGCCTCTGTCCTCTCCAAGTTTGGCTCAACTTGGTATATCGCCCGGGCAGGGACCCAATAGACACGATAGTCACCATTCCCCCGAGCACCCTAGGCTCCCTAGAATGGTGGATAACTCCCTCCCTGGTGTGTGCAGGGATGCCGTTCCATCTGCCCCAACCCTCAGTGTCCCTGACGACGGACGCGTCATCTCTCAGCTGGGGTGCTCACCTCGGTCACCTTCGTACTCAAGGCCTTTGGTCATCTCAGGAGCTGGCATTACACATAAATGTCTGAGAACTGAGAGCAGTCCGCCTGGTGTGCCAGGCGTTCCAGCAACAGTTGCGAGGCCATTGTGTCTCAGTGTTTACAGACAACACAATGGCCACGTACTACATAAACAAACAGGGAGGGGCACGATCCTCTCCCCTTTGTCAGGAGGTCATCCAACTCTGGGACTTTTGCATAGCCCACTCAATAGATCTGGTAGGGTCCTTTCTCTCAGGTGTTCGGAACACTCTGGCGGATCGACTCAGCAGGTCTTTCCTGTCTCACGAGTGGTCGATCCGCCCGGACGTTATTCATTCTGTTTTCCAGAAGTGGGGATTTCCCCACATAGACTTGTTCACTTCCCGCGAGAACAGGAAATGCCAGATGTTCTGCTCCTTCCAAGGTCTCTCCCCGGGATCGATCTCGAATGCTTTCCTGATGCCGTGGAAGAGCCAGCTCCTTTATGCCTTCCCACCATTCCCGCTGGTTTACAAGGTCCTGCTGAAACTCCGCAGGGACAGAGTGTGCATCATCATAATCGCCTTGCCACTCCACCCAGACCTCATAACTCAAGACCACGGCAGACTTCGCCAACGGGACCTGCAGGCTCTTCACCTCACGGTGTGACTGCTGCGTGGCTAAACCAGTCAGAGTTATGTTGCTCTGAATCAGTACGACAAGTTCTCCCGAGTAGCAGGAAACCTTCCACCCGGTCAATGTATCTGGCCAAGTGGAAGCGTTTCTCCTGCTGGTGCGAAACGCTTAATCTTACTCTCACTGAGGTCTCGATCCCCTCTATTTTGGACTACCTCTGTTCTCTCAAACAGCAGGACCTAGCAGTATTGTCACTGAGGGTGCACTTGGCAGCCATCTCTACCTTCCACCCAGGCGAAGGTGGCTGTTCCGTGTTCTCACACCCTATGGTTTTGAGGTTCCTCAAGGGCTTGGAGCGCTTATACCCTCAAGTACGCCGCCAAGCCCCGACCTGGGACCTCAACCTGGTTTTAACCAGACTTATGTCTCCCCCATTTGAGCCATTAGCAGCCTGCTCGCTACTATACCTGTCTTGGAAGACAGCTTTCCTCATAGCCTTTACATCGCCAGACGAGTCTCTGAGCTTAAGACTCTTACGGTGGATCCGCCATACGCTGTGTTCCACAAGGACAAGGTGCAGTTGCGACCACACCCGACATTCCTTCCTAAGGTTGTTTTGGCCTTTCATGTTAACCAGGACATCTTTCTCCCGGTCTTCTTCCCGAAGCCACACTCAACACGATGGGAGCAACGATTGCACTCCCTGGACGTCCGTAGAGCGCTCACATTTTATATTGAGCGGACAAAGCCCTTTCGTAAAATGCCCCAACTCTTTGTCGCGGTAGCAGACCAAATGAAAGGCCTATCAGTTTCCTCTCAGAGGATCTCATCTTGAGTGACAGCGTGCATCCTTACTTGTTATGATTTGGCTCATATTTCCCCAAGCCACATCACCGCGCATTCTACCAGAGCTCAGTCTTCATCTGCCGCCTTCCTGGCTCATGTACCTATCCAAGAGATATGTCGTGTAGCTACCTGGTCCTCGGTCCACACCTTTGCTTCGCATTATGCTCTGGTTCAACAGTCCAGAGATGATGCAGCCTTTGGCTCAGCAGTTTTGCATTCTGCAACATCTCACTCCGACCCCACCGCCTAGATAAGGCTTGGGAATCACCTAACTGGCATGGATATGAGCAAGCACTCGAAGAAGAAAAGACAGTTACTCATCTTTGTAACTGTTGTTCTTCAAGATGTGTTGCTCATATCCATTCCAAACCCGCCCTCCTACCCCACTGTCGGAGTAGCTGGCAAGAAGGAACTGAGGGGCAGTTGGGTTGGCAGGGGTATATATCCGGCGCCATAGTGGTGCCACTCCAGGGGGCGTCCAGTTGACCCACCGAGCGTTGCTAGGGTAAAAATCTTCTGATGAATGTTCATGCGCGCACGCACCTAACTGGAATGGATATGAGCAACACATCTCGAAGAACAACAGTTACAAAGGTGAGTAACTGTCTTTCCTGTTTATTACTTTGAAACTATTCTGGGGTACATATCCTTGGACTTGAAAAACCCACTTGCCCTGTGAAAATGTCCACTCTGGTCAACAAAACTTTATAGAGCTGGATGCAATCACAATCTTTGTCCTTGGAGCTCAGGCTAGCTTTCCCAAAGAGTGGTGAAGAGTAAGAGTGGTACGTGGTTTTTCTTTCTTAGGATGTAGCAGCGCCACCCATCCCTACTGCACTCAGGAGGAATATGTGCTCAAGATTAGGAAACTTGCTCCTGTATCTAAGAAGTCTTCTGTGGTGGTTCTGCCACCAAATACCAGGTATTGTACCTTGATCAGTTTCTGATAACCTCAAATTCCTGAAAGGCAATGTTGCTATAAGCTGATGTCCTAAGAATATTAGCTAGATATACTGTCATCTTGTCCTATGACCATTCCGTCACATCTCAACCAATCAAGGATCTGGGTAATGATCTGTCCAAATGTGACTCTTTTGAGCTTCCTACACAGAAATAGGAGTAAATTACTTACCCCTGCCACTTTGACCATAGCATTGGGGGAACTTTTACTTGTTTCAGAGGAAATTCCAGATACAAAGCCCCATTGATCTGTTAATGAATGGACTCCTTAATACCTGGGCAGCCCAAACTCAGGGTTGGCCCTGCCCTCTACTTCAGCTAAGTTCTGCAAACTTATAGCTGCTATGGCAAAACTCTTGTCTTTGGCATCCGAGTAGAAGATGCAGAGTAGTGTTGGTCTATTGAATCTTTCTTTTCTAGAAAATCATAAGTTGTTGCATTCTCTTCTATCAGGATGAAAGTGGTCCTTAGTGAGACGGGCAGCCACTAACCTGTGAAGTCTCCTATTTCCATTGTCATAATGGTTCAGTCCCCACTAGAATTGGCTATTCAGGTTTCTGGCTGCCTCTTGGTTTCTCAGGAGGTCTCCTCTGTAAACAAATCTCCATATAATGGAAATGAAAGGTTCAAAACTCTAGTCCTCTTGTGGACTGTAAAATCTTTGCCCTTATGGTTGCAAGAAGATATCTCTAAAATGCTTTTGGACATGAGTCAAAAATTCTACTAGCGTTAATCTCATAGTCTTCTCATAGTAGGCACCTCATCTTTGGAGCATCCTTAGACCAGGCTGGAGGACTTTATTGAGAATAAGGCCTGGTCTACACTATGCGTTTAAACCGAGTTTAGCAGCGTTAAAGCGATTTAACGCTGCACCCGTCCACACAACGAGGCCCTTTATATCGATATAAAGGGCTCCTTAAACCAGTTTCTGTACTCCTCCCCGACGAGAGGAGTAGCACTGAAATCGGTATTACCATATCAGATTAGGGCTAGTATGGCCGTAAATCGATGGTATTGGCCTCCGGGCGGTGTCCCACAGTGCACCATTGTGACCGCTCTGGACAGCAATCTGAACTCTGATGCAGTGGCCAGGTAGACAGGAAAAGCCCCGCAAACTTGAATTTCATTTCCTGTTTGCCCAGCGTGGAGCTCTGATCAGCACGAGTGGCGATGCAGTCCCAAATCTAAAAAGAGCTCCAGCATGGACCGTGCGGGAGATACTGGGTCTGACTGCTGTATGGAGAGACAAATCTGTTCTATCAGAGCTCCGTTACAGAAGACGAAATGCCAAAGCATTTGAAAAAAATCTCCAGGCTATGATACAGAGTCCGCAGCACAGTGCTGTATGACAAGCGTAATGGAAAGCCAAAGAATCAAATGGATGCTCATGGAGGGAAGGAGGGGGTACTGAGGACTCCAGCTATCCCAGAGTCCCCAGCAGTCTCTGAAAAGTATTTGCATTCTTGGCTGAGCTCCCAATGCTTGTAGGGTCAAACACATTCTCCGGGGTGGTTCAGGGTATAGCTCGTTAATTTACCCTCTCCCCCCCGTGAAAGAAAAGGGAAAAAAAATCATTTCTTGACTTTTTTCAATGTCACCCTATGTCTACAGCATGCTGCTGGTAGACGCGATGCTGCGGCAATGAACAGCAGTATCCTCTCCCCTCTCCTCCCCAGTGGCAGATGGTACAATATGACTGCTATCCGTCATCATCATGAGCCCGTGAGTGCTCGTGGCTGGCCTCAGGTGAGGTCGGCCGGGGGCAACTGGGTAAAAATAGGAATGACTCCCGGTCATTCCCAGTAGATGGTATAGAACGGCTGGTAACCATCTTCATCATAGCAACTGGGGCCTGAGCTCCATCAGCCCCCTCCCTTTCATGTGTAAAGAAAAGATTCTGTGTTGCCTGGACTATCATAGCAGCGGGATGTTGGGTTTCTCTCCCCCGCACCGTTTAATGTCCTCCCTGGACTGTCATAGCAGCTGGAGGCTGCCTCCCGCTCATTTTATCTCAGTAACAAGTCAGTGTTTCTTATTCCTCCATTCTTTATTACTTCATCGCACAAATGGGGGGACACTGCAACGGTAGCCCAAGAGGGTTGGGGGATGAGGGAAGCAACGGGTGGGGTTGTTGCAGGGGCACCCCCTAGAATGCCATGTAGCTCATCATTTCTGCGGGATCTGCCATGGAGCGGCTGTGCTCTCTGGTTCTCTGGTACACTGGTTCTCTAGTACACTTGCCCCATATTCTAGGCAGGACTTACTCTATTTTTAGATACCATAAAGGAGGGATTGACTCGGGGAGTCATTCCCATTTTTGTCTTTACGCCCCCAGCCGACCTCAGCCCGGGGCATCCATAACAGCAGCAGACGGTACAGAACGACTGATAACCGTCATCTCATCGCCAATTTACAGTGGCATGGCAGACGGTACAGAACAACTGATAACCGTCTCTGATATCTTGCAAAGGCAAATGAATGCTGCTGTGTAGCGCTGCAGTACCGCGTCTGTTAGCAACATCCAGTAGACATACGGTGACAGTAAAAAAAAGCTGAACGGGCTCTATGGTTGCTGTGCTATGGCGTCTGCCAGGGCAATCCATGGAAAAAGGGCGCAAAATGCTTGTCTGCCGTTGCTTTCACGGAGGAAGGAATGAGTGACGACATTTACCCAGAATCACCCGTGACACTGATTTTGCACCATCATGCATTGGGGTCTCAACCCAGAATTCCAATGAGCGGGGGAGACTGCGGGAACTATGGGATAGCTACCCACAGTGCAATGCTCCAGAAATCAACGCTAGCCTCGGACCATGGACGCACACCACCGAATTAATGTGCTTAGTGTGGCCGCGTGCACCCGACTTTATACAATCTGTTTTACAAAACTGGTTTATGTAAAATCGGAATAATCCCGTAGTGTAGACATACCCTAAGTGAGCTAGGGTGGTTGGATTACTACAAGCCCAGGAAAAGTAATGAGGAATTGCATTCCAGCTCAATCCAAGGGAGAGGTGGAGCACAGGATCTGGTAGAAGAGGTGAATATAGCTGTATCGCTTAGTAATAGTGACCATAATATAATTAAATTTAATATCCGTATGGCAGGAAAAACACCACAGTGACCCAACACTGTGGCATTTAATTTCAGAAAGGAGAACTACACAAAAATAAGGAGGTTAGTGAAACAGAAATTAAAGGGGACAGTGCCAAAAGTGAAATCTCTGCAAGCTGTGTGGAAACTTTTTAAAGACACCATAATAGAGGCACAACTTAAATGTATACCCCAAATTAAAAAAACAGAGAGAACCAAAATAGAGCCACTATGGCTAAACAACAAAGTAAAAGAAACAGTGAGAGGCAAAAAGGCATCCTTTAAAAAGTGGAAGTTAAATCCTAATGAGGAAAATAGAAAGGAGCATAAACACTGGCAAATGAAGTGTAAAACTACAATTAGGAAGGCCAAAAAAGAATCTGAGGAACAGTTAGCCAGAGACTCAAAATGTAATAGCAATTTTTTTTCAAGTACACCAGAAGCAGGAAGCCTGCTAAACAATAAATGGGGCCACTGGACGATCGAGGTGCTAAAAGAGCACTCAGGGATGTTAAGGCCATTGCAGAGAAATTAAATGAATTCTTTGCATCAGTCTTCACAGCTGAGGATGCGAGGGAGATTCCCAAACCTGAGCCATTCTTTTTAGGTGAGAGATCTGAGGAACTGTCCCAGATTGAAGTATCATTAGAGGAGGTTTTGGAACAAATGGATAAATTAAACAGCAATAAGTCACCAGGACCAGATGGTATTCATCCAAGAGTTCTGAAGGAACTCAGATGTGAAATTGCAGAACTACTAACTGTAATCTGTAACCTATCATTTAAATTAGCTTCTGTACCAGATCCTGGAGGTTAGGTAATGTGACACCAATTTTTAAAAAGGGCTCCAGAGGTGATCCTCGCAATTACAGGCTTTTAAGCTTGACTTCATTACCAGACAAACTGGTTGAAACTATAATACAGAACAGTATTGTCAGACTTATAGATGAACATAATTTGTTGAGGAAGAGTCAACATGCTCAGACATGATTTCCCTTTACTAAAACCAATCTACTAGAATTTTTTGAGTGTGCTAATAGGCATGTGGACCATGGGGATTCAGTGGATATAATATACTTAGATTTTCAGAAAGCTTTTGACAAGGTCCCTCACCAAAGGCTCTTACGCAAAGTAAGTTGCCATGGGATAAGAGGGAAAGTGCTCTCATGGATTGGTAACTGGTTAAAAAATAGGAAACAAAGGGTAGGTATAAATGGTCAGATTTCAGAATGGAGAGAGCTAAACAGTGGTCTGTTGTGGGACCAGTCCTATTCAATATATTCATAAATGATCTGGAAAAAGGGGTAAACAATGAGGTGGAAAAATTTGCAGATTATATAAAGTTACTAAAGATAGTTAAGACCCAGGCAGACTGTAAAGAGCTACAAAAGGATCTCTCAAAACTGGGTGACTGGTCAACAAAATGGCAGATGAAATTTAATGTTGATAAATGCAAAATAATGCACATTGGAAAGCATAATCCCAACTATATGTATAAAATGGTGGGGTCTAAATTAGCTGTTACCACTCAAGAAAGTGACCTTGGAGTCATTGTGGATAGTTCTCTGAAAACATCCACTCAATGTGCAGTGACAGTCAAAAAAGCAAACAGAATGTTGAGAATAATTAAGAAAGGGATAAAAGAACAGAAAATATCATGTTACCTCTATATAAATCCATGGTATGCCCAGGTATTGAATACAGATACATTGCATTTGGAAAAGGTTCAGAAAAAGGCAACACAAATGGTTAGGGGTATGGAATGGCTTCCGCATGAGGAGAGATTAATAAAACTCAGACTTTTCAGCTTGGAAAAGAGATGGCTAAGGGGAGATATGATTGAGGTCTATAAAATCATGACTGGAAAGTAGATAAGGAAGTGTTGTTTACTCATAACACAAGAACTAGGGTCACCAAATGAAATTAATAGGCAGCAGGTTTAAAACAAATAAAAGGAAGTATTTCTTCACACAATGCACAGTCAACCTGTGGAACTCCTTGCCAGAGGATGTGAAGGCCAAGACCGTAACAGGGTTAAAAAAGGAACTAGATGAATTCATGGAGGATAGGTCGATCAATGGCTATTAGCCAGGATGGGTGGGAATGGTGTCCCTAACCTCTGTTTGCCAGAAGCTGGGAATGAGCGACAGGGGATGGATCACTTGATGATTACCTGTTCTATTCATTCCCTCTGGGGCACCTGGCACTGGCCACTGTCGGAAGACAGGATACTGGGCTAGATGGACCTTTGGTCTGACTCAGTAAGGCCATTCTTACGTTCTTAGGAAGTAGTTCTATCTTTTCATAGTCATCCCATCTTTCCCAATGAAGAGTTCTAGGGAAAAGAGTCGGAAGAGTACTAATAACTTTTGTTGCATCTTCTCCTTTTCCTGTCCTGGCTGCTACTCTGAAACATTACAATTATAGATTTTTCCAGCGTTGGGAACATGATATGGCGTGGTCTGTAGCCCCGGTGAGATGTTCATGGCGCACAGTTCCTTCAGGAGCCAGCAGTCCAACAAATGTTCCATGGTTTGTGTTTCATTGCAGTGACATGTATCTGGGTCATTAGAATAAAAGCCCCACTTCATACTGACTTTTGACCTGCCAACTCTGTTCGGTAATGATTTAAACATTTCCAGGTTGACTAATCCTTCTTCACTACTGTGGGAAAGCATTTGACAATGTCAGTATGCATTTTGATATCCTCACTGAGTATTTCAAGCCATGTGTGCCACATTTCCAACTGTGTAACTGTTGGTGATTTTTTTAAGTGGTTCCGTTGCAGCTAGGAATCATTTCCATGATTTCAGGCAGCTAACTGCTGCAGTATAGCCATGTAGCAGTGTTTGGTATCTTTGACCTGTTGTAATTATTCTATTTTGCTTGTGACAGCTCTCCTAATATCTGGTAGAGCAATTCCGGTAAACACATAAAGGTTGTTCATGTTTGTTGGTTTTAGACATTCTGAGTGATGTAGCAGCAGCTGCTGTTCAGCACAAGGACCAGCTTCTTTGTGTGAGTGTATTTTTCCCACAATTAAAGTGCACATTTGGTCATCAAATAGCACACTTCAACTTCGGTTGTTCTTATTGTTGCTGGATTGTTTCCCCATTTTGAATTTGAAAGCTTCCTGAGTATGTTGTTCTGGGTGCAAACTCTTTCTTTTGTCGCCTTGTGTGCCTTGAAAGAGAGAATGCATTATAGTGTCGCTCCAAGGTAGACAGTGGACAAATGATAGCTCCAGCAGTGGGCAAATGATAGCCCATTCCCGTTGAGTTGTCTGTTAGCTTCATGATTCCGAAAATGGAAGAGGCTTACTTGTGTTTTGGCTGGGTTGGTGCACAATTGTTTCTTGGTGTATTAGACTGAGAGCCCAGACAGCACTGGTCCTTGACTTGGGCAGTGAAGCATAGGTCATTGGCATAGATCTAACTTCTTGTGCTGAGATGGATTGATTGATCATTTATGTAGATATTGAAAGGTATTGGTAAGAATATGCTCCCTTGAGGAAGAGATTCACAATTTGGTCCTCTTTTATGTTACTTTACCAGGATCAAAGCTTACACCATAGCAGATGCAGCTTCTGGCTATAGACTGAGTAGTGTCATGTAAATTGTTTCTTTAAAGCTCTCTTACATCTCTAACATTCTTGACATCAGGAATTATAACATTAAAAACCAGTAGAACACTTCAATCTACCTAGTCATTCAATAACAGACTTAAAAGCGGACGTTCTTCAACAAGAAAACTTCAAAAACAGACTCCAACGAAAAACTGCAAAACAGGAATTAATTTGCAAACTGGACACCATCAAATTAGGCCTGAATAGAGACTGGAAGTGGATAAACTAAACTAATTTGTTAGTCTCTAAGGTGCCACAAGTACTCCTTGTTGTTTTTACAAAAACTAATTTCCCCTTGCCAAATACTCTCACCTTCTTGTCAACTGTTTCAAATGGGCCACCTTGTTTACATTGGCCTCATTAACACTATAAAAGTGATTTCCACTCCTTCTTGTCAACTGTTGAGAATTGCCTACTTCCATCTTAAATTGAATTGGCTCGTTAGCACTGACCCTCCCCCCACTTGGTAAGGCAGCTCTCATCTTTTCATATGCTGTGTATTTATACCTCCCTACTGTATGTTCCACTCCATGCATCTGAGGTAGTGAGTTTTAGCCCATGAAAGCTTTTGCCCAAATAAATTTGTTAGTCTCTAAAGTGCCACAAGGACTCCTCATTGTTATCTCTTCCTCTGTATTTGAGTGCTACGCAAATCTGTTGAGCCAGGACTGGAATGTGCCAGAATAGGTATTCTGACACCTTTGCTGCCTGGAGGACTTCATTTTGTTCTCAAAAAGACGTCCTTTACACAGTGTGACCTGCTATGCATGGTGTGTGCAAGGTCATGCTGGAAGGGGTATTCCAGGAGTCCTGGAGACAAAAGGAGTCTGCGACATTTAGTCAGATGCCAAAGGGGTCATTGGCAGAAAAAAGTTTTGGAACCACTGTTCTAGCAGTTACTTCCTTGTTCTTGAAAACAAATTAAATTTCTCTGAATTTAAAACTTCAAAAACAGACTCCAAAGAGAGACTGCTGAACTCAAATTAATGTGCAAATTAGATACAATTAACTCAGGCTTAAACAGAGACTGGGAATGGTTGGGTCATTACACTAATTGAATCTATTTCCCTATGTTAAGTTCTCCTCACACCTTCTGTGGGTCATCTTCATTATCACTTCAAAAGGTTTTTTGTCTCCTGCTGATGATAGCTCATCTCAATTGATTAGACTCTTCCAGTTGGTATGCATACTTCCACCTTTTCATGTTCTCTGTATGTATAAATATCTCCTATCTGTGTGTTCCATTCTGTGCATCCGAAGAAGTGAGCTGTAGCTCACAAAAGCTCATGCTGAAATAAATTTGTTAGTCTCTAAGGTGCCACAAGTACTCCTGTTCTTTTTTCTGAATTGAATAGTTTTCACAATCATAGCATAGAGCGCTGAAATGCATGCAAGTTCTTAGCATTGTCTTCAGTCGTGCTTTCTTCACTGCAGAAATCTAGTATTGCTCCCTCAGGCCGTCATTAACTTGTTTGTGTATTGGTGCTGGTGAACTTGGCTCTTACCCAGCATTCTATTGAGAATGAACAAGATAACAAGCTGGACCTTGCTATTTTACTGTCAGAAGAAATGTGTGGGTTTTTTTCATAACTGACTTAACTAAGGGGGAGGGATAGCTCAGTGGTTTGAGCATTGGCGTGCTAAACCCAGGGTTGTGAGTTCAGTCCTTGAGGGAGCCATTTATGGATTTGGTGCATAATCAGTACTTGGTCCCACTAGTGAAGGCAGGGGGCTGGACTTGACCTTCAAGGTCCCTTCCAGTTCTTTGAGATAGGTATATCTCCATAAAGTATAACTTTGCCAGCTGTCAAAAATAATTTTTCTTTCCAATTCTGCCTCTTAAAAGAAACTTTCATTTTCAAAAAGAAGTTAGAACTAAATGCCCCCAGTAACAAGGCAAAATGGCATTCGGTACCCAAATTAACCTAGCCATACTTCTTCTTCTAGTTTTAGACTAACTTGTACACTAAAAACTGTTTTTCCTCCTGATCTTGGAGCTGCTTAGCCCATAACTAACAGTAAGGTTATATCTAAAAAGCCAGTTAAAACATCTCTGCAGGGAGGGAAGGAAACATATTTTTGCCTTCTAGTTCATGTCTAAAAAGGAGATTTCCCTTGTAGAAGAACTTGCAAGAATTTTTGAGAGGGCTTGAATCAAAGAGATTTATTCTGAGTAAGTTTTGGAATATCTGTGTCCATTGTTTAGTAGCAGGCCATGGCAATTTTTTTCCCTTTTTATATTTTCAAACTGTAGTTCTGTTCCATTTCTCTCTCCACTAAATCCATTCAATATTTATGGAAGACATGAGATAGAGAACTCCCGTGCTCAGTGCTAAGGAGTTATAGCACTCAGAAAAACTAATTTCCTCATGCTTTCCATCAAGGAGCCACCTTTTGGGACAAAGGGATAGGAGTGAGAAGTTACTTTATGCTCCGTCTTTAGCTGCTTTGAGTCTTCCAAGAATGATGCAAGCTAATGTCAGTTGCATGGTCGTTTTGTGATATAGATTATAGGAACTGACTTCAACTACCAAACATATAGTTGATTACCAGTAATGGCTATATTTGAACCAGTGACCTTAGTTTCTGTATTCCTTTAGCCATCTAATATCTCTTATTTTCTCTGGATGGCAACATCCACATAATGCCAATAAAGTAGATAAGCAAAACCTGTGACTCAGTCAGGACTTCAGTGTGTCCAATCAGGTGCTTCTCCTTTTGATTTAATGAAATCCAGAAAGAAACATCTTGTTAAAAGGGGAGGAGCTAATAACAATGCCTTGAGGTGGTCACAGTGTGGCCAGATGCTGTGTTCCACATGGTTCTTCCAATGCATATGCAATACCCTGGTGTTCCATTAATAAACCTTTCTAGAGGGGAAGCTGCCAACTTGTGGGTTTAATTTTAGTCTAGTAAACTCCCCCACCCCACATCTTTCGAATAATGATTTCATCCAGGGGAGCTTGATTTCCAATTCTCCTACCATCAGTTATTGTCAAAATAGGCCTTTTCTATTGGTGTGTCCCTGCCACCAATCCCTCAATTTTTTTTGTTAACCCCTTCACCTTGTTTTTTTCCATATCTCTGTCATGAGGAGAAGAGAATGTTTTTGCTGTGCTTTGCTCCTATATTTATGCTGGTAGAGTATGTAAGACCAGAAAAGTTGTGTGTCAGAATGGGAAGCTATCCCTGTCGCTACCCCTGTCTTTTACAGGAGGCATGGAGCAAATCAATGATCAAGAAATATAGATTCATAGAAATGTAGGTCTGGAAGGGACTCCAAGTCATTAAGTCCAGCTGCCTTCGCTGAGGTAGGACAAAGTAAATCTAAACTATCCCTGACAGGTGTTTATTCAACCTGTTCTTAAAAATCTGCAATGGTGGCATTCCTCAACTCCTCTTAGAGGTCTGTTCCAGAGTTTAAGTACTTTTTTATAGTTAAAAAGTTTTCTCTAATATCTAATCTAAATCTCCTTTGCTGCAGATTAAGCTGATTACTTCTTTTCCTACCTTCAGTGGATATGGAGAACAATTGATCACAGTCCTGTTTATAATAGCCCTTAACATGTTTGAAGGCTTTTATAAGGTCCCCACTCAGTCTTCATTTTTCAAGACTAAACACAATCAGTTTTTTAAAACTGTTTTTCACAGAACACGTTTTCTGAGCCTTTTATCATTTTTGTTGCTGTCCTCTGGACTCTTTTTCAGTTTTTCCACATCTTTCCTAAAGTATGGCACCTGGAATTGGACACAGTACTCCAGCTGAGGCCTCACCAATGCTGAGTTAGTGGGACAGTTACTTCCTGTGTCTTACATACGACACTCCTGTTAATACATCCTCGAATATTGGCCTTGCAATTGCATCACATTGTTGCCTCATACTCAGTTTGTGATCCACTATAATCTTAAAATCCTTTTTAGCAGTTCTACCACATAACCACTTATTTCCAGTTTTGTAGTTTGTGGATTTGATTTTTCCTTCCTTAGAGAAGTACTTTGCATTTGTCTTCATTGGATTCATTTTTTTAAATTTAGACCATTTCTCCAGTTTGTCAAGGTTGTCTTGAATTTTACTCCTAGTCTCAAAGTGCTTGCAACTCCTCCCATCTGTCATCCGCCAATTTTATAAAAGTGTATAAGGGAGAATACAAACTCTTATGAGACCCTGCTAGATTTGGCCTCCTAGTTTGACAGTGAACCATTGATTACTACTCTCTGAGTACCATTTTTCAAACATTTGTACACTCACCTAATAGAAGTTCATCTAGATTACATTTTCCTTAGTTTGCATATGAGAATGTTTTGTGGGACGGTGCCAGAAGCCTTATTAAAATCAATATATATATCATGTCCACTGCTTCCCCCCATCCACTAGATCCGTAAACCTGTCAAGGAAGAATGTTAGGTTGATTTTGCATAGTTTGTTCTTGACAGATCCTGGCTGGCTATTACTTCTAATTGCTTACAAATTGATTTAATAATTTCTGTCAGTGTCTTTCCAGGTATTGAAGATACAGTCTGTAATTCCCTGAGTCCCCAGTTTCCCTTTTTAAAGTTCTTAGTCCTCACTTTTCTTCCGTGATTTCTTGAAGATAACTGCTAACGGTTCCAGGATTGTTTCAGCTAGTTCCTTAAGTACCCTAGGAGGAATGCTGTCAGGTTTTTTAATACACTTAGCTTACCTGAATATTCTTTAATTTTTTTCTTTATTTTAGCTTGTGTTCCTTCCCACTCATTAATGTTAGTTCTGTTACACATGTAATCACAATTGATCTTTTAATGAAGATTGAAGCAAAACAGGCACTAAACGCTTTAGCTTTCTTGGTGTCATCCATTATTAGTTCTTCTTCCCTGGTGAATAGAGGACCTAAGCTTTCCTTTGTCTTTCTCTTGCTCCTAATGTATTTAAAGAACCTCATTGCCTTTGGTCAGTGTAACTCATTTTGTGCCTTAGCCTTTTTGATTTTGTCCCTAAATACTTATGCTGTTCTACTGTACTCCCACCTTAGCAATTGTCCATGTTTCCATTTTTTTGTAGGTTTCGTTTTTGATTTTCAGGTCATTAAGGAGCTCCTGATGGAGCCATTTTGGTCTCTTACTATTTTTGTTACCTTTCCTTCACATTGGGATAGTTTACAGTAGTGTGTTTAAAACTGTCTCCTTGAGAAACTGCCAGCTCTCCTGAACTCCTTTTTTCCTTAGATTTTCTTCCCATGGGACCTTACCTACCATTTCTCTGCGTTTCTTAAAGTCATCTTTTTTGAAGTCCGTTGTTCTTATTTTGGTGCTCTCAGTCCTTCCTTTTCTTAGACTCGTGAAACCTATCATTTCATTATCATTTTCACTTAAATTGCCTTCCACCTTGAGATTCACTATCAATTCTTCCCTGTTGGTCAGAATCAAGTCTAAAATGGCTATCCTCCTGGTTACTTCCTCCACTTTCCAAAACAAAAAGTTATCCCCAATATATTCAAAGAACTTACTGCAAAACACAAAATTTCCAGTATTACTTTTCCAGCTGACATCTGGGTAGTGAAAATCCCACATTACTATCAGGTCTTTTGTTTTGGATATTTCTGTTGTTTATTTGGTCTAGAAATGCCTCAAGAACTTCCTCTTCTTGAGTTGCTGTTCTATAGCAGACCCCTACCATAATGTCACCCGTATTTTTTACCCTTTTAATCTTTACCCAGGGAGGTCTCTGACCTCCTTCTGGACCTCAGAACTAGTGTATGTATTATTCATGTATAGTGCAACACCAGCTCCCTTTTTATCCTGCCTGTTCTTCTTGAACAAGCAATCTCTGATTGTATCAGTGTTCCAATTATGAAAGTTATCTCCCCACATCTTCATGACTGCAGTTAAATCATAATTTAGCTTATGTATGAATACTTCCAGTTCTTCCTGTTTATTCCCCTTCACCTTGCATTTGCATGTAGACGTCTTAGATGTTGAGCAGATTTCCCATACTGATTTTCCTTCTGGTTATTCCTATGAACCTATTGTAATTTTCCATGTCTTTCCTTGCCCCATCTAGTCCTCTATTAAGATTTCATTTTTTATGATTATGTGGGCTTTTTTCATTTGTGCACTTTGAATCTAGTTTAAAAGTCTTCCTTGCTAGATTGGCAAGTTGGTGCGTGAAGATAGTCTTCCCCTTTCTGGGAAATATTTGAGGATACGCCCATACGTGTACCAGAAAATATCATTAGCTTGTGAAAATGTAAGATTCTTGTGAGCAGATCAAACATATTATAACTTACATTTTTTCTTCTGATATGACTTCTTGCACAGCAGATTGTTTTTCATTATGAGCCACCACTATTATGCTGTTGCGAAAGAGGCAAATGTGATCCTAGGACGTATTAGGTGGAAGCATTTCTAGTAGAGATAGGGGAGTATTAATGCCATTGTACTAGGCAATGGTAAGACCTCATTTGGAATCCTGTGTACAATTCTGGTCATCTGTGTTCAAGAAAGAGGAATTGAAACTGGAAAAGGTACAGAGAACAGCAGCTAGGGTGATTTGGGGAATGGAGGGCCTATCTTCTTAGAGAAGACTTGGAGAGCTTGACTTGTTTGTTCTATCAAAAATAAGGCCAAGAGAGGGGATATGATTACTCTGTATAAATACATCGGGGAGTAAGTGCCAGAGAGGATGGAGAGCTATTTAAGCTAAAGGACAGTGTTGGCACAAGAACAAATGGATGTGTGTGCCATGAATGAATTCAGGCTAGAAATTAAAAGAAAGTTTCTAATCAGCAGAGTGCTGAGGTTCTGGAATAGCCTCCTAATAGAAGTTGTGGGAGGAGAAAACTTAATTAGCGTTAAGAGAGAGTTGGACAGATTTACAAGTTCTATTGTGTGACAAGTTGCTTGTGATGACAGGGTTCAGGGCCTCAGCAGACTTGGGGCTCACTTCTAATAGACTTTAAGGTCAGAAGGGACAAGGACAATAGTGATCATCTAGTCTGACCTGCTGCATGTGGCAGCCACAGAACCTTACCTGCCCACTCCTGTAATGGGCCCTTAACCTCTGATTGAGTTACTGAAGTCCTCAACTCATGATTTAAAGACTTCAGGTTACAGAGAATTCACTTTAATTTACTTTAATTTAAACCTGCAAGTCACTCGGGACCCATGCTTCAGAGGAAGGCAAAAATCTCCCAGGGTCTCTTCAAATATGACCTGGGGAAAAATTCCTTCCTGATCCAAAATATGGCAGGTAGTTAGACCCTGAGCATGTGGGCAAGACCCACGAGACAGATACAGCAGACCCTCGCTAGAACGCGCATCTTTATAGCATGAATTCGGTTTTAGTGCAGGACCGTGTATGGATCCAAAACCCTGTGTTCTAGTGGGAGTCCTGCGTACCTGGGAAATAATTCTCTATAGTAATTCAGAGCCCTTCCCATCTAGTGTCCCGTGTCCAGCTGTTGGGGATTTTTGCTTCAGGAAATTGCCAATGAGCCACATGCCATCGTAGGCAGTCCCATCATTCCATCCCCTCCATAAACTTAACAAGCTGTCTTGAAACCAATTAGGTTTTTTCCCCCGTTGCTCCCCTTGTAAGGCTGTTCCAGTACTTTACTCCTTTGATGATTAGAAACTTTTGCGTAATTTTGAGCCTAAACTTGTTGATGGCCAGTTTATATCCATTTGTTCTTGCGTCCACATTGGTGCTTAACTTAAATTACTCCTCTCCCTCCCTGGTATTTATCCCTCTGAGGTATTTGTAGAGAGCAAACATATCTCCCCTCAGTCTTCTTTTGGTTGGGCTAAACAGGCCAAGCTCTTTGAGTCTCCTCTCATAAGGTAGGTTGTCCATTCCTCGTAACCCTTATCTGCACCTGTTATATTTTCATCTTCAATGTGAGAGACCAGAATTGCACACAATATTCCAGATGAGGTCTCATCAGTCCCTTGTATAATGGTATAAATGCTTCCCTGTCTCTACTGGAAATACCTCCCCTGATGCATCTTAGGACTGCATTAGCATTTTTCACAGCTGCATTACATTGGTGGCTCAAAGTCATCCTGTGATCAACCAGTATATCCAGGTCTTTTTCCTCCTCTGTCACTTCCAATTGATAAGTTCTCAATTTATAGCAAAAATTCTTGTTAGTCCCTAAATGCATGACTTTGCACTATTAAATTTCATCCCATTTCTATTACTCCAGTTTACAGGTTATCCAGATCTTCTTGTATGATATTCCTGTCCACCTCTGTATTGGCAGTACCCCCCAACTTTTGTGTCATCTGCAGATTTTATTAGCACACTCTCACGTTTTGTGCCAAGGTCAGTAATAAAAATATTAAGTAAGATTGGTCCCAAGACTGATCCCTGAGGAACTCTGCTAGTAACCACCCTCTAGCCTGACAGTTCTCCTTTCAGTATGACCCTTGTAGTCTCCCCTTTAACCAGTTCCTTATCCACCTTTCAATTCTCATGTTAATCCCCCATCTTCTCCAATTTAACTAATAATTTCCCATGTGGAACTGTATCAAATGCCTTACTGAAATCCAGGTAGATTAGATCTATTATATTTCCTTTGTCTAAAAAATCACTTATCTTCTCAAAGGAGGAGATCAGGTTGTCCTGGCATAGATCTATCTTTTGTAAAAGCATGTTGTGTTTTATCCTGATTCCTCTTCACCCATTAAGCTGTTTAAGTTTGACTTCAACCTTGGATGTGGTCATTTCTACCTCCATACCCACCTTGCCATTTCCCCCATAAAGTTCTTCATTAAAAACTGAGGCAAAATATTTGTTTAGGTGGTGGGCCATGCCTAGATAATCTTTAATCTCCACCCCATCCCCAGTGCTTAGTGGGTCACACTTCTTCTTTCCTTGTTTTATTTTTATTTATATGGCTATAGAATCTTCTACTATTGGTTTAAATTCCCGTTTTGTAAGGTCCAGCTCTGCTTGGCTTTTGGCAGTTCTCCCTCTAATCCTGTGCTTTGACCTCCAAGATCTCCTCTAGCTTTCTCTGCCGATCCTGCCTATCTTTCATTCCTTGTATACCTGTTTGAGATGCTTCCTCATCCGGCTTGGTCTGTAACCCTTCACTACAATTTTTTTCCCCTTGCTTGGAATGTGGACCTAAAGTAATTCCAAGCCTCCTTCACAGTCAGATCCTTGAGTTCTTCAATCCAATCCATTTCTGGTTTATGTCTTATGTTTCTAAAAGCTTATGCTTCAGGATTTCAGCCAACCATTGGCAGTGGGCAGGAAGGGATCCTCCTCCCTGATAGTGTTCAGGTTTTTTTAAATCTTTTTCTCTGAAGCATCAGAGCTGGCCATGACTGGAGATGGGAAATTGGGCAGGATGGGCTAGCGCTCTGAAGTGGTACCCAGCATTGTCTATCATTAAGTTCAGTGGTCAGGTGCTGTATAGTGATGGTAGCCTATGATGCAGAGAAAGTCAGACTAGTTATCTCAAACTGTAGCCATTACAAACATTGAATCTGTCTCCTCTTGTAAGTATTCTCACACTTATCAAACTGTCTGTACTGGGCTATCTTGATTATCACTTCAAAAGTTTTTTTCTCATACTTAATTCGCCTCTCAGAGTTGGTAAGACAACTCCCACCTTTTCATGCTCTCTGTACGTGTATATATATATCCTCAATATATGTTCCATTCTATGTATCTGAAGAAGTGGGCTGTAGCCCATGAAAACTTATGCTCAAATAAATGTGTTAGTCTCTAAGGTGCCACAAGTACTCCTGCTCTTTTTGCAGATACAGACTAACATGGCTGCTACTCTGAAACCTGTCTCAAATTGGGCACCAAAATTAGGGGACAATTTTGATCATAATATATTTATGCCTCAGTTCCCCACCTGTAAAATTACTCCACAGGGCAGTTGTGAAAACAAATCAATGTCTGTGAAACATTCACGGCTTGTACAGACTACCACTTAAGTTATACTGACATATGTCCCTTGAGGTTGTGATTAAGCCACCCTCCTGAGCAACGTCAGTTATGCTGACCTAAGAGCCAGTGTAGATAGTGGTATATCCACAGGAGAGCTGCTCCTACCTCTTGTGGAGGTGGTTTTTTTATGCCAATGGGCAGGACCGTTCTGAGAGGGGTGCGGGCCCAGGGCAAATCAGCCTGTATGGGGCTCCCCTTAACATTTTATATAGGTGAAATCTGGTTTCAGTGAATTTCAAGGGCAGCTGCTGGCTGCAGGTTAAATATTGATAGTGCCCAGCTGTATAATTATGATGTTGTTATAGTGTAGTTCTTTTTAATAATTATAATGAAGTTCATATAATTTAAAAAAACTTCATCGATCACGATCAGTGTCATGCTGCTTACATTCTGAGATCCACCTTCCTGGAGTTCCTTGCAGCAGACTCACTTCCCAGGTGCGTATGGTCTCGCTACCTCAGTGGACTTTTAAAAAAATGTAATTACACATTCACACCACTGAGAGCCCATGTCTCAGGAACTGGGTGGCTCTTGGAGGGCCTACATGTGCCCTGGTGCTGGGAGACACCAGGACCCTCCAGCATGGAGGAGGGGCTCTAAGATCTGTTTTATCTGAGAGGGGAAAGGGAGGCGGAAAAGAAAATGGATGGAGGTCACCAGTCCTGGTTGGGTGCTTGAGAAAGCAGAGTTGTGGGACCCCAGGCCCTGGAACAGTGGGAAGGGGGACCCCTATGGTGGAGAGCTGAAAGGCAAGGAGGACCCTGAGGAAGGGGGTGATAAGGACTGGCCCTGATCTGGAGGTGGCATTGGAGGACCCCACCCAGTGCTGAGAGAGGGGAGAAAGGGCAGTGGAAGGAGGAGGTTTGGGGCACTGAGGGGACACCAGTGCTGGGCGTTGGACGAGGGGCGATGGAGACTACTAGCTGACAGTCACCTGTGCTAGGGATGAGGGGGCCCCCTGTGCTGGTGGAGGATCCTGCTGGAAAAGGGAAGGGTCCATTCGAGGTGGAAGGGCGGGGTCAGGGTCAACCTGGGTCAGCCTGCCCTGGCATTAGTGATTGTGGGGTTCTGGGACCCTGTGGTGGCAGCTGATGCAGGGAAATGACAGTGCGGAGTGGGCTAGGGCTGGGTTGCTCACTGCTGCTGTCAGAGGGACTAAGCCCGACCCCAGGAGACTGCAGGCAAGAAAAAGAAATAAATGCCTGGGCTGATGAGTGTGGGGCACAGGCCTGACCCCTACTGCTGGATCCAGGCCCCCCGCTAGGTCTCCGGGCTGCCTTGCTCCACCACATTTCCTCCCAGACCCCGCACCCTCTCCTGGACCCCAGGCCCCAGCCCAGAGCCCCCTCCTGTTTATATTCAATTTCAAATGGCAGAAGTCACATTACAAGTACTGGTGAGCAGTAATAACTTTAATATGTTCGATTATTATTAGTTGATAAATTCTAACTCTATAAGTAGCTTTGTGTGTGGTGTTAAAGACAAAATATTTTGGTTAAAGACAAAACAAAAAAAAGCTCTTCTTCTTTGAAAGGTTGCCAGGCGCTGGCATAGAGCATCTTCATCAGGTGCACTACTGTGTTGCAGCTGCATCGATGAAACTGCGCTGCTGTAGCGCTTCTGCTGTCTACTAGCCCTCAGATGCTGTAGTGTTAAATGCGTTAGAAAAGCGCCTGAGAAAATTGATAATTCTGTCTACAGAACAGGGTTTGAGTAGTTTGCAGTAAATAGGGCCTAGGGCCACACGTTGTTTTATCCTCATTGTTTGAATGATTGAATACTGTCCACTCTTGTGTACTGAATTATCAGGGGTCCTGTAGAAAAAACAGTAGTGATCATGTATATGACTACTTCATAATGCGTATTCACAAAGGGGCTGAATTAGGGTTGTGTGAGCAACCTTAATTCTGGCATTTTGTAAATATTGAGTGCTTGACTTTGCATCCTTAATAACGTAGCTTTTAGCTGAAAACTTTACTTGGCATTCATGCTACTAATTAAAATGACAAGTAAACCTGTTGCCTGGCTGCTTTATCACTAAATGTTCCAGAAAGAATGTTTAAACACTTTGTTCCAGTAGTAGAGATTTAAGTTGAAACAGCAGAAATATTCCACTAAGGTATCCGCAGAACAGAAGAATAGTTTGAAATAAATTTATCTGCACTAAGACTCTTGCGTTGCCTCAAATAAAGTTCAGACTTTTCTGACAGGATCCTTAAGCTTGCTGTAGATTGAGAGATTAAGTTTTTGCACGAGTGCATCTGATCTTGTTGTAAGGAATATTTTCAGAGGGCTGAAATAAATTAGCAATTCTTGCTCATCTGCTGTTCTATATGTGTGTATTATATATGTTTTAGTGAACAGTGGCACCCTCTGCTGATCTTTGAAAAACATTGCTTGGTTATTTAATGTTGCATTACATGTATATGCAGCTTGTGTTTCTCCTTCCTTTCATTTTGTTTCCTGCTAGGAATGACCCGTTGCAGCCTTTAGGTGTTTTGGCTTAAGATTCAAATGAACATTTAATTTTTTTTACTCATTATTCAGTTACTTTACACAGAAAAGTAAAAAGTTTTAAAAATTTTTCCGGTAAAATTGTTTTCTTTTTAGCACTATTAGTTTATTTTGTGCTGTTCAGTTTCAACTAAATTTTGAGGAAATAAATGCAACGTTGATGCTGTATGTAATATGAAAATAAACTACCTGTCGCTTGATAGTGGCTTTTAGTTTGCTTAAGATAAAAGGATTGAAAAGAAATGTAAGCATCCTTTAAAATTACAGGACTGTTAGTCTTAAGTGTTTCTGGAGGAGATTGTTGTTCCACAGCTCAATTTGAAAACATAAACTAGCCAAGCTACCCTTTAAAGGATTTTGTATTATTAAGGCTGCAAATCATTCAAAGTCACAGAAGTCATGGCTTCCATGACTTTCCGTGACCTCCATGAATTTTGCAGAGCTGGTGCAGCTGACCACCCCAGAACCACGCCACCCCCTGACCAGTGGCAGCGGCAGCAGGGTCCCGGGCTGCTCCCCCCCCAGTGTCAGGGGGCTCACCTGGACTGCTGGGTGGCAGCGGTGGGGGGGAGAGGAGAGCTGGGCCTCCCCCTACCTGGACTGACAGCAGGGCCCTGTCCTCCCTCCCCCAGTGGCAAGGGGGCCCCAGTCTGCTCCCCTGTACAGATCAATGGCAGCGGCAGCAGTGTGTGTGGGGAGCCTGGGCCACTTTCCCCCTCATAGCGGTGGCAACAGTGGGGGGCCTCGGTGCTGCCCTCCCCCTCTGGAGTGGTGGCACGGCTCCAGGCTGCTCCCCCAGTAGTGGCAGGGCCCCAGGCTGCCCTCCTTCGTGTAGGCATTGCCCCCTCACTGCCTCCCCCCCCAGCAGCAGTGTTCAGGAGTGCCCCCCTCCCAGAAGGTAAGATTTAGTCACAGGTATTTTTAATAAAAGTCATGGACAAGTCATGCGACTATAACTTTTTGTTTGTTGCCCGTGACCTGTCCATGACTTACTAAAAATACCTGTGATTAAAATGCAACCTTATGTATTATGAATAACCTTTTTGAACTTTGTATTTAGCTTTAGTTTGTGTTATGGCTACTATTCTGGAAGTCTGGTAACTCAAATGTGGTGTAAGATTGGGGAAATTGGTTCATGATATCTCTTCCTTTCATGTACTCATTGAAACTTGAGGGTTTTTTTCCAATGTATCTTGGATAATTGTTCCACTTTAGTTGAGTCCTAGTCTTTGTCGTAAGTTTCCTTAAAGCAGTGGTTCTGGGGTATGTGTACCCCTGCGGGTACGCAGAGGTCTTTCAGGGGTTACATCAATTCATCTAGATATTTGCCCAGTTTTTACAACAGGCTACAGAAAAAGCACTAGCGAAGTCAGTACAAGCTAAAATTTCATTCTGACTATGTCTTGTTTATACTGTGTCATATACTATACACTGATATGTAAGGACAATATTTATATTCCAATCAACTTATTTTGTAATTATATGGTAAAATGAAAAAGTAAGCAACTGGTAAACTGAGATGTACTGTTCCATTAGAAATAGCAAATCTGTGAATACTGTGAGCATCCTATGGATCAGGGGCTGGATGTTCTTGGGAGATTCTTGGAGGGCTTGGAGATTGGAGTGTGTCTATCGCCAACCTGTAAAGAGACAATGGGGCTTGCATAGGCCTAGAGGGAAGTGCTTGTTACCCATGGCCAGTGAATTTGGGGAGCTGACCCCTGGCAGGCATAGAAAAGGCTTCATCATGCTAAGCCAGAGGTGGGCAAACTATGGCCCGCGGAATCGTCCTGCCTGAGAGGCTAGCCCCCAGCCCCTCTCCTGCTGTTTCCCCTCCCCCGCAGCCTCAGCTTGCTTTCTCCGCCACTGGCGCAGTGCTCTGGGCGGCGGGGCTGTGAGCTTGTGGGGCAGCACAGCTGCAGAGCCTGGCCTGACCTGGTCTCTGTGCTGCATGGTGGCGGTGGCGCGGCCTGGCTCCAGCTGGGTGGCGCGGCTTTAGTGACGCCAACCACCAGTGCTCCAGGCAGTGCGGTAAGGGGGCAGGGAGCAGAGGGGGTTGGATAGAGGGCAGAAGAGTTTGGGGTGGTGGTCAGGGGGTGTGGGTGTGGATAGAGGTTAGGGTGGTCGAGGGTAAAGGGGGGGGTTGAATGGGGGCAGGGGTTCCAGGGGGGCAGTCAGGAAGGAGGGGAGGGTTGGATGGAGTGGCAGGGGGCAGTCAGGGGCAGGGATTCCGGGGGCAGTCAGGGGACAGGGAGAAGGAATGGTTGGATGAGGCAAGGGTCCCGGTTGGCGATGGCTGTAAGGAAAGAGAGAAGGGGTTGGATGGGGCGGCAGGGGTCAGGGGACAGGGAGCAGGGGTGTGTGGATGAGGCCAGGGTCCCAGTGGGCCTGTCAGGGAACACGGGGGGTTGGATGGGACAGGAGTCCTGGAGGTGGCAGATAGGAGGTGGGGGCCAGGCCACGACCCCCTCCCCTAACTGGTCCTCCATACAATTTACAAAACCTGATGCGGCCCTAAAGTTTGCCCACCCCTGTGCTAAGCTGTTTCACAGACCTGGATACCCCTGAAAAGTGTCACAGCAGCCTACATTGGAAAGTATCTTAGAAAATTTAACATAGATGGTTATTAGATTTCTATTGCTAAAGAAACCACAAGGTTAAAGAAGCCTCTTGTCCAAAAAAGTCACAATCTTGTTTATTTCTATAAAGATCTGTGGTGTTGTTCCCTCACAACTTCTTCCCCTTTCAATTTAATGCAGAGTGTTAACACACAAGTAGATCTAACGGTTCTGTTAATCTCATTATAGCTATCTAAGTTTTGTGGCATTTAAATTTCTCTTAACAATAAAAGTAATAATAGATAATCTAATTCAGAATCCCATTAGGCACCTACATTTGGTAATACTGGCCTTGAAAATAACTTAAACTATCACTACTTAGTGCCTTGATATACTGGTATGGGCAGATGCTTAAAAAAGATAGATTTTAGAATTCCTGACGTTGTTGATTCCAATTGTGTAGCCACTGTAAGTAAAGAACCTCCATTGTAGTCAGTTGGCACTCTGCATATGGCATAACTTTAGAAACACACTAATTAGCCTAAATACGCTACTCTGGAACAGAGAACTTTTGCTCTCAGGCATTTGAAAAAAGTGCAGTATAACTCTATTACAGTAGCCACATTCTTACTATAATATGAAAGACTTGATAATGTCCACTGAAATTAGAAACATAATTGATTACATCAGAATGTCCAATTTGTAAGATCAAAACAGCCCGACCTGCCAATCAAAATAAACACTTAAATCCTGAATACTGCCTTCTTTTCCTTCCATCTGTTCTCCCCCTTATATTATGTGATGCTTGAATCTAATAGTGAAAAAGCTGACTCCCGAAGTTTTAAAACATTTCTTATTTATCTTCATCAGAAAATAGGTCCTCTGTGACTGAAATGTTGTTGGGAGCCATTGTGTGGAGCGGCAGCTTCTATCTTTTTCCTACTTTTTCTTGAGTATTGGTGGCAGTTCATGGTAGAGACTGTTAACAGCTCTAGCCCCTTGCAGACTTTAAGTTGCAAGGACATGGGGGAACAGACTTTATCCTTAAAATAACTTAAGTAGTAAAAATCCTTCTGAATTGAGAACTTTTTTAAACAAGCAGGTTAAATCAGCAGTGGTAAAAATGGCAGTACTTCATTTTTGGCACCTATTGCCAATATTTCTGGCTTTCAGTGTTTGTTTTCTTTATGTGTTCACAAGTTGAATATAGTTGCAATTTTGAAGTACAGTTGTGTGCACAAGAATATAATTTTTAAAGAAAAAGGGCTGT